>NW_012267280.1:1961558-1967816 GCF_000151885.1 Dipodomys ordii | reverse complement strand
TCGCAGGGGAGCCGGGGGCTCGGGGCGGCGACGGGGAGGGTCTGGGGCGGAACTCGGGAGTGTGGAGAGCCCGGGGGCGGGGCGGGGGTGGAGCCTGGAAGTGGGAGAGGGGACAGCTGTGGGGGGCGAGGCCGGAGGGTTGGACTCCAGGGAGTCCCAGGAGGATGGTGTGGAGCTTGGTGGAGTTGCAGGAGGTCCGTGGGATCCCTTAGAAGTGGGTGGTAAGGGAGAGGCCTGGACGATCGTGGGACTGCGCCCCTATAGCAGCCCACACGGTCTGGGGCTATCTTGGTGACCAGCGATTTGAAGCTGACGAGTACAAGAGGTCCTGGAGTTGTATGTGAGATTTGGCATCTGTGGAAACACAGATCTGGGCTCTGGTTCTGGAGGGCCGGTTGAGGAGCTAAAGCCTGCTGTATGGAGGGATTGGGGAGGGGCGGGGGAGACACTGTAAGGCCTGAGAAGTCTGGGAGCATGGGATGGGACACAGGGAGGTCTGGGCATGGAGGGGGGGGGGATTGTGGCATCAGGGTTCTGTGACAGCCCTTAGGCTGGTGGATGGATGACAGAACAGAGCTTGGGGAGGCTAGGGTCCTTGTAGAGACAGAAGGATGGTGGGGACCAAGGACAGCCCGTAGCCAAGGACAAGGTTTGCAGGAGTAATGGGAAATTAAGGAGGGAGGCTGGCAGGACTGGGAAGGAGGGACGTTCGTCCAGGTCCCTCCCCACTTGAGGGGGTGGCTGGGGAAAGAGGTGGGTCAGCAGGGCTTGTATATGACAGAGGGACATGGGAGCTGATGGTTACCTTGGACCGGGAGCCTAGGAAGGAGAAGGAATTGAGGAATGGTCCAGGAACAAGCCTGCAGCCTTGGAGGGCAGGACAGGTAGGCCTCCTGCCTCAGGTCTCAGCAAGGGCTGCCGGGGGCCCAGTGCATTAGGGTGTGCCCTCCTGAGGGTGCAGATGACTGATCCACCAACGAGGTGGGTATCATACTGTCTCTGAGAAGGTGACGCTTGAGCTGGCACTGGGCCATTTGTTGAATCAGCCTCTTCATCTCTCCCTGTAGAACCCTTCCCAGATCCCCTGTCCTCACCCTGTCCCAGATGGGACATTCTGGGGACTTCTCTGGGGACCCACTTGCTTGGCATGTAGAAACCTGTGGGAGCCCAGTGCAGACAGTGAAGTGACTTTGGGTTTTTGCTTTGTCCCACCAGAAACATACTGGGTGGGGCAGAGGTGGAGAAGGTAGGGATGCAGGGGAGGGAGGGGGAGATGAAACATGAGGGGGTGATGCATGCATCTTCTGTTCTACCCAGAGAGAAGGGGTGAGGAAGGGGAATGAGGGTTCTTAATGAGAACCTAGCTACCATCTTGTGGAGGGTCTGTGGACCTAGTGTGTGTATGGCTTGAACAGTTGGACTTGGGGGGTGGGAGTGGGGGTCATTGAGGGCAAAAGAAGGCCTTGTGGTTAGTCAGAGTGTATTGGTGGAAACCTCACCGCCAGCTCCCTCCATACTGTGGGAGTGATCTTAGTGGGCTGAGAGATGCCTAGCGAGGACCAAAGCAGCCAGGGTAAGGTAGAACTCATTGCGAGCCAGGTGCCACAGAGGGAAATGTTATTGGGAGCCCCCTAGGCTCAGCTGCAGTGTCCCCCCCCCCCAGCGTGGCCAGGCACTGGAAGAAGGGTAGGAGGCAGGGTCATGTCACCATAGCAAGTCTTCTGCATTCCTGGGACATCAGGAAACCTTGGTGCAGGAATGTGCTGGTCTTGTTGGCATTTGGAGATGCCAGGACCTGGCCAAGGCCCCCAAAGGGGCAGAGTTGAAGCAGCTTCCCCTGTCACCCCCACATGGGGGCCCTGGGAAGCCTGGAACCCTATGCAGGCCAGGACAGGGTTGTCTGATGGGACCAGTAGCAGATGCTCTTCCATTGGACCTTGTGTCAGCCTCAAACCCTGTCCCTCCATCTCTGTCCAGAGAGAAGGCCCCTAAAGAAAAGTCCCAGCAGCCAGCCCTCCGGCAGCCCCGCCAGGGACCCACAGATGAGGCACAGATGGCGGCGGCAGCAGCCCTGGCGCGGCTGGAGCAGAAGCAGCCCAGGTCCCGGGGTCCTACGTCACAGGACTCCATCAGGAACCAGGGTAAGCAGGGACATGATTATATAACTCTTGGGAAGCACCCACGGGACACTTGGGCCCTAGGGGCAGGGTGGCAGGACACTCCCTTGTGCGAAGGATGAGGCATGGGGTGGAGTCCAGGACTGGACTTGCTGGGGAAGTATGGGAGGGGAGGGTCTTGGGGCCCTGGGCAGGGGTCTTGGCTCTTCCCCCCCGCCTTTCCCTCTGCCCTCCCAGTGAGAAAGGAGCTGCAAGCCGAGGCAACCAGCAGCAGCAGCCCGGATGCTCCTGGGACCAAGTCGGTAACTAACAGTGCTAGAAGCAGCCTCCCCTGCCCCCCCTGCACCCCCCATGGAGAAGGTACAGCTGCGGGTTAGGGGGGGGGTCAGGCTCAGCTCTCAGGAGAACTTGGCCCAAAGGTGTCCCAGGCAGCAGAGCTCCAGGTCTCGATGATTCCTAGAAGGCAAGATCCCTAGCCATGTCCAGGGCTTAAAGTGCCGAGAGCTGGGGATTCTGCAGCCTGTGGGTGGGTGCCGGACCCCACCTCAAGCTCCTCTTTAGGGGGCGGTACCCCAAGTTCTGTCCAGACATAGGAACACCCCAAGCTCTCGCCCCAGGAGTCTGCTCTGGCTTCTGCCCTCCCTCATTCTTGAGCAGGGATGTTTCCCACACCAAGAACCCCGAGAGGTTTAGTCATCGCTAGGTGGCTCAGTAAAGAGAGCATTTTTGGGGTGTGGGTATCTGGCCCTAGGAGCAACCTCTCTGTTCTGTGGCTCAGGGTGACCTCTGGCCATAGTCGGATCCAGACACTTTTGCCCCCAGATGCCTGAGACCAAAGAGGAAGGCTCAGGCCACCTGGCTGTGAATGGCGTGTACTTCACCTGTCCGCTCACGGGGGCCACCCTGCGGAGGGACCAGCGGGACGCCCGCATCAGAGAGGCCATTATGTCGGTGAGTGGCCCTGGGGTTCCTGGGCGTAGAGCCGCTCACAGCCTGGCTGGGCTTTTACCTCTGTGAGGAGGTCACCTCATACCTGAGTCCAGGCGCCTGGCCTCCACTTCTCCTGCCACCCGCATCCGCAAGGAGCTGGGAGCTCTGGGTCCTTCTCAGACACACTGTGTGTGTGGCCCCACTGTGTGTCTCGTGTCTGTCCCCTTGCCATTCTCTGTCCTCTAGAAAGTCACCTGCCGCTCATGTTCAGCAGGGTTAACTTCAGGGAATGGAAAGAATTCCCTCAGTACTTTTGGTCCTTGTCAGTATTGGGGCTGGAACTTGCTCACCTGGCATTGTACCACTTGAGCCATACCTCCACTTGAACCAGACCTGTAGCCCCGTCTTTCCAGTTATTTTGAGATAGGGTCTTGAGAACTTTTCAGCCCAAGCTGGCATTGACCCTCGTGGCATTGATCTCTCCCTTCTCAGCTTCCCAAGTGCCAGGACTACAGACATGAGCCACTGGTACAGCTTCTTTTCTGTTGTTGTTGGTTGTGGGTTTTGAATTCTGGGCCTGGGGCTGAAGAGCCGTCCCTGAGCTCTTCAGCTCAAGGTGAGCGCTCTACCACTTGAGCCACAGTGCTCCTTGTGGTTTTCTGGTGGTTTATTGGTGATGAGTCTCACGGACATTCCTTCCCAGGCTGGCTTGGAACCATGATCCTCAGATCTCAGCCTCCTAAGTAGTTAGGTTTATTGGTGTGAGCCCCTGGCACCTGGTCAGAGCAGCTTCTTATGGCTCCTGTATTTGCAGGTAGCCTCATACTTAAAGACATGATATGAATTTGTGCTGGCTATTATAACAAATGATTATAAGCTGCAGACATAAACACGCCTACACTCCCACAGTTCCAGGGGCAGGAGTCTGGGCTTTCCAGAGCCAATCCAGGGGGCTGGAGGGCGTTTTGTGTCTTTGAGCCATTGTCCTGCTCTGTGTCTCCACTGTAAGTTATTCTGGAACTCATTAACCCACCTGCTGTTGATGAACTTAGTGGACATTTAAATTATTTTTATTTTTTGGAAGTGCTGGGACTTGAACTCAGGGCCTCCCATTCACTTGGCTTTCTTGTTCATGGCTGGTATTCTACCTCTGAGCCAAGCTTCCCTCCCCTTAGGAGAAGGACTTTCTCCCGAGTGCTGGTGTTCTAGGCGTGACGGCAGTGCGAGGCTGCTTTTCTTACTGATTCTGTGTTAATGAAGTTTGGCAGCCTGTGGTGTGGCTGCAGCTGTCTCCCCGTTTACATGTTGGCTCTGTTGCTTTGCCCATAGGCGCTTAAATGTGTTTCTGGGATTGGCTGATAGACTGGAGGCTTTTATGGGCTCCATGCTGCATACACCCGGTGTGGTGGTACCGGTGCATTCTTATATCCTCGTTCCTGGTCTTATCTGAATGGTTGGAGCTTAGAGTTGATTTATTTCCTCCCAGAGCACATGCAGCTCCAATGAAGGAAAAGCATCATGGCTTCCGCTTGTGCTGTCCAGCCTTCTTCCCCTGTGGACATGGCTTCCTGCTGCATGTGCCCTTCCTTTGTTCCTTGTCCCTTAGCTAAGGCAGTGCCAGTGTCCCTCTTTGGCATTGTGGCTCCTCCCTAGATGTGTGTGGGGGGTGCCTGTCCCCTGCCTATTGGTCCCAGTAACGCCACTGTCCTGTGCACAATTTGCTCACCTCCCGGTCCCAACACTTTCCCTGGCAGCCCTGCTGCCTGCTTTGAAGGAGGCAAGAGAGCTAGCTGTTGGGAGCTTTGGAGATGTCTGCCATGTGTGTGACCCCAGCAGCTGCCCAGGATTCCCTGTGTCCTTGAGGAAATGTGAGGATGTCAGTCATTGAGGCCTGTACCTTCCTTCCAGGAGCTCTGGGAGAGCTGGGCAGGCCCTGGTGGGGCTACTGCCCCCTCTAATCTCCTGAGCACCTCCAGTTCTCTAGGCCACTGCTGGTGGCTTGGGGCTACAGAGGATCATGGGAGTGGGCAGCATTGTGCATGGCGCGTGTGCTCACCATGCCTTCCTCTGCCCCAGCACTTCACCACAGACCCTGTGGCCGCCTCCATCATGAAGATCCACACATTCAACAGAGACCGTGACCGGGTGAAGCTGGGAGTGGACACCATTGCCAAGTGAGTGAACCACGCAGGCCTTGGAAGGGCTGGGCCACCCTCACCTATGTGAGGGTGTCTTGGGGGTCTTGGGCCAGAGTCCACATTGCTGCTTCCTTTGGGGGATGGAGACAGCCGGAGCCCACCCCTGGTGTTGGGCTGGGCAAACTGGGGAGGGCTTGAGTCTGTCCATTGGTCACCACCCCATCACGTGGGGTGGTGAACTCCCTGGGACCTGCAGCAGTGCTGTGGTCCCCTGGCTTGGTGGTCCCTCATTCTAGCTGTCAACTCTGCCACTGCTGTGGCTTGCGGGTATCCCAGAGCAAGGCCCCTCCAGTGGCCTCAGGCTCCTGCCCAGTAGGCATGGGCTCTGCCATGTCTGTGGGGTGACTGTGACCACAAACTCCACCCTGATCGTGGGTGCTCCTCCTTGCTGCTGGCCACCCTCCCCTCAGGTACCTAGACAACATCCACCTGCACCCTGAGGAGGAGAAGTACCGGAAGATCAAGCTGCAGAACAAGGTGTTCCAGGTGGGCCCTACCCTGACCCTTGGCCCTGACCTGGTCTCCCGCAACAGCACGCAGTGGGGGGGCTTGGCCAGAGGCAGGGCAGGGCCCTGCGGGATTGGGACCCTGAAGATCCAATTCTTTGGGGCACACTGTGCTAGGGACTTTTCAAGCTAGCAGACTCGAGGCTCCTCTGGAGAGCTAGGGTTTGGGTCCCCCCTGGTCACAGATGCCACCCCACTAGGCCCACTCACCCTACTCCCCACCTTGGGCGCCCTCCGCCGGCAGTCGTTTGGGGCTTTAGACCCCTCCTCCCCTCCGGCGCTGGGTGGTCGCGGCCCGCAGGCTGTGAAGGTGCTGGTGGGAACCGCAAGCGGGCTCAGTATACAGTGCTCCCAGTTCAGCACAGGTCTGGCGCTCCTGCCGGGGTGGGGCCTTGTGTGACCCTTGCCCCCGTCTCCCCAGGAGCGCATCAACTGCCTGGAGGGGACGCACGAGTTCCTGGAGGCCATCGGGTTCCAGCGGGTGCTGCTGCCCGTCGCGGACCAGGG
>NW_012267280.1:1950700-1960414 GCF_000151885.1 Dipodomys ordii | reverse complement strand
GGCGCTGTACCAGTTCGTGCGCGAGTCCCTGCAGAGCGACTGGCTGCCTTTTGAGCTGCTGGCATCCGGGGGGCACAAGTTGGTGGAGGAAGAGACCCCGGCCTTCAAAGAGTGCGGGCTGGAGAGTCAGGTCCCCGCCCTGGGTCCCGCCCCTGGGCGGGGCCTGAAGCCGCGGGGGGGGGGGGAGGAAGGCGGGGCCGGGGCTCCCTGTGGGCCCCTGCTGCCAGGATCTGTCTTGATGTGGGACAGGGCCTAGGAGCAGGGTCTACCTTATGACTAGCATGACCTTGAATGACTTTGTAACTTCCTGGTGGCTCAGCTGCCTTCCTTTCTTAAAGGGGGGGGGAGGTCTTTTTTTTTTGTCTATCGTGGGGCTTGAACTCTGGCCTGGGCACTGCCCCTCAGCCCTTCAGCTCAAGGCTACCACTCTACCACTTGAGCCACAGCGCCACCTCTGGTTTTCTGGTGGTTCATTGGCAATCTAGAGTCTCACAGATTCCCCCTCCCCCCCCCCAAGCTGGCTTTGAACCATGATCCTCAGATCTCAGCCACCTGAGTAGCTAGGATTGCAGGCGTGAGCCACGGGCGCTGGGCAGGGTGGAGGTCTTCTGAGTCTTGGAATGAGATTGAGTTAAGACACAGGGACCTCGTGGGAGGCCACAGGCCGGACAGTGTGGGCAGATGTGGGAACCTGACGTTGTTTGCATCCAGTGGCTTTGGCTGGGTTCAAGTCTCTGAGCCCAGGTTCCCCTTCAGAGGAGTCTGCTGTAGGAGTGGCCAGCTCCACTTGACTGTCCTGTTGTGAGGTCCCACGGAGACAAGGTGACCTTTGATGTCCCACTGTAGGTGCCCTCTGCTCTCCTGACTTTCGCGTGGGATGCTGCTGTGCTGGAGGACATCAGGGCTGCAGGGACAGAGCTGGACTCCTCGGTGCTGAAACCGGAGCTCCTGGAGGCCATGGAGAAGCTCTCCTGAAATAAAAGCAGGGTTGGCTCGGCCTGCGGCTCTGTTTCATGCTCTCCCCATCCGTCCCTCCCTGGAGCTGCCCTGCCGCCTTGCCCCAGAGCCCCTGGCCATACGAGGGTGCTGGCTGGCTGTGTTGCTGTGTAAGGGGCCCATTCCAGAGACTTCGTCCCAAGCAGGGGTGCTACTGACATGCACTGGAGCCCACTAGGGACAGCACTGCATCTAAGGCCTCCCCAGCCACTGTCCTGTGGAGCCTAGGGTACTCCTAGGTGGGCCTCTCCCTGGGTCTAGCAGATCTGAGGTTTGAGGACAGGGCCCGCAAGCTGTGGACAGAGGCAGCACATAGATGTGTAATTTCTAAATTATGAACCTAAATAAAATAGGATATTTAACTATAGCTTCCTGGTGTTTTGTTGGGGCCCTAGACACGGCTCCCTACTCTCAGGGGCTTGTGTCTGGCCAGGCCATAGCCCCAGAAATGGAGAAGATACCTGTACCCACAATGCCCAGCCCTGAGAGGGTGCTGTTTTACGTTGCTGTAACAAGATGGCCAAGGCTGGCTGAAGTATGATTGTGTAGCTGTTTGGGTGGTAGATGACATGATGCGGGGGCCTGGGAGAGGCCAGGGTCACAAGGTGAGAGGAAACCAGTGGAGGGGCAGGGCCAGCTCCTTCGCAACAACATGTTCTTCACAACTATCTGGGCGCACGCCCTTGTCAGTACCAGGGCCCACTCCCTCTCAGCATGCTTGCTCATGCTGGTGCTCTACCACTTGAGCCACAGCTCCTGTCTAGCATTTTACTGGTTAGTTGGTGATGGCTTCCTATGGACAGGCTGGCTACCTCCGCCTCCTGAGCAGCTCCGATAACAGCTTGAGCCACCAACTCCTGAATCTCTTTTGAGGGTAATGACCTAGTTATCATCTCCCTAAGGGCTGTGCCTTAGAGGTTCTACCTCTTGAACTGTGGGCAACACCACATCCAGGCCACACCTGTGGCCTGAGGCTCCCATTTGTTCACACATGGCCAAAATTCTCAGGACCTGACTGTCCCTCCTGTGTCAGAAGGGTCTTTAGAGCACATGGGATCAAGTGACAGGCCCAGAGCTGGGATCATCCTGAACTATTCAAGACCCATCCTTCTCACAGGATCCTCGTAGGAGGCTGAAACAGACTGGGAGAAAGTGCACTGGGATAGAGAGGCTAGGTCCAGGAGTCAAGGGATGGGACTGGCCAGCATGGAATCTCCCTGGAACCCCCACCCCTGCAGCAGGGAGGCTGGTGTTGGGCCTTGGGCCTCTAACTGTGAGATAAATCTGCACCACTTCTGGCTTGTTCTACTGGACACGGGAGGCTAGATGCCTAGGGCTGAGAGTGTGTGTCCGGAGGCCACAGTGACTTGATCTGTCCATATAGAGCCCATTCCCACTCCAGGCTGACTCAAGGTGGTATCTGAGCCACCTGGCTCAAACCCTTCATGCCAGCCCGTGAGGGGGCTGTGGTTGCTGGCCCTCTGACCACTGCCACCTCTGACAGACTAAAAGTTTATTTTTTTGGTCGGTTGTGGGGCCTGAATTTGGCCTGGGAGTGTCCCTCAGCTCAAGGTGAGTGCTCTACCACTTGAGCCACAGCACTTCTGGCCTTTTCTGCTTACGTGGTGCTGAGGAATCAAACCCAGGGCCTCATGCATGCAAGGCAAGCACTCTACCACCGAGCCACCTTCCCAGACCATGAAGCCTTCAAGTTTTAAGGTCCTTCATTTCTTAGTGAGAAATAAGCAAAAATGTGTCACTATTAGTTCCCTCTGTGGCCACTAGCAGCTTTGTCAGCACTGCGCTGAACTGCACAAGCGTACCTGGGTATCTTCACCCTGGCCTGTCTTCCACCTGCCTACCTGTTCCCAGGATTCCAAGTTGCCAGGTGCCCTAGTAATATGGTCTAAGGACTGCATGTGTCCCTATTCCCCAGTAGAAGGGCCTGGCTGGACCCCATCTGGTTGATGTTTGTTTTTTCGGTTGTGGGGCTTGAACTGGACCCCATCTGGAACTAGGGTGGTAGGCTGTAGGAAAAGAGATGGGGGTCAGGTACTAGTGGTGCACAGCTAGAACCCTAGCTACTCAAGAGGCTGAGATCTGAGGATCATGAGCAACATGGTTAAAAGCCAACCCAGGCAGTTAAGTCCATAGGCTTAAAAAAAAAAAAATTGGTGGGCTGGGAAGGTGGCTCAGTGGTAGAGCACTTGCCTTGCATGCCTGAGGCCCTGGGTTCAATTCCTCAGCACCACATAAGCAAAAAGAAAAAAGCCAGAAGTGGTGCTGTGGCTCAAATGGTAGAGCGCTAGCCTTGAGCAACCAGACCCTCCCCCCCAAAAAAAGAAAAAAAAAATTGGTTGTGGGGCTTGGAACTCTGGGCCTGGGCGCTGTCCCTTAGCTCAAGGCTAGCACTGTCAGCTTAAGGCTAATTGCTCTAACATTTGAGCCAGTGTCACTTCCAGTTTTCTGGAGATAAGAGTCTCATGGACGGACTTTCCTGCCCTGGCTGGCTCTGAACCCTGATCCTCAGACCTCAGCCTCCTGAGTAGCTAGGGTTACAGGTGTAAGTCACCAGGCCTGGTTCCATGAGACTCTTATCACCAATGAACCAGCAAAAAGTTGGAAGCGGAGCTGTGGCTCAAGTGGGAAAGCACCAGCCTTGAGCAAAAAAGCTCAGGGCAGCGCCCAGGCATGTACAAAGAGTTGGGGGGAGGAGGATGAGTGAACTCAGGAACACACACTTGACTGAGCGGCAGAAGCACCTGTGCCAGGGCAGCCGGGGAAGCTGAGGAATTAAGGACTACACACCTGGGGCAACGCTTTCCCAGACCAGACCATACTGGGCCGCAGCTAGACACACTCACCAAAGAAATGATGCATCTGACACAAGACAGTTCAAGGCTAGAGAATAAGTTTATACACTTCCATATCAGTCCAGGCACTGGCCTCCAGGCCCCAGCATCCCTGTTGCTTCAATTCATTTACAGGCGTTTGACCCCAGCACCTAGGGGTGGGGGGGCAGCAGGCGGCCGGGAGGAGTCACCACCTTGCAATAATGCTTTATTAAAGGACAGATTATATGCAGCTTTTCTGGGAAATTTTTACACGTGTCTAAAGGAAAGGAATCAAGCATCCTATATAAAAACTCTCCAGGCCTCGGTGAGGCCAGCGAAGCAGGACAAAGTGCTCTTTACAGGAGTCCAAGTAGAAAGTTCAAGTATCCGGTCAGCGGTGGGGGCACCCAACGGTGCTGGGCCCTCAGGAGGCGCCGAGCGGGTTTGCGGGCAGCAGGCTCTCACCAGTGCCCAGCCCCACGGTGCCCTCAGCTCCAGAAGTGACTCTGCACGGCTGCTGGGCTTCTGAGGGAGGCAGAGAGGAGGGTCTTTGCGCAGCTGTATCCCTCAAGTTAGGTCCCCCGCCCCGGGGAAGAACCTTCTTGGGGGTGCATCTGGTGGGAGGGGGGAGGTACTGGGGCCCACTCACCGGCCCTGACTCCTCTCTGGTGACCAGCTGATGGGTGTGCCCATGGCTGGGCCCCTGAATTCCTTCTGCCCGGCTCGTGATCCCTCTGTACCTGCGGCTCTGCCCTCCTTACCAACATCGGGGATGTCCACTATCATGCAGTCGCTGTCCTCTTCCTCCTCCTCCTCCGTGTCTGCCTGGAACCCATCCATGTCCCCAGCTCCTGCCTGCACAGAGAAACCACAGACCGTCACAGGAAGGGGCGGACCCCTGCTGGGGCCTCCTCTCCCTCTTGCACACAGGGCAAAAAACCCAGTTCAACCCAATTTGACGGCTCAGTCTCCATACGTGAGCCCTATGGCCAGGGAAAGCCTGGAGGTGGGGGGAGTCCCCTAAAAAAACGAGCCATACTCCCACCTTGCAGAACTCCCCTTTACCACTGTCCACCTCACTACGAAAACCACCTGAGGACTTGTTGCTGGGACAAAACTGGAGGCTAGGTAAGGAGGAGACGAAATCTTTGAACTCCAAAGAAACAGTTCTGGGTTTCTGCTTGAAGAGGAACTGATGAAACACCTTCTCAGCACCTGCTTTTTGCAAGCCCCTAGAGGCCCATCTTGCTGCCCAGATCTCCGGCCAGACCAGCTGTGCCTGGGGTGCCACTGGGCAACTGCAGAGGTCTCAGAGTTCTGATTATCGGCCTCTGTCCCAGCAAGGACGGGATGCATCCGTGGCAGGGCAGGAGGGAAATCACGGTGCTTCTGCAACCAGTCCATAGCAAGGACCATCCAAGGACAGAGCTAGGCTTACTCTAGAGGGCAGCTTTCTCTCAGACCATTTTTTTTTGCTCATCCTGGAACTTGAACTGTGGGGGTTGTTCCTAACTTTTGTGCTCAAGACAGGTGCTCTACCACTCGATCCAGAGCTCCACTTCCAGCTTTTTCTGGCCAATTGGAGATAAGAGTCTCATGCACTTTCTTGCCCAGGCTGGCTTTGAACCATGACCCTCAGGTCTCAGCCTCCTGAATAGCCAGGGATTACAGGTGTGAGTCATGGGCACCTGGGTCTCAGACCACTTTTAAAGTTCTTCCACACAAATGTTTGCCTAAGAGGGGGATCCTTGTGGTGAGTGCCTGGAATCTTAGCTCGTTGGGAGGCTGAGACACTGGAATCCTGTGAGATTTGAAGCTAGCCAGGGTAAAAACAAACATCTCAGCCATTTCAACCAATCAAAACTGGGTCTGGTGACTCTCCTCTCATGCCTGTTATGTCGGAAGCCTGAGCAGGAAGACTGTGCACAGTCCAGGCCAGACTAGGCACACGTGTAAGACCCTAGCTGAAAAACAACTAAGACGAATAGGACTGGGGGCATGGTTCAAGTGGCAAAGCACAAGGACTTGAGTTAAAGTCCCAGTACCACCAAACAACAAACACAAAGAACAAAATCAGCAATAGCCAACAAATGACAGGCTTCCCGGCCTCTCAGGCAGGCTTCCTCTGCCAGTGGCCTGTCAACGCTCAGGGGGCGGTCCCACATCGGCTCTGGGTAGAGGCAACCCTGCCTTGGGAAAAGGTGGTGCCCCCTTTTTCCAGGCACCTACCTCCAGGACAATGCCCACAGCGTCTCATTGTGCCCATCAGCCACTAATTCTGGAGGGGCCAAGGCAGACCTAAGAGCTGCTGTGGTATCCGCAGGAAGAGCTGGTGGAAGTGGACATTTTCCTCTGATGGAGGAAAATCACCATCCTGCCTCCACTGGGCACCGGGTTCAGTGCACGCTTATGCAGAACGCACCCTGTGTTGAAGTCACAGGCTGTAACTGTCACTTCCCCATCACCACTGGCCCTGCCCAAGTACAAACACTGTGGTCAAGAAAGCAATGGAACTAATGTCTAGTGTTGTCTTCCTTTGTTTTTGACATAAGGTCTGTTACCAGGGCTGGCTTCAGAAGTCCTACGCTCCTGTAATCCTTTTGCCTCTAGAAGGCTGGGACCACAGATGCCTGCCACTATACTGGCCTGCCCTTTTCCTTTTCTTTTTTTGCAAGGTACTGGGGCTGGAACTTGGGGTCTTGCACTTGCTAGTCAGGTACTCTGCCCCTTGAGGTCCTGTGTGTGTCACTGGATCACTGGAGGCACCTCAGGGCTGGAAGCTGGACTGAGAGGTAAAGGAAAACATAGAAATGGAGGAAGCTCAGCCCACAAACATGCACACGAGACAATCTCTGTGGACGCCTAGCGGAGGACAGAGGCTACACAGCGGGCAGCGCCGGTGTACGTGGCATTCTCAGACCAGGGTCCCCAGGAAGGCACAGGACACAGATGTCTCCTGGGACATCCGAGGACCATGTGGCGGTGCTGCCCGTGCAGTGTCTGGCTTTGTTTCTCTGCACAGAATCCTGTGCTGGGTCTTTTTACAAAGTAGGTGGCAGCCCCAGGGCAAAGATGAGCCCCAAGCTGGGCGGGCACCGTGTGGCTTTCACTTAGGCCCTGTGCGCTACTGTGCCCATCCGAGGGCCCTGTGAAGCCCATCTGAGACCCCTCATGTCCCTGTCCCCCGAGCCTGGACTCCTCACAGGCCAGCTGGTGACTTGTTCTAGCAGTGGCAGAATTTCCTTCCCTGGAGGTTGGAAGAGGTGGAAAGCACCTCACAGTCCCTACCAGCACTCACTGCACCCTGGGAGGAGAGGGGGTCTCTAGATCACTTCCAACAAGTGGCGCCTGCCCCAGGGCAAGCCTGAGGGTGCAAAGGCGACACCCTGCTTGAATGCTAAGCACAGTCATGACTTTGAGTGGCCCCTAGCTTAGCCCTACCCAGGCAACAGCTGGACACAGTCTAAGATTGGGGAAATGCTAATGAGGAGGTCCTTTTGAGCCACAGCACCACTAACGGTTTTCTGGTGGTTCATTAGAGTTAAGAGTCTCATGGACTTTCCTGCCTGGGCTGGCTTTGAGCCGCAATCCTCAGATCTTAGTCTCCTAAGTAGCTAGGATTACTGGCGTGAGACCCTGGCATCTGGCTAACAAGGTTCTTAAGTTAGGGGACACTGTGTGCACAGGCCAGAGGTGCTGAGGCAGCCTCATGACACCAAGCCTGAGAGGTTTCCTCCAAATCCGGTGGCAGGGAGGCTCATGGTGCCTAACCCATGTGCCATGGGCAGCAGCAAGGTGCCAGGCACCTCCGTGCAACTATTTCTTCACCATGTCTCGGAGCACTTTATTCTACTCTTGCCAAGTAAACACGGCACACAGCCTGCTATCCACACTCCTGTGGGGAGAGGCATGTGCAGCTTGCCCCCCTGCAGAGCCGGGCCACGGTGAGCAGAGGTGCGTCCTCTGAGCGCCTCTCCTGTGCCGTGATCGCTCGGGTGTCCCGTGCACACGCTTCCTACACAGACGGGGACCCCGCCACTGACTGTGCTAAGGGACAGCAAGCATGAGTCGCCCCGCAGGGCCACCGGAGGGCCGGTCACCATGCAGCTGTGCCCCAAGAGCGAGCCCTAACTGGTGGAAGCGCACGTGACTGGGCAGGACCTGCGTGGGTGCTGCTTCTCAACCTCAGATGGCTGTAGGGCGGGTGTGTGCGCTCTGTGGAGGCGCCCTGGCGGCTCACCTGGCCATCATGCCTGCGCTTCTTCATGAACTGCGTGATGCACATGCTGCCCGCGGACTTCCGCTTCAGCGTCACGGGCGGGCCCGGGACGCTGCCAGTGTCCTCCCGGGACGCCGCAGGCTCCATGGTGACGTAGCTCCACTGACAGGGCACGGGCAGGTGCTCCTGGTCGAAGCTCTTCAGCACCTGTGCGTGGACGTACCAGCACATCCTGAAGTCCGGCCTCTTCTCGTACACCGAGTTCTCGGAGATGAGCCGCTTGAGCCGGGCTTTGGAGGGCACAGCGGCGGCCTCCTCGGTGGAGCTGGGGCTCGGAGGGCGGGAGGAGGTGGGGCTGGGGGGACTGGGGGCGCTCCCGGGACTCAGCAGGCCGCGGCGGCAGTGCTCCTGGAACTCCCGGATGATCACTTTGCTCCCGTTTACGTTGCCGTGCAGCAGCGGGAGCAGCTGGGCCAGGACTGGCGGGACAGGGGGAACAGGGAGGACTTGAGACACTTGGGAAAACATGCCCACAGCCTGGAGGCTGTGGGGTCACACAGCCAGGTTTAGGCAGTAGATAAGCCAGGGCCATGTGTGCCCAGCAGGCTCCCCAGGCCAGCACTGTTGAGCTGCCACAGGGACCTCAGCTGCCGTGGGCTCTTGCTCAGCCACCAGCTGCCGGGCACTCAGAAAGCTGAGAGGTGAGGCAGGGAGGTGTCACCCCCTCACTGTAGCAAGCACTCTGTTGGGGTCTGGTTGGTGGTGAAAATGACCAGGAACAAGACCACACTAAGAGTGGGTATGGTGAGGCCGGTCACCCCAACACTCCAGGGTGGGAGGATCCAAGTCTGAGGCCAGGTGGGCTGCAGAACAAGACCTTGTCTCCTAAGACTGGGGTGCAGCTCAGTGGCAGTAGCCATGCTTATCAGTACAGCCAAGGCCCTGGGTTCCATCCTCAGGATATGAAACCAGCCCGGGAGTGGGATTTGCAGGACCTACCCTCAGTGCTGTGGCCGTGCGTGTCAGCTCAGGTGAGCCTGCCCATCCACCCCAGACACCTGAGGCCTGACTCACTCTGCTGGTCTCTCTTCTCTCGCTTGGAAGCCTGGGGCGTCCGCTCTTCCTCGGGGGGCGCGGTGTCCAGCAGGCACACCGTGAATTGTTGCAGCAGCTTCAGCTCAGCGCTCGCGCAAGCGCTGTCAGTGGCCCACACGCAGCCCACCTTGACGGGCTGCAGGACACGGAACCGCTTGCCCTTGGCCAGGTACTCGTCCCACTCCTTGGCCTTCAGCTTCTGCCGCACCTTGTGGTTCTCCGGGTCGGCACACTCCTGCAGGTGGCAGACAAGGTTGTCCGGCGTCCCCATTTCTAGACAGTCTGGTGTGCACCTGACCAGGTATTTCCATTCAAGCCCCTTCCTGCCTCTCTGGCTAATGCACCCCACCGAGCAAGGCCACCTTGAGACCACTCTTCAAGCACGGGCCATCTAGGGCACAGCAGGACATTGTGACCTTTAAATCTGACCCCACGACTTTTTTTTTTTTTTTTGGTCACTCATGGGGCCTTACCTCTGGGCCTGGGCGCTGTCCCTCAGCTCTTCAGCTCAAGGCTAGCGCTCTACCACTTGAGCCACAGCGCCACTTCCGGCTTTTTTCTTTTTGCTTA
>NW_012267280.1:1935424-1950650 GCF_000151885.1 Dipodomys ordii | reverse complement strand
GCGCCACTTCCGGCTTTTTTCTTTTTGCTTACGTGGTGCTGAGGAATCGAACCCAAGGCCTCATGCATGCGAGGCAAGCACCCTACCACTGAGCCACCTTCCCAGCTCCCCCAAGACAGTTGTCTCCTCGTTGCTGCACCCAATGACTTTCAAAGCCGTGTCTCTGATACTAGAAAGCAGTGGGTGGTGAGACCACTGTAGGGACCCAGGGAGTCTTCTGGGGTGATGGGATAGTTTATCTCCAGTGGGAGTTTCACAAACAACAGACATAGCCAATGGTTAACCCCAGCTTGTTAGGAGGCAGAGACAGAAAGACAGAAGTTGGAGGCCAAATCAGGCCCCTGCCTCCCCCCAGAGTTAGTGAGATCCTATCTCAATGAACTCAACAAAGCTGGGTATGGTGGTACATACCTATGATCCTATCTACTCTGGATGGAGTGGTAGAAGGATCTCCTCACGCCTGGCCCAAGCAAAAATATGAGCTTGTATCTGTGTGTTTTTTGGTGCTGTGTGTTGATCCTGGGGTTTGAACTCAGGGACTAGGCGATGTCCCTGATCTTTTGCTCAAGATTAATGCTCTATCACTTGCCCCTAATTCCTGAATTCTTACCTGAGAAACAATTAAAACACAAAGGACTGGGGAATTGGTTCAAATGGGCAGAGCATCTGTAGATGCTAGTAAGTGCAAGGCCCTGAGTTCAAACCCTAGCACAAAAAAACAAAATAAAGAAACCTCACATTAGTGGAAGACTGAGGTGTTAGGCTGGGAAGGTGGCTCAGTGGTTGAGCGCTTGCCTTGCATACATGAGGCCCTGAGTTCAATTCCGCAACCACATGAGCAGAAAATGCTGGAAGTGGCACTGTGGCTCAAGTGGTAGAGCGCTAACCTTGAGCTGGAGCTGAGGGGCAGCGCCCAGGCCCAGAGTTCAGGCCCCATGAGCGCAAAAAAAAAAAGACTGAGGTGTATAGGTTGAAGGCACCCAAGAATGTTGCGTCCTCACCCCCCCCCCCGCTTTCTGCACATACACCTCTTTGCTCAGAAGCTTCTACTGGGTGCATCCTGCCACTCTCCCGGGCTGCAGTGGGGATCAGGACCAGTGTCAAGAGTTCAGAGGTCAGAGGCCACAGAGCACCCGCTCCCAGGTGAGGACTCTGACCTCTGCCATCCTCACCTCAGTCACACCCTCGTCTTCAGACAGGTATCCGTGGGGCACAAAAAAGCCATCATCCTCATCTTCATCTTCGCCCACTTCATCGTCATCATCCTTGAGAGAAAAGGAAGTAACTGAACATGTGTAGGAACAGCAAAGGGGGCTTCACCATGAACACACATCTGCGTGTGCTGGGCTGCGTGCGGCTCCCCGGAGGAGCTGCCCAGCGAGGCCCTGGGCTCCAGCCAGCGCAGACAGAAAGCAAGTAGGTGCAGTCTGTGACACTGCCACAGGGCAGCAAGAATCCTATGGGGCCACAGGGCTGGGCAGAAGCAGACACGTGTAGCCTGGGGTACAAGGGGAGTGGGAACCAGGGTATTCAATGTGCGCTTGGCTTTTTGGAGTGGATATGGCTCTGTGGTATTGCGGCTGGGCAGCCTGGGCTTGTGGCCCATCCTTACCCCTTCGCTGTGGGACAGGGACTCCCCGGGCTCCTCCTCCTCCCACTCATCGTCACTGTCCACCTCATAGTCCAGGAGCTTCTGCAAAGAGTGGTGCAATGTGGGTTACAAAGGAAGGGTGAAGCCAGCACGTCCAAGGAACCAGAGTGTGAGGAAAGCTGGGCGAAGAGACCTGCAAGGGCTCACCTTGTCTTGAGCCCAGGGATCCCGTGGCCGAATCACTGCTGTCTTCTTATTCCATGTGCCCCAGTACGCTGGCCGGTGGTTCTCAGAGAACTGCAGGAGCTTCATTCGGCCAAACTTGCTTCGCTCAGGCACACCATCGACTTTGCTGCTCTCCACGATCATGACATCACTGAGGGCGAGCTGAGCTCAGGAATGTGCCTCCTCCGCCACCCACTCTGCCCTTGCTGCCTACTCTGCCCACAGGCTGCAGCAAGAGCCGGATGGATGGTTTGCCCTACACACAAGCACCACTGTCCCCAAAGCGTGGTGGGGGGCTTTTACATAAGGCACATAACCAAGATGTGAGTTGCAGCATGAAGAACGGGGTCAGCAAGGAGAGGCAAGAAACCCCAGGATTCATGAGCCAGAGTCTGGAGGCAAGAAACCCCAGGATTCATGAGCCAGAGTCTGGCAACAGCAGAGCAGAACCAGGATTGGGCCATGGGGAAGGTGTGGGGTGAGGGCTAGGGTCTCAGCTCTGCTCCTTGGGACTGACTCCTCCTCTGGAAGAGGCTCTAACCTGCTGAACGAGTCAGAGTCCTCGTTGTGGCTGTGGGCTCGAGTTGGTCCCGACCTGAGGGGCTGGCGGCCTTTCAGCTCTTTCAGGAAGGAGAAGTCTCCGCTCTGCTGCTGGAGGAGCTGGTCTAACCGATCGCAGAGGTCCGGGTCGAAGGCTGCCCGGCACCGAGGGGCAAGGATCATGTGCTCTTTAATCTCAAAGGGGGCAAACTTCCCACAGTAGCCGGCCAGGGTCTGAAACACAAAGGCTGAGTGGGCATGAAGGGCCCGGACGCACCAGGAGAACCTGGCAGGGCACAGAGGCCAAGGGCGATGGTTCCACTGGGCAGGCGCGTACACTCATCAACCCAGCAGTCAGGAGTGAAAGCCGAGGCTCGGGAGTCCCGAGCTAGGCTGGACGGCACAGGAAGACGCTATGGATAAATTATTCCTCCATTTCTCCTGGCTGAGTGAACCAAAGACCTGAGCAGAGTGGTCAAGGTCAAACAGGATGATTATACATCAGGTCTCATTTCTCAGTCTCACCTCAGTGTTGGGGTGATCTGAACCCTTCTTTCTGACCCCATTAGCTGTGGTACCAAGGCTGGCAGCAATGGAAGACAATGCTGGGGGACAAGAGGAAAGGCCACTGCTGGGATGTACACAGGCTCAGGAGAAAACTAGACCCCATTGGCGGCCATACCCATAGAACGCCTGGGAAATGGTGGGGGCCAGGCACCAGCAGAATGAGCAGATCTGAGCCCAGCACCAGCAGAGGTCTTCACGACAGAGATGACAGAGGCCCTGGGACATGGTCAGCACAGCGGACAGGTGAGGGCCCCGGCCCCCGCCCTGGGCACCACACATTCTGGTGATACCAAGCCAAATGAAAAAACAAAAATTAAGCTTTTATTTTAAGAAAATAGGAGAAAAAATTAAGAGAATGTATTTACAACAACAGAGCATAGCCAGTTGTTGTTAAAGAATAAAAATGGTGACATGAGAAACAAAACACTGGGCTGGGAAGGTGGCTCTGTGGTAGAGCGCTTGCTTTGCACTCGTGAGGCCCTGGGTTCGATTCCTCAGCACCACATAAGCAGAAAAAGCTGGAAGTGGTGCTGTAGCTCAAGTGGTAGAGTACTAGCCTTCAGCAAGACCCAGGCAACAGGACGGTGCGAGCCCTGGCCGTGGACACCACGGATTAATGTCTAGACTGAGCCTCCCCAAAAGCACGCGCCACTGGATGCGGTGTAACAGGATGGTGAGACCTCAGCACCCCCCCCTCTCCTTTTCCCTAGTTGTAAGGTGAGCTATTCTGCTCCACCATGATGGAAGCCAATGTAAACCTTTCTTTTGAGTTTCTCAGGCCAGCTGCTCCACGGCACGAGGAACTGAGTAGGAAGGTTCCTGGGATAGAAGCCCCAGTGTACACCCTGGCCTGGGAGCCAACAGTTCTGCCCATGTGGGTGTCCTCTGCTGAGCAAGGTCCCTTCTGGGTGAAGGAAAGGATGTGTGGGTGCAAAGGTGGGTTTGGGCCACCGATAGTCCAAAAACCATGCTCACAAGTGTCAAAGAGGCTCATACCTATAATCCTAGCTACTCAGGAGGCTGAGATCTGAGGATCATGGTTCAAAGCCAACCCAGACAGGAAAGTCTGTGAGACCCTTATCTTTAATTAATAAGCAAACAGCCAGAAACAAAGATGTGGCTCAAAAGTGGTAGAGTACCACAGTCTTTTTTTTTTTTTTTGGGGGGGGGGATGGTGGTGGTGGTTGAGGGGCTTGAACTCTGGACCTAGGCACTCTACCATTTGAACCACAGCG
This sequence comes from Dipodomys ordii, assembly GCF_000151885.1. Taxonomy (NCBI): domain Eukaryota; kingdom Metazoa; phylum Chordata; class Mammalia; order Rodentia; family Heteromyidae; genus Dipodomys; species Dipodomys ordii. The sequence continues at coordinate 1,946,492 of NW_012267280.1, read as the reverse complement.
CCACTTCTGGTTTTCTGGTGGTTAACTGGAGATACAGAGTGCCACAGATTTTCCTACCCAGGCTGGCTTTGAACTGTGATCCTCAGATCTTAGCCTTCTGAGTAGCTAGGAATATAGGCATGAGCCACTGGTGCCTGGCAAGTACCACAATCTTGAGTGAAAAAGCTCAGTCCAGTGAAAAGACAACTGTGTCCAAGCATGTAGTTTTACACAAGAACCACAATGTTTCCAAGTTTATGTGAATGATCAAATGAACCAAGCACACGAAGTCCAAGTTGTAACACAAGTGACTACAGACCCACCAAGTGGCCTGCATGTGAACAGCAGCCTGTGTGGATATCTATGAGCAGCAAAGGACCCACGGCCATCCTTGCACTGAAGGGGTGAAGGAAGCAATGCCAGTGGGGAGGTGAGGGCTGCGAGGGTGGCCCCACGCTGGGATGGAGCTGGCCCCAGTGGCATCGCATTCTTAGGTAAGGCCAGGTGGTGGCTCTCACCCCTCCACCCCTGCATGGCCTGCCAAGGCGGCTCTGAAAACAGCACATTCAAAAGGACCCCCTTTTCCTCTTTGGGACAAACTAGAAGACCAATAATTGAACCTCCAGACTGGGTGCGGGGGAAGGGAAAGGGGGAAGCTACGCACCTTGGGGGCCTGCGGAGTCTTTGGTTTCTGGAAGAATCTGGTGATTTCAGCCTTCTCAGCCTTGATGCGCTGGGACAGAGCAGGGAATGGGGAGACAGGAGCAGTTTTTGATCACAGTCTAATACTCCAAAGAGAACCCCAGGAGTGTGGATGAGCAACACATTATTTTGATGTTCGTTCCTAAGGCCACTGGCTAGAGGGAGGCTGGTGGGATGCCAGCGCCATCCCACAGGCAGCCGGGGAGGTGTGATGGGCCAGCACTCGGCAGCTGCTGCGGATGTCCCCTGGTTCCCCAAGACAGGATAGGGGGTGACAAAGAAGGCAAAAGCACCCTTTCGGGACAGCGGCTCTCAGGTTGGGGGGGGGGGGTGAGCCAATTTACCTTTTCTTCTTCTCGTAACCGTTTCTCCTCCTCTTTTTTCCTCTTCTCCTCAAGCTTAGCCCTATGAGAGAGCAAATGAGGTTTGAGCCACCCTTGGGCTGGGGTTCTGGTAGGAAGTGTTGGGTGTGCTGATTGGGAAGCAGTGCTCTGTCTCCAGTGGCTAGAAGTTGGCTTGATGTCCACCTTAAAAGTATGTAATGAGTATAAACAAGGAAAAATGAAAATCAGAACTTGTTTTCTTTTGGTCGTGGGGCTTAAACTCTGGGCCTGGGCGCTATCCCTCAGCTCTTCAGCTGAAGGCAAGCACTCTACTGCTTGAGCCACAGCGGCACTTCCAGTTTTCTAGTGGTTTACTGGAGGTAAGTCTCACGGACTTTCCTGTCTGGGCTTGCTTTGAACCAAGATCCTCAGATCTCAGCCTCCTGAGTAGGTAGGATTAAAGGTGTGAGCCACCAGTACCCAGCTACAATTAAATTTTTTGTTTTGTTTGATTTTGGTTGGTTGTAGGACCTGAACTCTGGGCCTGGGCAATGTCTCTCAGCTCTTTAGCTCAAGGTTAGTGCTCTACCACTCGAGCCCCAACACCCACTTGCAGCTTTTTCTGTATATGTGGTGCTGAGGAATCGAACCCAGGACCTCATGCATGCCACCTCCCAGCTAGAGTTAAATTTTGCGAGACAGGGTTTCACTACAGAGCACAGGCTGGGCTGGAACTGCAACCTTCCAATCCTGGCCTTCTAAAATGCTGGGGTTACAGTTGTGCATCACTATACCCCCTTTTCAGTATGAATTACTCGGGGGAAGGGACAACTGGGCTTCAACTCAGGGCCTTGTACTCTCACTTCGTTCTCTACCACTTGAGCTTTGCCTGCAGCTGGGCTTCTTGGTGGTTTAATAGTGAGTCTTGTAGACTTTTCTGAGTAGGCTGGTCTTGAACAGAGATTCTCCAGAGCCCAACTTCCTAAGTAGATAGGATTATAAGAGTGAGTCCAGCAGTGTCTAGTTCAATATGAATTCTTTTTTGTGTGTGTGTGCCAGTCCCAAGGCTTGAACTCAATGCCTGGGCGCTGTCCCTAAACTCCTTTTGTTTGAGGCTAGCAATCGACCACTTAAGCCACGGCACCACCGGTGGCTTTTTCTGTGATTAATTGGAAATAAGTCTTACAGACTTCCCTGCTCTAGAGAGACTTCAAACCATAATCTTCAGATCTCAGCCTAAATAGCTAGGATTGCAGGTGTGAGCCACCAGTGCCTGGCTTCAATACAAAATTTTAATAGGAATTGGAACACAGAGAAATAAACAAGTCTCAACTAGCCAGAGAGCCACCAGCACAGACAATACCCACATTTGATGGAAATTTGAAAAAGGGATTTGGAGAAGCTTGTTATGGGGACAGGAACAGTGGCAACATAGCCCCAACTTACCCACCATTACCCCACCCCGCAGCCCATGAGGGCAAATGCACTGGAGGCCACCGTTTTGCCTTCTCAGTACAATAGCAAAGAGGTAAGGGTCAAGCCCAGTAACTGGGGAGGCACGGCGGCCATGCTTGGCTTAGGGAACTCACTCCAGAGCTTCCTGTCTCTCTTTGCGCCTCTCTTCCTTGATCCGCTGCTTTTCTGCTTTCTCCTTCTCGTCCTTCTCCCGTTTCTCGCGCCGTTCCTTTTCTTTCAGCTCTTTTTCTTCTTCCTTCTTCTTCTTGGCTTCTTCCTTGGCCCGACGGGCCTCTTCCTTCAGCTTTTCCTTCTCTTCCTTCAACTGCTCTTTATCCTATGACACAAGTCGATACTGGCCTTGCACAAGCACCAGGGGCAGACCCAACACACAGATGGAAGGGAGCAAACTCTACAAGACTTTGGGCAAAGTCCGAAGGAGTGTAACCTGTGGCTAGTGTGTGAAGCCTGGGTGCACCCCCTGCTCCCCACCATTGCAGGGTATCCTTCATCCTTCCCATTTCTTTTGGTACCAGATTTTTAGGGTGTTTTTGTTGTTGTTTTGGGGTGGTAATGCTTGGGATTAAACTCAAGGCCTTCAGCTTGCTAGGCAGGTGGCTGGCTCTGCCCCTTGTATTTTTTCTGTTGTTTTTTTTTTCCAAGATTTTTTTCAAGGCCTGTCTGTAATCCTGTTTTACTGCTGAAGTCTTACTAGGCATGTGCTACTACACCCAGCCATTGGTTGAGATGGAGTCATGTTTTGCCCAGGCTGGCCTGTGAGCCCCTCATCTCTACCAATGCAATGTACCATGGATTATAGGCATGTGCCACCTTGCCCAGATGCACTGGGGGCTTTATACTTCTTAGACAGGTGCTATTACTCCATGGAACTTCATCTCTAGTCCTTTTTGCTCTGGTGTATCTCGGAGATAGGGCTTATTTTTTGCCTGGACCAAGCTTGACTGTGATCCTACTTATGTTTCTCACTTAGCTGTGATGACAGGAGTTTACCACGATACTCAGCTACTGCTTAAGATAGGGTCTTGTGAACTTTTACCCAGGCTGGTCTCAAATGGATCCTGATTTCAACCCTGGGGGGGTTTGAACTCAGAACCTGGGTGCTATCCTTAAGCTTTTTGCTCAAGGCTGATGCTCTACCACAAAAGCTACAGCTTTTTGGCGGTTAGAGATAAGAGTGTCATGGTCATTTCTCCTCAAGCTGGCTTCAAACCACAATTGTTTGATCTTAGCTTCCTGAGTAACTGGGATCACAGGTGTGAGTCACCAGCACATGGCAAAATTTCTCTTTAAAACCGTTTCCTCAGCTCTGGAAAAAGTGAAGTCAAAGAGCCGCCTAAATGGTTGTACTGGCATCGTCTCATTAAAACGGCTTCTTTGATGTCTCTGAGGTGGGGGATTTTCATTTTATCACTTAGTTCCTGATTTGGCAGGGATGGGACATGAAACAAAACCTAGGTCCCAGGAGTTACCAAATCCTAAGTGTCAGGTGAGCTCACCTGCCTGCGCTGCTGATGTGTTTCTCACATGGCAGTACCCCTCAGAACAGCACCCCATGAACTGACTACTCAGTTTGGGCATCTGGTGTGATACCACAGGCCCCATCTGTAAAATAACATTATAAATCTGCCCTGACAGACCTCTGGTCACTGTGTTGAGAAAGAGGGTTGGTGGATTGCTTTATCTTGCCAAAAATGTTGCAAGTCATTCGTGGACATGGAAGACACCCTAGGGCAGGGGGGGAGATGGGATAGGCCTGAAGGATAATGAGGCACTGGGCTTAGCTGCAGGGCGGGAAGCTGCAAAGATGAACATCACACCACTGTAGCCATCTTGAGTCTTTTCCCATCATGGACACCCAACTCGGGAGTTGGCAGGTGAATACTCCAGCCCTTTCTGAGGCGATTTCAAATTAAGGGAAGCCAGGGCATTGAGGCAGTAGTAACAATACTACTGCTAATAATAAAAGCTTAGACAAGGCTCCGAGCTAAACCTGAGGGCTTGGCAAAGCAGAGGAGGCAACCCTGAAGCTGCGTGGCCCTGTTATATAGAACATGGCTGTGGCTATGGCAAAGGGGGGATGGGCAGGGAGGGGCCGGGACTGTTCCCTACAGAAAGAGAAGTACATGGAGTGTGCGTGCGTGCATGTGTGTGTGTGAACACGCCTTACTCTTTGTAGTCTCATCTTGTTCTTCTCTGTAGAGCCCTTGACGAATTTCTTGGTTATCTGAAATGAAAGACATTTATTTTTTTATTTCTTTGAACCATGAGCCTGAGCACTGTCCCTCAGCTCTTCAGCTCAAGGTTAGCACTCTACCACTTGAGCCACAGTGCCACTTCTGGTTTTCTGGTGGTTTATTGGAGGTAAGAGTTTCACAGCTTTTCCGGCTGGCCCTGAGTAGCTAGGTTGACAGGCATGAGCCACCTGTGCCCAGCTAAGACATCTATTTATTTATTTTTGTCCGGTTGTAAGGCCTAACTCTCTCTCAGCTCTTCAGCTCAAGGCTAGCACTTTATCACAGAGCCACTTCCAGCTTTTTCTGCTTATGTGATACTGAGGAATCGAACCCAGGGCCTCATGCATTCAAGGCAAGCACAATACCACTGAGCCACCTTCCCAGCCCCAAGACATTTATTTTTAGTATTTTTTTTGGGGGGGGGGTGTCATGTCATGGGACTTGAACTCTGGACTTGGGCCCTGTCCCTGTGCTCTTCAGCTCAAGCTCTACTGCTTGAGCCACAGTGCCACTTCCCCCAAGACATTTATTTTTAACTGTGGATGGTTTCAGTCACTTTCTCCCCAGGGATTCGGGCTAAAAGTCCTAGGGGAGAGGAAAGGTCTGGGAAGAGCTTGCTAAGAAAGTCTCTGGCACCAGTGGTTTATACCTATTATCCCAGATACTCAGGAGGCTGAGATCTAAGGATCATGGTTTGAAGCCAACCCAGGCAAGAAAGTTTATGAGACAATAAACCACAAAAAAAAGCTAGAAGTAGAGCTGTGGTTCAAGGGGTAGAACACCAGCCTTGAGCAAAAGAAGCTTGGGGATAGCACCCAGGCTGACTTCAAGCCCTAGGATCTACAGACAGACAGACAGACACACACAGACACACAGACACACACACACACACACAGAGCTCAGTCATGAGCACTTGCCTAGCATACTGCATACTAAGACCCTGGATTCATTCCCCAAACAAAAAGAACACCTTTATAAAACCAGAAACATTACAGCCTTTCACAGTAACTTGTTTGTCCATAGACAAACTCAAATGCCACAGAGGGGGCCAGGGACTTGATAAATATGCACATATATGCCCAGATAAGAGGGGATCTGGGAAGGCAGATAAAGAACAACAGAAGCTCAGTGCCAAGCCCTCCAGAAGCCAGGTCAGCTCAGGACTAAAAGCCAAGGGTCACAGGGCAGGGTGGGATTTGTAGCACTGGACCGACCTGCCTGCCTGGAGGCCACAGCGCTAGGACAGGAACAGGGGCCCGCAGCTGACCTGGCCATGTTCCTAGGAATAAGGGGTACCACAGGGTCAGTCAGGGGTGGGGCCCTGTGGTCTCTGGTCAATGTTGCCTACCACAACTTCACTTCTTTCCTTTCTTGGTGGTACTGGGGATGGAGCCCAGAGCCTTCTGTGGACTAGGCAAGTGTTTACCAGCCAGCTGTACCCAGCCCATTCTTTGCTTTTGAGAGTTTGAGAGTAAGAAAAGCTCCCCTTTGCCAGGGGCAGAAAGCTGCTGCGAAGCTGTGTTTTGGGGCATAAGGGTCCCCAGGTTCTCCGCTGACTAGCTTTGAACCAGGCACAGGCTACAAGGACCTGGGGCTCCACAGGCTCCTGTCGCCTGAAGGGCTCAGGTGCAAGGACGCCCGAAGGAACTGACTGTTATCTAACTATGTCCCAGCAAGTCTACACTCCTGACAGCCAAACTGCTTGGGTGAAGAACAATGAGGGAAAAGGTGAAAACTGGAAGAAAAGAGCTCCCCATTCCCTTAGATGGAAAGAGGCTGTGAGAGAGGGGCTGGACCTGACTTGAGAAGGACATGAGTTGCAAAAGGCCATGTCTTGTGGAGGGGGATGAAGTTGCAGATGTTTTCATCTGGTGCCGAGCCCCCTTGGGGCTGGTCTTTAGCCCGAATGGAACTTCCAGATTACCACACCCCAAAGGCAGCCGTGAAGCCAAGCAGTTTTGGGACTTAGCCTTAGCTTTAGGGGAGGGGCCAGGCCTAGACATGAACAAGGCCCCTGTGCTCCCCGCTCCCCCAAGTACTGGCAAGAACCCATCGTCACTGCTCCATCTCTGCTGGGGCCAGCCCCAGGCAGTCTCAAATGCTGGCAAATGTCTGGGGAACCTGGACCGTAAGGTGCCTGCCAAGTCCCCAGTGTAACAGTCACGGCTACATTGAAGGCCTTCTGGGCAGAATATGTACGCCCTTTCTGTTGCTGTGTTTTGTGCAGGACCCAGATGGCACTTTCCTAGAGGCCAGGTTTGCCCACACCTGCTGGGCACCAGTTGCCGTGCAAGGCCCTCCATGATGTCTCTGTTGCCTATGAACCCAGGACTCACCATGGTCTGCGAGCCCCGGAGCTTTAGGCAGACGAGGTGCCCAGGCTTCCCCATCACAGCATGGCTACCACTTCCCTGATGGTCACGTGACTTTGTCTAAGAAATATTATCTGTCTGAAACAGGGCCCAGTTTTAGAGCTGGCTCCCAAACCAATGTGCAATCCACCTTAGCCAGCTGGAGCTGGGCCAAACAGCAACCATCTGCCTAGGGCCAGATCCAGGAGCCCAGGAAGAAGCTCACACGTAAGAGGCAGCCGCCCCAGGTGGGGTGGCAAGATGGGCTTCATGGTGCCAGGGCACTGAGATTCCTGCAGGCTGGCTCCGACTCTAACCCCAGGGTACCTCATTTCCAAGTCTAGGCAGGGAGCCGCAGGGGAGGGGGGAGGGGGGAATGGTTGCTAGGGCAGCCTCACTTGAGAGAACATAACAGTAGAGACTGGTCCAACCTTACTGGAGTGTGAGGGGGCAGAAATGAATGCATGTTTCTTTGAGGCAGGAGGAGCTTGCTCTTCTAACAGCCCACGTCAGCCTGCAGAAGGCAGGCACAACAATTGTCATGTTGTCAGGGGGAGCACGGGGACAACAGGACACCCACTAGCAAGGGAGCTGCAGGGCCTCCCGCCACATGAATGCCATGAATGCTGCGGAGCAGTTAAAGCAGAAGCGTCCTTCACCCCCATCCCCCAACCCCACACCACACACGGATACCTTGAGTGAAGGAGAAACCTGCATCTAATTATGTCACATGCATGGAAACAAAAGAATACAATGTATACCCCAGGCCAAGATGCAGAAAACATTAGATTGGGGGCTGGGAAGGTGGCTCAGTGGTAGAGCGCTTGCCTTGCATGCATGAGGCCCTGGGTTCGATTCCTAAGCACCACATAAAGAAAAAAAAAGCCGGAAGTGGCACTGTGGCTCAAGTGGTAGAGCGCTAGCTTTGAGCTGAAGAGCTGAGGGATAGCACCCAGGCCCAGAGTGCAGGCCCCATGTCTGCACCCCCCCCCAAAAAAAAAGTAGTATGAATTAGAGCTCAAATTCTGAAATTATACCTGGAAAAAAATGGTAGAGTAACAACTTACATGTTTTTTCCTCCCTTGAGATGTGTGTGTGTGCGTGTCAGTATGATGTCCAGGTTAGCCTGACACATCTGGGTTTATATGCTCCTGCCTCAGCATCATGTGATGCTGGAGGAAGCAGGATGTCCAGCCTTCTGTATAAACTCCTAACAGAAATCCTTCTAGCTTCTTGTATGTGATTCTTCTCCCAGTTAAAGTCATTAAAACCACTGCTTTTCTGTATTGCACTGTCACTTTAAATACATTACTTGACTTTTCTTTTTTTAAACTAATTTATTATGTAACTATTTTTTTTCCTCTGGGGCTTGAGCTCCGGGCCTGGGCGCTGTCCTTCAGCATTTCAGCTCAAGGCTAGCGCTCTACCACTTGAGCCAGAGAGCCACTCCGTAACCAATTATTTTCAACATGTGAATACTTTGTATTCCCTCTCAAAAAAATAAACAAAATGTCCTCATGTTTACATAGCATAGACTAGCTAACATGTGACCTCTCACAGACACCCAATCTGACTTTTGTACAGAATCCTACTGATGTAAACGCTGATACAATGTAGACACTGTGCAGCATTGTAACACTGTAGGGAATGACCTAAGGGAAAGTCTGTACATGTTTGTGTTCAGGACACACTTTATTTGTGACCCAAGGTTGGCTGACTACAAACAGGTGGACCAATAGATGAGGGGGGAACAATAACTTCAGTAAAACAAGCCCTCAGATCTGTGGGAAGGGATGGCATGAAATGCTTTTTTTTTTGGTGCCAGTCTTGCGGCTTAAACTCAGGGCAAGGCCTAAACTTTTCTGCTCAAGGCTAGTACTCTTACCACTTGAGCCACAGCTCTACTTCTGGCTTTTTGGTGATTGATTAGAGATATGAGTCTTAAGGATTTTTCTGTCTGGGTTGGTTTCAAACTGCATTCCTCAGATCTCAGCCTCCTGAGAGGCTAGGATTATAGGTGTGAGGTACAGGAACCTGGCATGGGACATGTTTTTTTTTTTAAAACAAAACAAAACAAACCACAAAACTCCTATTTCCTTGTATTTTTGGGTCCGGTCGTGGGGCCTGAACTCTGGGCCTGGGCGCTGTCCCTCAGCTCTTCAGCTCAAGGCTTGCAACCTACCACTTGAGCCATAGCACCACTTCCGTTTTTTTTTTTTCCTGCTTATGTGGTGCTGAGGAAACGAACCCAGGGCCTCATGCATGCAGTGCTCTACCACTGAGCCACCTTCCTAGCACTCCTATTGCCTTGTAATACAAGAAAAAGTAAAGCAAGAGCACCAATAAGCACCAAGGGTGCTCAGTGAAAGAGGATATAAGCAAAGGAGGACCAGCCCTGTGAGTGTCACATCTTTCACCAATGTACACAGTCTACAATGTCCAACACATCCCTACCTAGGAAGAAGACAGACAGGAGGAAAGTAGAGAATAAAAATGAAGTATTCCCCAAAGGGGATCCCATGGCTGGGAAAGATATTAAGAGTTAGGTGCCAACTATGATGTGGACAAACAAAAACTTCACTGCTAGGTCTGGTGGTGCACACATGTAATCCCAGCACTTGAGATGCAGAGGGAAGAGGACTGCAAGCGTGCAACCATCTGAACTACATAGAAAGACTGTCTTTAAAATAAAGAAAGACAATTGCTAGACACTGGTGATTCAGGCCTGTAATCCTAATTACCCAGGAAGTTAAGATCTGAGGATTGTGGTTCAACGCTAGCTCAGGTAGGAAAGTCAATGAGACTCTTCCTGTGCATGCATGCGCACTCATGTACACACATACAAACACACGTGAGCCCACAAGTGCGCGCTCACACGCACACACACTCAATACCATTGGTCACACATAACCACAGGTGCCACACGTTCAAATTTAATTATTGATAGTTATAAATATTTGGGGGGAGAAATACTGTGTTTGTACTATTCAAACTTTGTTGTTTGTTGTTACTGTTGGTCATGGGGCTTGAACTGGGAGCCTGGGCACTGTCCCTGAGCTCTTTTACTCAAGGCTAGTGTGCTCTACCACTTGAGCCACAATGCCACTTCTGGTTTTCTGGTGGTTAATCAGAGATAAGAGTGTCATAGCCTTTCCAGCCTCAGCTGGCTTTGAACTGCAATCCTTAGGTCTTAGTACCTCCTGAGTAGCCAGAATTACAGGCGTGAGCCACCAGCACCTGCCATACAAACTTTTTCCTGTCATAATTCCCTAGGCCACTTATCTAAGGACTTACACAGCAGTCACACTGCACTGGATATTGTCATCAAAAAAGGATTTAAATGCTCAGGAGCATGCACGTGGGCCCCATGGAACTACTACTGTACCATATTATATAAAGGACTTGTACACCTGTAGGTTTCAAAATCTAGGATATTGGAAGATGACTGCATCTTAAGAGGTGTGTGTGTGATTGAACATGACCTGAGGCTCTCCTGCTCTTGATTCCACATCATCCAGAAGCCTGGCAACTACTTCCTTCTTCCTTCTCATTCTTTGGGACACCCAACATCAGGGGGTAGTGCGTCCACCCTTAGCAGCCAGGTCTACTGGGTGGCTGGTAGTTTCCTGCCAAGGCTCTCTGGAGTGCTAAAGCCACCTACAGTATTTGTAAGTTACTCAAAGAGTTGTGATAATATTGCCTCATAGGGCATTCTTAAATCTTCTTTGAGAATTTATTCATATTAAGGCATACCATCTTAAAATGTAAGATTTCCTAAATTTAAAACATTTGGTGGCTGGGCGCCGGTGGCTCATGCCTGTAATCCTAGCTACTCAGGAGGCTGAGATCTGAGGATCACGGTTCAAAGCCAGCCCGGGGAGCAAAGTCTGTGAGATTCTTTTTTTTTTTTTTTTTGTTGGTCGTGGGGCTTGAACTCTGGGCCTGGGCGCTGTTCCTCAGCTCTTCAGCTCAAGGCGAGCGCTCTACCACTTGAGCTACAGCG
>NW_012267280.1:1926620-1934029 GCF_000151885.1 Dipodomys ordii | reverse complement strand
CTCTTCAGCTCAAGGCTAGTGCTCTACCACTTGAGCCACAGCGCCACTTCTGGCTTTTTTCTTTTTGCTTAAGTGGTGCTGAAGAATTAGACCCAGGGCCTCACGTATGCAAGGCAAGCGCTCTACCACTGAGCCACCTTCCCAGCCCCTAGAGCACTAATCTTGAGCAAAAAAAAATCTAAGGAATGGTGGGGCGCTGGTGGCTCATGCCTGAATCCTAGCTACTCAGGAGGCTGAGATCTGAGGATCACAGTTCAAAGCCAGGCTGGGAAGGAAAGTCTGTGAGACTCTTATCTCCGTTTAACCACCCAAAAAGCAGAAGTGGTACCTGTAGCTCAAGTGGTAGAGCGCTCATCTTGAGCTGAGGAGCTCAGGGATAGCACCCAGGCCTAGAGTTCAAGCCCCATGACTTGGGGGGGGGGGAGGAGGGAATTAGCTAATGAATGGTGTCCAGGATCCCAGTTCAAGCTCTAGTACTAGTATGCCCACACCCATTCCCCAACATGTGTTTTGGCTTGAGACTATCCTCAAGATATTTCATTGTATACATACAAATATTCCAAAATCCTAAACACTTCTGGTTCCCTAGTATTTTGGCTAAGGGATCCTTGTAGAACAACAGAAACAATTTTATTGTTGCTTCAAGGCTTTGTGCTTACTAGGCAGGTACTCTCCTGCTTGAAGCAACCATTCTGCCTCCTTTTGCTCTGGTTTCATTTGTTTGCATATATTAGCCATCCAAGGGCAAGGTGCTCCGCTCCGGTTATTTTCTGAGATATGATCTGGCTTTTTGTCTCGGCTGGCCTGAACTGTGTTCTATTTATACCTCCTGCTGTAGGTAGGATGACAGGTGCACCCCACCTTGCCCAACCTTTTCTGTTGAGTTGAACGTTTTTGCTTGACCTGCAATCTCTGCCTCCTGAGGAGCATGAGCCTCCAGCATCTGGCTTTTTAAGCCAGGACCTTGCTGTGTCACTCAGGCTGGCAATTCTCCCATGATGGCTCCAGAATGCTGAGATTACACATGTGTACCACCACACCCAGCCAAAAGCACATCATTTAAATGTCAGCCTCCTTGGGTCTTTTACAATAGCTCCAGGTTTCTCATTCTATTGCTCCAGTCCCTCAGGGGAGGTTTTGAGATGGTGGTCATGATACAAGGCCAATTCCACAGTAGTCCCTTTTACCCTTCTGTGTTGTTGCTTCACCACCAACACCCTAACCCATCTATATGGGGATGTGGGTAGGCACTGGGTGAAGTGAGAGTGACGGGGCCCGGCTGGCAGCTCTTATTCTCCCAAAGGGCTATGTTGGGAATCACTATTCATTAGGAGTCGATGAAGCTTACAGAATCCCTCCCTGAAGACATTCAGCCCCCTGTAGAATAACCAAGGCCCTCACCATCACTATACACACAACTGCATTTACAGTTCTGGTTGTTGTTGTTTTTTTGCCAGTCCTGGGGCTTGAACTCTGGGCCTGGGCACTGTCCCTGAGCTTCTTTTGCTCAAGGCTAGCACTCTACCATTTGAGCCACAGCATCACTTCCAGCTTTTTCTTATTATATGGTACTGAGGAATGGAACCAAGGGTTTCATACATGCTGGGCAAGCACTCTACCTCTAAGCCACATTCCCAGCCCTCAGTTCTTGCTTTTGAGATGGGGTCTTGCTGTGTAACTCAGGCTGACTCCTGACTAGAGCTCCTTCTGCTTTTACCTCCCAACTGCTGGAACTGTAGGTGTGCAACACCACATCTAGCTTACTTTATAAGACATTTGATCTCAGACTTCTGGTATCTTACTCTTTGTGTGCCAGTAGTGGGGCTTGAACTCAGAGCCTCACACTCTTGCTTGGCCTTTTCATTTAAGTCAGGAGCTCTACCACTTGAGCCACACTCTAACTTCCTCAGAAAGACATCTGTGTTGTTACAAAGTCATCCTTCTGTGGCTCTGCTGTGTGCACTGACCATGTGAGCAACCTGGTTAGAAAGGAAGGTACCGAGACCTATCAGTATGTGAGTGGATGTTCTGTGGGATACTTACTCTACAGGTGGACGGTGTGGAAGGACTGGTTCTGATGCCATGTTGTTTCTCAGGAGCAACCGGGCCCTCGGGAGAGCTGGTGGGAGAGGACGAGCTCAGGGATGAGTGACTGAGGACAGAGTCTTCTTCAGGGCAGGATTCCAACACATCACTCTCTGAGATTCTGCTCTTATCCAGGGGGGTAGTGGGAGGAGATGTGGATGGAGGAGGTTTCAAAGCCAAGATGTCCTGTAAGATCACCAGGGGCATCTTCCCCTTGAACAGGATGCCCTTGGCCTCACTCCAGCCGTCTGACTCCTGCGGAGGGCATGGTGGCAGATCCTCTGTCAGCTTGGTTGAGCTCTGTAGTAAGACTTCCTGGGAGTTGCCCTTTCCCTCTAGGCCTCCTGGTCTAGCAGGCTCCTTTATTTTACAAGGACTGTCTGAAAGGGGCTTTTCAGGAAACACTGCCTCCTCATGAAGCGCGTTTACCTCTGATGGCCTCTGCTCATCTCTGCCTTCTCTGATCCCATTAACAGCCTCCTTGGGGAAGGAGGCTTCTGGAGGGAGTTTACTGTGATCCATGGCATTGTCTGTCGGGTCATTTGAATCCTCTGTCAGATCGATGATGACCACATTCTGGGCAATGCTGGTTTTGATTCTATTTCTTAAGAAGTTATCTAAAGGACCCTTCCCATTGACCAGTTTGGGTCTGAAGTCTAGGTCAGAAACCACATGACAGTCGCTCTCCAAGTTAACCAAGGAGCGTTCCAGATGGGGGACTTTGCCATCCACAGAAATGCTCTGAGGGTGTCTTAGGTCATCAGGCTCATCCTCGGCTTTCTCCTTGGGCACAAGATTCAGGCGTTTGAATGGCAGGCGGGCTGAATCCAACAGGGAAAAAAAAGACTTTTCAGTGAAAGTGTGAGAGAATAATTGAGTAATAATATTGAGCAATCTGTATGCTGGATATTACCCATTTTGTTGGGCTTTGGGGGAATTTTATTTCCCCCACTCATCCTGGGACTTGAACTCAGGGCTTGAGCCCTTTCCCTAAGCTCTTTTTGCTCAAGGCTAGTGCTCTACCACTTGAGCCACAGTGCCACTTCTCGTTTTCAGATGGTTAATTGGAGATAGGAGTCTCACAGATGGGCTGGGAAGGTGACTCAGTGGTAGAGTGCTTGCCTTGCATGCATGAGGCCCTGGGTTCAATTCCTCAGAACCACATAAACAGAAAAAGCTACAAGTGGAACTGTGGCTCAAGCACTAGAGCGCTAACCTGGAGCTGAAGAGCTGAGAGACAGCACCCAGGCCGGGTTTAAGCCCCATGACTGACCAAAACCAAAGCAAAAAAACCCCAAACAAACAAACAAAAAAATCTCACAGAGTTTCTTGCCCAGGCTGGCTTTGAACCATGATCCTCTGAGTAGCTAGGATTACAAGCATGAGCCACCAGTAACTGGCTGAGGATAAAGGTTTTGCAACTTTGAAATGGAGCCATAGGAGACTGGGGGTGTGCTCAGCAGTATAGTGCTTTCTATGCTTCACCTCTAGTGCCCCTAAATATATTATCCTAATTAAAATTACTACCATCTCCATCTGCAAATATATAAACTACAACTAATACAGATTTGCCTGGCACTGGTGGCCCATATCTGTAATTCTAACTCCTCAAATCTCTAATCAAACTAGCAAAAAACTAGAAGTGGAGCTGTGACTCAAGTGGCAGAGAACCAGCCTTGAGCAAAAAAGATCAGGGACAGTAGCACCCAGGCAGGGTTCAAGCTGTAGTACTAACAGTAAGAAATCTTTGTTGGGGCTGGGAAAGTGGCTCAGTGGTAGAGCGCTTGCCTTGCACGCATGAGGCCCTGGGTTCGATTCCTCAGCACCACATAAGCAAAAAGAAAAACAAGCTGGAAATGGAGCTGTGGCTCAAGTGGTAGAGCGCTAGCTTTGAGCTGAAGAGCTATGGGACAGCGCCCAGGCCCAAAGTTCAGGCCCACGACCGGAACCCCCCCCCAAAAAAAGAAAAAGAAAATCTTTGTTTAGAACAAAATTACCTTCAGGTTAGATAAGGTACATATAAATAAATTTCACATTTAAAGTCAGGTTCTAGCCCTAAGGTACTGTATACACAAATAAATGCTAGCCGGAGCTGGTGGCTCACGCCTATAATCCTAGCTACTCAGGAGGCTGAGATCTGAGGATCGAGGTTCAAAGCCAGCCTGGGCAGGAAAGACCGTGAGACTCCTATCTCCAATAACCACCAGACAACGGGAAGTGGCGCTGTAGCTTAAGTGGTAGAGTGCTCAGCCTTGAGCTGAAGAGCTGAGGGACAGTGCTCAGGCCGAGTTCAAGCCCCATGACTGACAAAAAAAAAAAAAGCTAATTTTTTAAATTGTTCTAGAAGCACTTTGGCTGTCCCCTTCAAGCCCCCCCACCCCCCACCCCAACCCTTAGTTCTACTAAGAACTCCCACAGGAGAAAATGAAGGGCATAAGTTAGGAACAAATGAGAGTTAAGTTACCTTGTATTAACTTCTTAACTGGAAAAGTTGGTCTGTCTTTGCAATCCATGGCTATAAATAAAGATGTGAAAGTTAAGTTACTAAGGGATAGAAATGTTACATAAAGGTCCAACTACCTGCCAGGTGATTCTTAGGTAGGAATGATTTTGCCGCTTTTCCCTGTCCCAAGAAGAATATCTGGCAATGTCTGCTGGTTTGGTTGTCATGATGGCAGAAGGCTCCAGGGACACTACTCATCTCCAGTTGGAAGAAGTAAACAGGTTAGCACCCCACCCCACAAAGAACTATTTGTCTCAAGAATGTTGATAGGTTGACCCCTAAATATAACCATACCTTGATTCATTTTCCTATGGCATTCACTTTGAAATGTTTCTTTTATTATGTGCTTGTGCCCCGGCCCATAAAGCCAGCTCTGTGTCAAGTAGCTCCACACTGTACTTAGAGCTGTAGGCTCAAGTTTTGGAATTCATTAGGAAGCCAATGAGTGATACAGTAAGTAACAAAGACAATAAGTGGAATGAGGAAAGGTGGAGCTTAGAGAAGACATCCAATTACTATTTTCACAAATAATAAGACACCTCAAAACACTCTCCTTCAACTCAATCCCCTCCCATATTACCACCAAATCTACAAAATCAGAAAAGGATTCATTTTGTTTATTTAAAGAAGTGCACGAAAAGCACATAACATCAGCTGTTCTTTAAGCTTCTTGCTGTCAAGATATAGTAAGGGAGAATATCATCCTGCACCATAATATAAAAATCTCAAGAAAAGCATCTAATAATACTAAGGTTGATGCAGAGCTGACCATAAATAGAATCGAATCTTTGGATAAATATTTTTTAGAGTAAATTTAGAAGCTCACACCTGCTAGGCGATCTGTTTTAGAAAAATCTAGGTTGGTTATTTTAAGAGGACTGTGCATATATTTTCTAAAAGCTACATGAAAATCAGACTTGAGCTTCCATTAAAAAAAACAAAAAACTCAGCTGTCTGTTGCTGAAATTACCCACTCTCCCTCAGCTCCAAGCTTGGAAAGTAAGAAAAGAATCTTGGTTCACATTTCCTTTCTACTCTTTTCATGAAAGGAAGATGTTTAATTTCCAAGTTTTCAGTCATAAAAAAATAAGGATTCCCTCCACCCCACCCCCCAAATCATCATTTACTCTGTAGGCTTTAGCCATTTAAAAACATCTTCAGAGATTGGGAGGAGGAAATGTGGGGGAAAAATGAGGGAAGGGGTAACAATATTTGACAAGAAATGTACTCACTACTTTATTTATGTAACTGTAACCCCTCTGCACATCACCTTGACAATAAAATTTAAAAAAAAGTAATAAAACTCAAGTTCAGAACAACCAACAAGAACGTATTTGCATGGTTCTAGGTGTTCATACAAGGGAAACAGGTAAGACCTGAGACCATAAGTGGAGCTCCAGATCTGATATAAATAAGGAACTCCTTGAAGTAAAAAGTATATATGTACACACACACACATATATATATATACACACACATACGCACATATATACATATACATATGTGTGTATGTGTGTGTAGCTAGGTGCATACGACACTGGTAGGAATAGAATTATCAAGTGTTCTTCATTCTGAGATCACACCCTTCCCAACGGGAACACTAAAACCTCTTTTTTATGACTGGATGGTCAGAGCGAGTGGTGATTGCCTTTCCTAATTTTTAATTCCACATCTTGTATCCCAGCTCCATGAAAGCACTTCTTCCCGATTTATTTCTATTAATTATATATTAATATGTATATATTAAGTATTGGTTCTCAAAGGGGGAGGGCCAGGTAGCCCCCAGCCACCTCCAGGGACACTTGGCCACCCACATCTGGGGGACATTTTGGTCTATTGCAACTGTAGAGGATGGGGTTGCTACTGGCATGGAGAGAGGGTGGTGGTCAGGGATGCAGCTCAGCACCCGAAAGGGCCAAATCCAAGCGCAAATGTCAGTAGTGCTGAGATTGAGGAAGCCTGGATACTTCGAGGTCACTTCCATCCACTCAACCAGCACATATGATTAGGTAGGTACCAAAAAATGGGCCAAGCTCGGGAAGTGGGGGAGGAAGGGGACGGGGACGGGGCGGACAATACGGAGTCGAAGATGGGGAACGGTCTGGATTTCTTTAGTCCGCCACCTCACATTCTAGGGGTGCTAGAAAGACTCCCCTCTCCTGCAAGATGCAGAGAGGAGAAAGACACCATGTGTATCAGACGGGAACAAGAATACGGAGTCCTAGCTCCCTGGCCAGTTACCCCCAAAACTCTCATTTGGCCTTGTCCTGACCCCTAAGACCAGGAGACCTCGGGCTTCACAGTTTCCGCTCCTGCTGCAAGGTCCAAGATTCTCTGGGGACACAAATAACATTCTGTAACCTTCCGGGGACTCAGTTTCCCTTCTCGGCCCCACCAATCCGTCAACCACCAGAAAGCTCCGGAAAAAACGAAGGGACGCAAATGTGCAGGAATTAAAAAAAAAAGGAAATACGTATATATATATGCATACATTTGGGTGTAAGTGGTCGCGGCTACAACAATGACGCCAGGGAGGGGGCCCTGCGGGCCGCGCGGAGCCTCTGGCTCCGGGCATCGAACGCCCGGCACGGAACAGCAGGCCCGGAGACTCGATCAACCCCAACCGCCACCCCGGGTCCGCACAGGCCGCGCCGCCCCTTCCCCTTCAGTCCTGACCGGAACCGACCTGTGGCCGCTGTCCCGGGGCCCGGCGCCCCGCACTCCGGCTCTTCCAGCATCGTTGCGGCGGGGGTTCGAGCACTCCTCAAGCGGCGGAGGCGCGGGCTCCACTGTGGCGGCCGCTGCTGCTCGCCCTCCCGCC
>NW_012267280.1:1889854-1924400 GCF_000151885.1 Dipodomys ordii | reverse complement strand
ACCGGAAGTGTGTGGTTGCCATGTAATATCCTGGCCGCGCGAGCGCGCGAGTGGCTGAGGCGGCGCCGGGGCGGGTGTGGAAGTGGCGAGCGCCGAGTGGCGGAGGCGGTGCCGACTCGGGGGGTAGGTGGGGTGGGGGGAGCAGTTGAGGCGCGAGAGAGGGTCAGCCGCGCCCGGCTTCCTGTAAGTTTGCACGGGACGGGCGGTTCGCTGGGTCCGGGCCTGCGGAGGGCAGCAGCATGTCGGTGGCGGGGCTGAAGAAACAGTTCTACAAGGCGAGCCAGGTGAGCGCAGGCCGGGTTTGTTGGGGGGGGGTGTGCCGGCCGACGTTGGGGGTCCCCGCTTCCTGGAGTGTGTGTGTGTGTGGCGGGAGAGGGGGCACCGCAGTACGGGAGGGGACTCTCGGGACCCAAGTGGCCGCGTTGGCGCGTGTCCCCGCGGGTGGGGGGGTGGAGGGCCGCGGACGGACGGGGATGGGGGTGGGGATGGGAGTGGGGGTGGGTGCGGCGGGCCCTGGGGGAGCTCCAGCCTCCTCGGGAAGGGTCGGCTGAGCCCCTCGGAAGAGCAGAGATGCCCGACAGGCCGACCCGGAACGTGCCACCCCATCCAAAAAACAAAAAAGAAGCCCTCCCCTTAAAAATGTTTTTTTTTTTTTTGGTGTGTGTGTGTGCTGCTCCTGGGGCTTGAACTCATGGCCTGGGCTCTCTATTCCTGAGCTTCCCCCCCCCCCCGCGCGCCCCCAAGACTGGCGCTTTACCATTGAGCCACAGCTCTACTTCTGGCCTTTGGATGGTTCGTTGGAGATAAGGGTCTCACAGACTGTTCTTGTCCAGGCTGGCTTTGAGTCACAACCCTCGAGTCTCAGCCTCCTGAATAACTGTCAGGATTACAGGCCTGAGCCTCGTGGCTCAGGGGCGCCAGGCATCTCCCCCCTCCCCAAATTCTAGATGCAGAAGCAATGAAGTCCCCAGGCTTTTGCTCCAAGCCAGACAGCCTTGGGCAAGGAAGTTTTGTATTTGGAGTGATTCTTTGCAGAAGTCTCTCTTTTTGGACACAGGACCAAGTTGAAAGGGTAGTCAGAAGCCACTTCCCCCTCAACCACAACCTTCAGGCTTTTGGGATTGTAGCCAGTTCCTTAAAAAGCCCTTTCATTCTTATTTCGTTTTCAAAAAACCATGCACATAATGTGACAGTGTATTTTGGGTGATCCTAGATGTTTTATAAAATGTGTCTTGGAGATCCTACTGGAGGTGGAATTCTCCAGCTGGGGCTTTGTTGATGCTGGGAAATGATTGTTCTCTGGAGTGGGCGTCCTGAGCCCTACAGGGTGGTGTAGCTGGGTCCCTGGCCTCCACCCACTCCATGGCAGCAGTGTCCTTCAGTCTTACCACTCAAAATGTCCTTAGACATCATTGTAATGTCACTCCTAAAGGCAGAATTTGCCTCCCTTCTCTAATTTCCTCCCCCCCAATCCCTTTTTATTTTGTTTTGTTTTGAGGCAGGGTCTCGTAGTGTTGGCCAGACTGGCCTCGAACTCTTGGGTTTAATTGTAGTCTCCTGACAGGCACATACCAGGCTTCCTTCTAGACCATCTGCACTAAAGCAAATTCCTAGTTTCTTGGGTTGTTTGATTGATTTTTGAGACAGGTGGCCACAAATTCCTAAGCTCAAGGGATTATACTGCCTCAGTTTCTCAATAGATTGTCAGGCAGGTGCTAGTTTGCATCTTGGTTTTTTTTAATCCGTGTGTGTGTGTGTGTGTGTGTGTGTGTGTGTGTGTGTGTGTGTACTGGGACTTGAACTCAGGGCCTGGGCTCTGTCCCTGAGCTTTTTCACTGAAGACTGGTGCTTTACAATTTGTGAGCCACTGATCCAATTTTAGCTTTTTGCTGGTTAATTGGAGAGAAGTGTCTTACAGACTTTTCTGCCCTGGCTAGTTTCAAACATAGATTCTCAGATCTCAGCTTCCTCCAGGGTTACAGGCATGAACCACCAGCTCCTGCTTTATATCTTTGATAGATATTCATATTGTTTCTGAAACTTTCTGCTACACCACAGTGAATAGCCAGTGAACATCTTGGCACCCAGGTGAGAATGATTTTGTAGGAAAAATTCCCAGAAGTTGAATACTAAATTCAAGACTACATGCATTTTACCTGTGACAGGTCTAGAGAACTTTCGCAAAGTCCAGGACCTGCTTCTCTTAAATCTGGGCAAAGCTGCAGTTTACTCTGCAAAATGCTGGATATATATGTGGTTCAGTAGGCTGGCTCACATCTCTAACCCTGTTTTTTCCTGGTAACTTTTTTTTGGGGGGGGGTCCAGTCCTGGGGCCTGAACTCTGGGCCTGGGCACTGTCCTTCAGCTCAAGGCTAGCGCTCTACCACTTGAGCAACAGCGCCACTTCCAGCTTTTTTCTTTTTGCTTATGTGGTGCTGAGGAATCGAACCCAGAGCCTCAGGCATGTAAGGCAAGTGCTCTACCACTAAGCCACCTTCCCAGCCCCTTCCTGGTAACTTTTGAGATAGGGTCTCCCTATTTGCCCAGGCATGTGCCTGAGCCATGATCTGCTACATTTGGCGTCCCTTCATAGCTCCACTCATTGCTTCCAGAAACTAGTTTCTTGAATTTTTCTGCCCTGGCTCTCCTGGAACTGTGATCCTCCTGACATTGGCCACCCAGGTAGTTGGTTTTTTTGTTTTTGTTTTTTGCGGTATTGGGGTTTGAACTCAGGGCCTTATACTTACAGAAACTTTATCACTTGAGCCACACCCCCAGCCCTTTTTGCTTCAGTTGTTTTTTTCAGATAAGGTCTGTATCTCTCATTAGCCATCCTGTGCCATTACCCTTCTATTTAAGTATCCTGCGTAGCTGGGACCACAGTTGCATATGCCACTATGTCCAACTTATATGTTGAGATGGAACCACAACCCTTCTGCTGCCTGCTTCCCAAGTAGCTGGGATTGCAAGCATAAGCCACTTGTGCCTGATGACAGTTGTGTTTACAATTTCAAAGCCAAGAAGCCCTGAGTACCTTGATTCATGCTGGACTGTGCATCAGTGTAGATTAAGAGCATTGGATGTGGAGTTTGGGCAGATGGACTCCACAGAGGATGAGCAACCCATTGGGAATTGTTTGGGCTGTGCTGGTGAGCAGGGTCTCCCCACAGTTTGAAGGGGCCCAATGAGAAAGAAGAGAAATGAATGTCCACCGACAGATAGCTGGTGTCTTTTGTCCCTGGAGGAAAAAAAAGCAATGACTAATAGTTGTCTAAGAATAAAGGATTAGGTGTCATCTCTAGATGGCAGGTGATAGCTAAACCGTAGAGGAAGAGAGATTTAATACAGAGGAATTTGAAGGCTGTTCAACACAGCACTGCCCCATTGTTCCAGCAGGATGGAATTAAGTGGGCAAGGCCTTGGCCAGCAGGTAGGAGCCCACATGCCCGTGGAAGTCCTTAGAAATGTGACTTGCTGGTCAATGAGGTCTCTCTGACAGGGCAGATGATTGCGGTGATCGTAGAAGAATTCCTGCACCATGAAGTCACCTCAGAATGATGTCTGAGGACCTTCCCTCCCCACCTCTAGCTGTCAGAGCCTACTGGTGGTCCACATTGCTTGCACTCCGCCAGAGGCACCTGCTCAGCCTTGTGGGCCAGCCACCAGAGCCTTCTGTCTTTGGGCTTGTGGTTGGAACTATGAAGTGTACATGGGGCAGCTTGGCCTTACTTACTGGTGTAAGGATCCATTTACTGTTTCTGAATTCCGAGGCCTGTCCCGGAAAGGACTGCCAGTGGTCCTGCCAATGGACTCTGTGATGTCCAAGCTGTGGGGAATGACCCAGGCTGAATCCCATTCTCTTCCACAAGACTGTGCGCGCTCCCCACCCTCCCACTTGTTCATCTGGCTAAGGCTGTCCATGTGGCTTTTCTCCTCAGCCTTTGACAGCACCCAAGCACATGTTTGGTCACAACTCAGCAGGTGCTGCTGGCATCTAGTAAGCAGTAGAAGGAAGCCAGGAACACTGCTGAGTATCACCATGAGTAGAGCAGACCCACACCCCAAGAATGACCTGGCTCCAACTGTCCACAGCGAGGAGTTGGGGGGTCCCTGCTTTAAGGTCTGATGGAAGTGAGGATAATTAAACTAGAAGCCAGAGAATCATGGCGGGCTATTCTTAGGGTAGCTCCTGAATCTTCCAGTGCCCAAACCAAAAGTAGCCTAGTGTATCTTGGTGGATACTATGTAAAACTCAACATCCAGATCTCTGTGTCTGCTCTATCAGGTCTTTTGGCTTTAGTGGTGGCGGTGTGAGGGGGGAGTGTGTGTGTTTGTGCGCGCATGCCTGCATGCTTGCCTTCCCTTTTTACTTGGCTTTCTCACACATGGCTGGTGTTCTACCACTTGAGCCATGCCTCCAGTCTGGCTTTTAGCTGGTTAATTGGAGATGGAATCTCTTGGATTTTTTTTTGTCAGGGCTGGCCTTGAACCATGATCTTCAGATCTCAACCTCCTGAGTAGTTACCACCCCTGCCTGTTTTTTGTTGTTGTTGTTGTTGGTTATGGGGCTTGAACTCTGGGCCTGGACGCTGTCCCTCAGCTCTTCAGCTCAAGACTAGCACTCTATCACTTGAGCCACAATACTACTTCCGGCTTTTTCTGCTTATGTGGTGCTAAGAAATCAAACTCAGGGCCTCATGCATGCGAGGCAAGCACTCTACCCCTGAGCCACCTTCCCAGTCCTATGGGTCTGGTATTTTTAAAATGGCAGAAGCTTGTGCCCTTTCTTTTCCTGTCATCTCACTTTGACTCCTCACCCACCCTTCTTCCGGCAGAGCCTGAGACCTTGTTGTGGTTGTCACAGGCTACAGAGAAGGAGCTGATGGCTCAGAGTGGGCAGAGCCAGGGGTCCTGCCTTTCAGTTCACTAGTTAGCTCAAGCATCTTCCTGCCCAGATATCAGCAGTTTTGCCCACTGAGCTTGAGAATTCCCACTCTAAGACAGGCTCTATATTCCAAAGACTTGCCAAAGTGTTGCTTCTAAATTGAGAAACAAGCCAGGTGGAGAGGGGAGCTGGATCCCAGCAGGTGAGGCTGTGAGCGGAGAGCTGCAGCCTCTCCACACAGCCATCACAGCATAGCCTGTCAGGTGGAACGAGGGCCGGAAGTATGTGAGCCTTTACTTCTCTTCCTGGCCAGGGAAGTCAGCTTAGTACAGAGCCTGGTGGTACAGCCTCCCTGGCTCATGCCCTTGTAATCCACTCTAGATATGTGCCGATCTAGAAGGGGTGGGGGTGAGAGTATTTCCGGGGATCTAAGGAAATTTATACACGAAGAAAACCCCCTAGCAGGATGCAGACTCAGTTCATGTCCCACCACACACGTGTGTTTGGGGACGTGACTTCCAGCCCCAGCCACTTGCCTGGTTTCCTGATCGCTCTTGTGGCCTGACCACATGCAGATTGGAAAGAGTAACTAAGGCTAGCACTGACAGCTGTCTGGAATGCTGTCCTGACCTTTTTCTTTTCTTTTTTTGCCTGAAAGGAGGGAGAAGGTTTGAAAGGGAAAAACTTGGCAGACCTGAGCTAGGGGGAAAATTCACAACCACCACCTCTCTCTTTTTCTTTTTTTTTAATGGTTGCTGGGGATGGAACCCAGTGCCTCTTGCATGCTAGGCAAGCTCTCTATCACCGAGCCATGCCTCCCTTCCTCTCCTGCTGTTTCCCTGTCCAGGTTCTGGGTTTGGAAAGAAGGCTCACACTTCCTATGAGAAGCATAGTAGGAATAGAGGAGGACCAGATGCTGGGGACCCCTGTCCCCATCTCATGGGAAAGGCAGGAGGCAGAGTAAGCAATACCTGGAGACATGGCTGGCATCTTAGAAGGCCCTCAAGTACCATCTGCTCTGTAAACCAGGACTGTGCCTGGAGCAAGTACTGCTTTTCCTTGATTCTTTCCCTTTGCAGCACTAGGGCTGGAGCCTAGGGCCTTGCACAATGTGGGCAAGGGCTCCACCATAGAGCCCCACCCCTGGCCCTTTTCTCGAATTTCTGCCACGTGTGACTGTTGTACATTATTAGGCCATGTATAAGCACAGAGCCAAAAGTTCGCTTCTGACTCAGACTCCTGTGTTTTCTAAAGACCAGTTGGGGCTCCGTGGGAGCTAATCGCCCTGCTTATCTGGGTGTGTGAGTACCAGGCCCTGCCATGCTTAATTACAGTCCAAGTGCCACCTCATCACCGCCTGCAGGGTGAGGGTCACAGTTCCTCCCTGTTCCACTTGAGAAGCCGGGGGCACTAGTTTTGGTTTGGTTTGGTTTTTGAGACTACCAAACCCAGCAATGTCCCTACCCCTCCAGCTTAGCCACCCTCGAAGCATGGGTTGCATCTGGGGCCCAAGCACCCCTAAGTATCTGTGTATGTGTCGTACACATTGGTCCACCCCATTCCTCAGAGGACAACTTTCAGGTCTGGCTTGTCCAACGCAGACCTGCCCTCCCATTGTTCTTTGTGTGTGTGTCCAGTGGCCTTTGTCCCAGGAATGGGGAGCACAGTTGTGTCCTTCCTCCTTTGTGCTCAGGCCTGTGTTCCTCTTCCATGTTGCCAATATCTGAAACCAGCCACATTAGGGAAACTTCGTGTTTGTTTGTTTTCATTTAGAGCTTGTACCAACTTCCCCACCTCGCCCAGGTGGGGGGTGGGAGGAAGGGAAGGCGGTCCTGTGTTTCTCCTTTCCTGGGCTGGAGGGCAGGCAGAAGCCCCAGGGCTCCAAGTCCAGTCTTCGTCACTTTTTCATGTGCCTGATGGAATATGGGGTGCTCTGCTGGCCCCTTTTCAGAGCTGTCCCTGGAAAGCTGGAGGGAAGAATGCGCAGGCTTCCGCAGCAGCAGCTGGTCTCTCTCTCCCTTCCCTCCCCCCAGCCCCTGGTCTTCCGCAGGGCTGGGTTCCACAGGCGCGTTCCTGGCACTGCATTTTGGGTGCCTTTCTGCTCCTGTTTTCCATTGGGCAGTCTCCAGCCCCCACAGGCTTCTTCCTCCTTTTCCATTGAGCTCCTAGAAAAACCTGCTGACTAGGCCCCTTGCAGGGACCACGCAAACTTCCCAACCCGCCGGGCAGGAGGCAGGAAGACAGACGCACTGTTTCCTTCCTGGCCCTGACGCAGCACTGCCGCTGGTCACTTGGGAAAGGACTCCCTGGACAGTGGTTACGGGGTGAACTGGGGGTTCATGCTGTGTGCTAATACCTTGGGTGCGAACATCTACATATAGTGTTAAGTATCCAGGCAGGGAGTAGCAGGGTAGTGGCTTGCCCTTCCCTGTCACCTCTGCCTCCACCCCACTGTCTTCCTGGACCCCCAAATGGTGGAGATCCCACTCAAAGTTTCACATTCATGTCCATCATCAGGGACTGTATTTCTGCTCACTGCTGTATCTGTTGAGCCTGGTCCCTGACCCATCTCACTACTCCCCGGAAGGCAGATAGCAATGACCTTGTGAAAGTAGACCCTAGGGGAAGAAGAGAAGAATGCCCCCTCCCCCTTGCCTGGAGGGAAGTCCCAGCACTCCTTTTCCCCCCCTTCCCTCCGCATTGAGAGGATCCTTGGATCCTAAACCCTGGTCCCACCCTTAAATCCCATCCTGGCCCTACACGGAATGCACCTAAGTCAAACCAGTCTGCTCTGTTCTGCTCTGCTCAGGGCCCTTCCCCATGTCCTGTACTCTGTTCCTCCCGTGCCTCTTATCTCCCTAACCCTGTCCTCTCTGCTTCCGACCTCCCTGCCTGCCTCCTCCTTTGTCCTCAGCATCATCTGAGGACCACTGCTTGATGTGGGTCCTTCACCCTCTAAGCATTGGTGGCTTACATCCAATGTGCTGGGTCAGAAGAATGTCGGCAGGCTGAGTTTGGTGACACACATCTGTAGTCCCAGCACTCAAGAGGCAGAGGCAGGAGATGCAGGCCAGCCTAGGCTACATAATGAGACCTTGTCTTACGAAGAGAGAGGCATGGGGCGCTGGTGGCTCACACCTGTAATCCTAGCTACCAAGGAGGCCAAGATCTGAGGATCGTGGTTCAAGCCACCCCAGGTAGGAAAGTCCATGAGACTTATCTCCAATAAACCACCAGAAAACCAGAAGTGGTGCTGTGGCTCATGTAGAGCCTGAAGAGCTGAAAGACAGCATCCAAGCCCGGAGTTTGAGCCCCATGACTGACGGGGGGGGGCAGGGGGGGTGAGCGGCACTGGGAACGGCTTCGTGGTAGAGTGCTTGCCTAGCATTCATGAAGCCCTGGGTTGGATTCCTCAGTACCACATAGGAAAAGCCAGAAGTGGCATTGTGGCTTAAGTTGTAGAATGCTAGCCTTGAGCAAAAGAAGCTCAGGAACAGTGTGCAGGGCCCTGAGGTCAAGTCCCAGGACTGGCAGGGGGAGGAGGGGGCTTATGCCTGTAATCCTCAGCAGGCTAAGATCTCGGGATCATGGTTCAAAGCCAGCCCGAGCAGGAAAGTTCATGCAATCTTCTCTCTAGTTAACCACAAGGAAAACTGGAAGTGAAGCTGTGGCTCAAGTGGTAGAACACTAGCCTTGAGCACAAAAGCTCAGGGACTGTACCCAGGCCCCAAGTCATGCCCAAAACTGGCACCAAAGGAGAGAGGGAAGGGGTGGGAGGAGGGGGTGCTGGTAGTGAGTCAAGAAGCTGGATCTGAGGATTGAAGTTTGAAGTTCAAAATCAGCCCAGGCAGGAAAGTCTTACCATGAGACTTTTATTACCAAGTACCACCAAAAAGACAGAAATTATACTGTGGCTTAAATGGTAGAGAACATTGAACAAAAAGAGTTAAGGGACAGAACCCAAGGCCCTGAGTTCAAGCAATGGGATGGGGGGCATAAAGAGGGGGGGTAGGAGAGGGGAGGGACAGAGACACTGGCAAGAAGTTCTGCTTTCTGGGACCTTCCTCAGAGTGAGAGGGGCTGCCCCTCAGTGTGGTCTGTGGATGGCTGGCATCAGGTCTGCCTGAGCTGGGCTCCAGGGAAGACCAGGCAATTGGGTAGCCGACAAGACCTTTGAGAACTTGGTTGCAACAGGTCTAACTGGTCTACAAAGGAGAAAGAAAAGTCAAAGACCAGATGGCCCTTTGGCTTAGGATGTGCCTTGAGCCCTTGGGGGGCTATGACCAGGAGTGCACTGACTGGGCCCGAGGGTCCAAGTTTAACACAGGGCCACAGCAGGCCCAGGATACACAGTAAGTGGATTTCCTTCTCCTCAAAGGGGCTCAAACACACCAGGGTTGCACATACAGGCTGGCCTGCTTGTTCTGTTCCCCAGAACCTGCTCCCCAGGTTCAGTTGGCCTGGCTTCTACTTCCCTCTCTTGAGCCTCACCCGAGCCTGGCATCCATGCCAGGGTCCTGTCGGACTCCTTCTGTGGACGCCTCCTACCTGTTGTCCTGGTTCTCTTTGGGGATCTCGGGTCCTGTCTGTGGGCCTCCCGCCTCCCACCACATCTTTATACCCACCTTGCAACCTGCGTCCACATGACTCCACTCCCCTGGCTCCCACCTCACAGGTGCCTCTCCAGCCTGCAGGTAGCAGTCCACCCAGTGCCAGCACTCACTGCCAGCACTTTGGGTACATGCTGCATGCTCTGTGACTCCATACGTCTCATGGTTGAGCTCGTTTCCTTGGTGATAAGCTCACCTGTTAAAACAGTCTTTAGAAAGGTCTGGCTGCATTATGGCCATTGGTGAAAACCCTGCCCAGTAACCACGAGTCTCTGGATTCCCAGCCCCACAAAACAAAGAGGGAGAGCCTTGTCTTCTTCCCTGTCAGTCACAGCCAATGGGGCAGTAAGAGCAGTGGACCTAAACAGAGGATAAACAGAGGGTGAGTCCTCAGATGTATCCTGTACTAGAGCTCATTGTCTTGTTAGGAATCCGGCCTCCCGACCCCCCATTTCTCCTGGCCGAAAGCATCTTCAAAATCATTGTGGTAAGGGTAACTTACATTCTGCAGTATATGCAGTGCGTTTTGTGGGTCTTGTCCCATGTCAACTCCAACCCCATATCAGGGGGTCCTGCAGACTGCTTCCCCTCAGCTGACAGCTGTAGGTCAGGTGACTTGGTGACAGCCAGATCTCTGTGAGACCTTGAGTCAGGCCTGGCTGGCTGGGTGTTGCCATACTGATATTCCTATATATTATCCCATGGCTTTGGTAGTAAGCCACAGTCCAGCCCTGTTTTCTCCTTGTTGGTTTGGTTTGGTTGTTTCTCGCGCGCGCGTGTGTGTGTGTGTGTGTGTGTGTGTGTGTGTGTGTGGTCTTCTATGGTACAGGGGAATCAAATCCAGTATATAATAGTTGTGAGTTCCAGCCTTTTCCTTATTAATGTAATTAATTGTACAAAGGGGGTTCACTGTGATATCAAAGCGTATAAAGTGCTTTGATCAAATTCACTATTACTCTTTCTTGATCTTCTCTCACCCTTCTAAAGAGGTTTACTGGGTTATGTTACATTTACTTACCTATAGCTGTAGTTTACTTCTGTAATATTCACACACGTTCCTCTTATCCTCTCCTTTCTCCCTCCCCACCTATCCATCCACCCCCCCCCCCCCCCCCACTCCAGTCTCCAGTACCGTTTTACAGTCATGCCATAGATTTTTTTAGGTCTACATGCCACATATGAGTGGAAACATGGTTGCTCGTCTTTCTAACCTTGGCTTATCTTACTTGTTTTTATTAGTTATGGGGCTTGAACTCGGCCTGGGCGCTGTCCCTGAGCTTTTTCACTCAAGACTAGCACTCTACTACTTTGAACCACTGCTCCACATCTGGTTTTTGGGTGGTTTATTGGACTTTGTTGCCTGGGCCGATTTTGATACATGATCCTCAGATCTCAGCCTCCTGAGTAGCTAAGACGACAGGCCTGAGCCAGCGGCATCCAGCTATGTTGACTTACTTTGATGATCCTCTTTGGGCTGGTGGAGTTGGCCCAAGCAAGCACAAGGCCCTGAATTCAAACTCCAGTATGTCAAAAAGAAAACCTCCCCAAATCCTCCAGTTCCACACATTTTCCTGATGTAATTTCATTCTTCTTTTTGGCTAATACTCCATAGAGCACATTTTCTTCACCTGGTTGTTGGTTGTTGGTGCCTTGGCTGCATACCATCACTGTGGTGAATAGTGCCACTGTAACATGGTGTGCAGTGTCTTCTTGCATGTTGCTGACGTTTCTCTGCTGTGCACTCAAGAGCTGCAGAACAGGACCATGTGGTGGTGGCTCTGCTTAGTTTTTTGGGGAACTTCCATATTGATTTCATTAGTGGCTTCACTGATTTACATTCCCAAGATTGATTCTTACCCATATTTTCCCACCTGCATTCATTTTTCTGTGTGTATAGATTCCTTAATAGTCGTGCTTCCTTTAAGCAGGGCAATTCTGTTATTTTGGGGGGCTTAACTTGTTCCCTAGAGGACCCTACAAGAACCCTGCATGTCAGTTTCCCACTCATGTCCCCCCTGCCCCTCTCCTCACCCTGCAGATAGCAGTTAACACCCAGGCTTCTACTTACAAGTGCTTTCTGTTTGCGGACACCCTGGGTACAATCTCTCCATCCTGACCCACTTTGGCCTGGTTCCCATCTTTCCTTTCCCTGGGGGTGAAACTCTTGCTGTCATTTTAAGAAGATTTGGAGACATCATAACAAAACACTTTGAGTTAGTCTAGTGCTTCTCGCTTCCCCCCCTTCCTGCCACTCCATCAGCCCTGAGTCTCACCCCCAAGAAGAAACAGGAGTTGCTGTGGGCCCCCCTGGGTGGGGCTGATACGATGGTCTGATGTCATTTTTGCATGGTGTTAGGGCTGTTTTCCCCAGGCCCTCTGGGAGGCTCTATCCTGGCACGCCCTGGGCTGTGAGCTTTGGAGCTCACCTGCTAGAGTGTTGTCGGTTCCCAGGAGAAGCTGTGGAACTGGAGGGTGCTGGGAGGAACTGGGAGCCCCAGGTGTGGGGAGTACCCTCCACTGAGCCAGTTACACTCAGCCCACATACCACAAGGGCGTGTCCCTTCCTTGCTAAGTGTGTGTCATGAGGTGTTTCCCACCTCAAGAGGCACCCAAGGAATGACAGCCATAGTCCGTGCCCACCACCCAGCATAAATGAGCCACAAGGATCATGCCCGCCTTGTGAGCAGGAAGGAGGCAGTGCTATGTCTGGTCTGCACCTCACTGAAATGGGCTGTATGGTTGGCTGGTTCTTTGGAATTGCTTCTCTGACTGGGTGCTGTTGGTGAGCTGCAGGGGCTGAGTTGGTGGCACTCTGACCCGGCGCACTTAGCTGCTCTGTGGCTTTCCCTCAGGCCCTTGCACAACGACTGTGCATCCTTCCTCCTGCAGCCACATATGGGGTGACTTGGGGGAGATGCTCAGAAGAGCTTTCCCTCGTTCCCCAGTGGGCGGGAGGAGGAGCCTGGGGCCTGTGTCAGGTTAAGAGCCTGCCTGCCTTTATGTAACCATGCAGGCCTTTAGGAGTCCTAGCCTGGAAACAATACAGCTCATCTGACTTGTGTGACCTAAACCTTTGGCCCCAGAGCTGCAGGGTGTCAGGTGTATGGGTACTTGCAAGGTGTGATATTTCAGCTGCCCTGTGCTGTTTGTGCCTGGGCTCCTGGCCAGCAAGGTAGGGGGGAGTTCGAAGCCAGGGTCTGCACCATGTAGCCTCACATCTGGGGGAACTGAGGGCAACCACGCCATTCCCTGCTCTGAGACCTCAGTTTGGCCTGTGAAATCCCGCAAGAACCTCTATTTTCAGTTTGTTCACTCAGAGGCTGAGTCCCCTAAAATCCTCTCCTCCTAGGACTCCTGGGCTCCCCAGGACTTAGCATTTGCAACTACTTTTTTTGTTGTTGATCGTGGAGCTTGAACTCGGGGCCTGGGCGCTGTCCTTGAGCTTTTTTGCTCAAGACTAGTGCTCTGCCACTTTGAGAAACCACAGGTGCACCTACGAGAAGGTAAGTCTCACAAACTATGAGGCTGCCCAAACTGGCTTTGAACCACAACCCTTAGGTCTCAGCTTCCTGAGTAGCTAGGATTGCAGGCATGAACCACCAGCACCCAGCTTGCAAAGACTTCCTGAGATTTACTTGTAGTGCCATCAGCATGAGCTCCCAGCAGCGAGGGCCTGGGTGAAAGGGCAGCTGGCCGCTCGCCCCAGCTCTGAGCCAGCTGCACGGTGGCACCTTTCTTTTTCAGGGCTAGGGTTAGACTTGTCTTTGCCCAGGCCAAGGGCCTACCTGCACCCCAGGGCATCTTTTCTGCCGTCTATTTAGTGCCACACTTCTCATACTCTTGTGTGTTTGGTTGGTGATTTTGCTGTTTGGGACTCACGCACCATCCAGTGTTCCCAAGGCACCGAGGCTGTGACTAGCAGCACAGAGAAAAAGTATCAGAGAACCTTTGCTCTGTGAGGAAATAAAAGGGGTTCTTCCCCACGCACAGAGCAAGGCCACGTACTGACCCCTGATGAAAGCATCGTGTCCAGAGCCTCACGGAGCCCTGGCCCTGTGCTTCCCCGAGGGTGAGGGCCAGTTGTGCGTCAGCTTTGCACTTCTGTCACAGAAGACCTGAGGCCATTATTAGGCCATGGTGGGTGACAGAGCTACAGGTGGCAGACCTGTGGGGAGGCTGCTCACCACGGCAACAGTGTGTGGCAGAGCAAAAACAAAAATGAGAAGGGCTGGGGCCCCCTATCCCCTTCCAGGTCCACCCTAACGGCCTCCCCAGGGCCATCCCTTTATGTTTCACCACCCCCTGACAGTGCCACCCCTCAGTGCCCAGGCCTCGCGGGGACACTCCACACAGCCCAGCAGTGGTGTGTGTGCCAAAGTAAGCAAGGTTAGGACCCAGCGCTGACCACCAGCGTAGGTGACATGACCAAGAGCGGTGCTTCCTCTGACTTCCCTCAGCTCTTCAGCTCCACAGAAGTTGGCCCCAGGGGCCCTGGAGTCCCACCTTAGGGACTGGCAGACCCAGCACTCCCTCAGCCATTGCCGTTTAACTAGAATGTTCAGGTAACCCTGTGGCTCTGAAGCCCTACAACAGGGTCCTGGCCATTGTGTTAAAAGCCCAAACTATGGAAAGGGTGGTGGGCACCTCCAAGCTCCACAATGCTCTCCTACCCTTGAGCCTCAGGCCCCAGCCACACTCCGGTTAAATCGTACAGCCATGCTTCCAGGGCAGCCCCATGTTTCCTTTTTCCTACCTTTCTGTCCCCAGCCCTGCCCTCCTCCTGCAAGCACGCAGGGCTCCCTCCTGCGCTCACTCTTCCTGGCATTCATGTGTACACTCAAGTTCCACATACTCACCTTTCTTCCTCTCCTTCACCTGGCATGGAAAAATAACAAATAGCTGTTGCGTGAACAGGAAGGAAGGTTGGACCTGACCAGCTGACTTTGACCCTGACTGTCAGCCCAGGGCAGGAGCTCTTCCAGATGTGCGTGGTGATGGCTCAGACTGATGACAAACAGCCCTGGGGGGAGGCGCCCTCCTGTGTAGGAAGGACACCGGGATGACACACAGGACGCAGCGTTGGAGGACAGCTGGAAATGGATGTAGGAAGGAATGAGGAGGAGGGAGCTGTCGCCAGGATGGCGCGCACCCTGTCCTGGCATCTCTCCAGGCTCCTGGGGAGGCCCGAGCTGCCCTCTGCTTATGCCCGGGATGGGGGGGCTTTTCTGCCAGCCTCCACTGGTCTTGGTGCACATTCCTTGTTGCCGCATCACAGGTGCTCCCCCAGCCAGCACTGCATGTGTCTGGGGCATGAGCCTTGCTGTCTTGCACTGGTTCTGGGAGTTGTGGCAGCTTCACTCCCTGACCTGGGGCTGGTGGGGATGTGTACCCCTGTAATGCCTGTACGTGGGAGGCAGAGGAGGCAGGGGGATCAAGCAGTGCTGGCTCATGCCTATAACTAAGCTACTTAGGAAGCTGAGGTCTGAGGATCACAGGCTCAAAGCCAGCCTGGGGAAACAAAGTCGAGGAGACTGCCTCCAGTTACCAACAAAAAGCTTAAATGGTGGAGCATCCGCCATCGGCAAGCAAGACAATCAAGTATACAAGGCCTTGAGGCCAAAGCCCCGTGTGAGCAAAAAAGGAAAGAAGGGTCGCCATGAAGCCTCTTCACAGCAGCCCTGTGACAGGGCTAAAGCCCCTCCTCACTCTACCCTCAGGACAGACTCCCCCAGCTGACACTCAGCGGAGAGCGGCCAGAGTTGGTAGGGTTCTATAGTGTGTATGTGTGTGTGTGTGCACACGCATGTGTGTGTGTGCACACGCGCGTGTGTGTATGTGTTTAGATGTGATGCTGGGGCTGGAACCCAGGGCCTCCTCATGAATACCAGGCAAGTGATCTACTACCCCCAAGTTTGCACTTTGCTTAGACTGACTGGCAGTGCCAAGCATAGCCTGTGGTAGAGCTACCAGGCCAGCCACCTGCCTGCCACCTGCCCTTGCCTCATGGCTACACTGCTGTTTTGACCTGTTGCTGATCGCCCAAGGGTAAAGCTGTTCACTTATTGTCTCAGCAAATACGATTCCAACCAATATGCTTTGCCCGAGCCCTTACTGGGTGTGGGGCTGTGTCCACCAGCCCTGCCAGGCGCCCACCCTGCTGGCTGGAAGCACCCGTTTGGGTGGGCTCCGTATGGGTGTTACTCAAATGCACATTGGCCTTGGTAACGAAGTCCTGGGTGCCTTTCCACTCTGTGGCCTTTAAGGCTCTCTAAGAAGGGAATAGCCCCTGCCCACCCGGAGCCTCCTGGGTTGGTGTGCGCAGGCAACCCTCCTAGGGCACAAGGGGCAGCTTTGTGGAAAGGAAGCCCACCCCCAGGGTGAGTGGAAGGGCAGCAGCCCACAGCTAGCTCCCTCCTCTGCCCAGGGCGTCTCCTCTCTGAGTTTCCCCCCGCCAGGCTTTCAGGCCTGACTCACTAGGTTAAAGGGCAGCATTAGTGGGAGCACCATGACCCTTTGCCTGGGGCCGATGTCCAGGGACTGGGGCTGAGTGGCAGACCCCAGTGGGGGCAGGGCCGGGTGGTGGTGAATGCAGGGCACTTCCCTCCCCTCACCCTCCTCCTACCCCACACTGTCCTGGGGCTGTGACAGCCCACTGTGATGGGTAGATGACCTCAGCCAGATCCAGCTCCCCGGGCCCACAGGAGGGGCCTTGGAGGAGGAGTCCTGTCCTCTGGGCTGCCCAGAGCTGGCGTACATTGTGTTCCCCTAGATATCCCGTCATCACTGGGTGCGAGGTTCTCAGGGAGCGCTTCCTTGTGTTGGAGGCTGTGCTGACTTGGGAACAGCCTCTGGGAGCAGGGCACAGGCTGTGTGGGGGGTGCAGCAGTGGCCAAGTCCCTCCTCCAGGGAGGAGGCAGGGCTAGTCATTCAGGAGAGATTCAGACCAGGTTTCTCTTTAATTAGGTCTTTAAAAGTAGAAGGAGCTGGGCGCCGGTGGCTCAAGCCTATAACCCTAGCTACTTAGGAGACTCAGATCTGAAGCTCAAGGTTTGAAACAAGACCAGCAGTGAGACTCTAATCTCCCACTAACCACCAAAAACCCGGAAGTGAAGCTGTGACTCAAGTGGTCGAGAGCTAGCCTTAAGCAGAGAAGCTCAGGGACAGCGCCCAAGCCTTGAGTTCAAGCCCCAGGACTGACATGTACACAAAGGTAGAAGGGTCTTAGGCTTGGAGAGGTAGTATCTGTGTTTGCACTGGTGGGAGTGGGGGCTCTGGCTTTCTAGTCCTGAAGGGAGCACCTGACCCTTGGTGGGACCCCACCTGTGCCCCTCAGCCTCCTCCCAGGGTTTAAGCAGGTGGTGTGGGTGGCACATTCCCCAGCTCTGCAGTCCCCTGGGATGGCCAGGCCCCATTTCCAGGCTCTCCTGAAGAGCCTTCTGCATCAGCCCGCCATCGATGAAAGATCAGTTCTGGGAGACACCTCATCCTCCCTGCGCATGCGGGGACAGCATTGTACCTTGCAGTCCCCAGCAGGTGCTCACGGCGCTCATGCCTGGCAGGGCCCCCGGGGATTCATGGCTTCATTTGTTTGTGGCTTCAGTTTCTCCTTTTAGAACTTTTCGTCTGACATTGATTTTTTTTACCAGCATTTGACCCACAGCCTTCCTGCCTTAACCCCAGGTTGAGAAACTTAAGTGCACCCAGCTGATTTCTGTCTGGACATTGTTGCTCTGGAGAACATTCCAGATGCAGCTTGTTTCTAGGAGAAGCTTCTCTGGCAGCCACTGCACCTCAAGCTCAGCTGGACCTTGAGGCCAAGAGCTGTGTCTCCTCATTGTCTCTGTGAGGCCAGGGCCAGCTCTTCTGAGGCACCTGTGTTCTTCACAGAACCCGGAGCTTTGCCCTCTTTACCTGGCCAGCCGTGTCCGAGCCGGCTTCCTAGGTTGGGGGTATCTGGTGAGACCTGCCTCTGCCTGTGCCATTGCTGGCCTGAGCTGCCACATGGGCCCCACATGCTGAGGACTGGAGCTCCAGGCCTGCCCTGCCATGGCAGCCCCCTCTGGATGTTGTCCCTGTGTCCCTAGGGTGCAGGGATGGAGGGCCGGGCGCCAGCCTGCAAATCTGCTCCCCTGTGTGGAGAGCTTAGGTGTTCCTGGGCTGGGCCCTTTCTGCAGGTGGAAAGGAGTGCGGTCTCTTGCATGGTCTGCCGGACCAGCCCTGGCGCACTCAAAGCCAGTGTCTGGCTGGCCAGGGGTGCCAGAGTTGCTGTGGCTTGGTACTTCTGCCTTCTGGGCAATCCCTGTGGTTTCGGTGGAAACCCCAGGAATGGCTCGCATTGGAGCTGGACCTCAGCCAAGCTCATGTAGATAGGGAGCAGGATCCCCACAAAAGTCCCCAGGAGCAGTGAACCATGGGCCTGCTGATGCCACACCCCAGCACAGTGTGAGGACAGCCCATGGGCCAGGTCCTGGGCTTTGGGAGGACAGCTGCCCAGGGCCCCTTCTGGGCTGAGTTGCTCAGCCTGCCCTGTCCTCCACCAGCACAGGGGACAGGCCAGGTAGGTGGGCAGCCTCACCTCCCTATTTCTGGGACTGCCGAGTCACCTCCAAGGGAGGAACATTGGCCCGGGTCTGCACCCAGCTTGGTTATGGCAGGGACTGGCCATCAGGAAAGGGCCCTTGCCACACCTGTCCGGCTCACTCCAGTGCTTGCTCCTGTGGGCAGCAAGAAGGGGAGCTGGTCCCTGCCAGCTATCAGCTCTTAACTGCCAGGTAACAGCCCGTGGGCCAGGTGCTTTGGGGCCCTGAGGGGTGCCTACACTGTACAGGTGATGGCAGAAACCAGAGCCACGGGCGCCCTGGCACCCAGTGCAGCTGGATGGACACAGGAGAGAGCTGGGTGTGAGGCAGGGGTGCAAGGCTGGTGAGACCAAGAAGCAGTGCTGAGGGCTGTCTGAGGTGAGGGGGCAAGGGTGAAGCTGTTGAGACACTGGGCCCCGGGGGGATTGCTGGTGGGGCGAGGCCCGGGCAGCAGGAAGACAGCCTGACAGGCTCCTTGATCCCAAGCAGCCAGGAGAGGAGCTTCAGGCCATCTGGCACCCACCAGGAAGCCGCCAGCATGGCAGATGATGTCCTCAGGCAGGAGATCAGCCCCAGCGGTGCCAGGCTCCCACAGCTGGTGTGTGCCTTCAGTCTAGGGGGTGTGAGGGACCTAGGCTCTCAGGACCCACGCCTGCGGGCCGCCAGCCCAGGCCCAGGGGACTGCTGCCTCTCCCACCAAGAGAACACGCTGGACCTGCAGTGCCCTGTCCTAGTTTTACCACCAGAAACCTTCAGAAGCCATGGAGGGCCCCCCTGGGACCTAACCGAGCAGCACGAGCAGCGCCTGGCCAGGATCCCCACAGGAAGGCGTTTTCTGGTTTGTGGTCTCCACCATTCCCCCACAATGGAGCTGCCGTGGGCTGGAGGTGATGCACATCAGGGACATGTGGGCTCCTGCGCTGGGGTTCCATCTTGGCATTACCTCCCCTATTACGAAAGAGGAGCAGCTCCAGGCATCAGCACCCCAAATGCTTAAAAGAGCTGGTGATGCGCAGTGCTGACCACCCTGCTTCCAGCCTGACCCACCACCACCGTGGTGTTTCTGGGCCTTGTCTTCTCGCACACACTTGCACGCACAACCACAGCCTTGGTGCTGCTCCATTTAGAAGCAACAGGTCCTGTTTCCCCCAGACATTCCAGGCTACAGCAACCAGAATCTCTGCAGTTCCGTCACGTTGGAAGCTCAAGGCCACCCAGTGCCAGCGCTGCCCTTGAGGCAGGCATGTCCTGGTGGAGCCCCACGTGAGGGCCTGGCTCTGCACATCCTCTGGGCGGCACTGGGGTCACTGGCAGGCTCCTCAGCAGAGCTCAGCTCCCTTCTGAGAGCTCAGCACGCCGCCAGTGGACACCTGTGATGTCCTGACCGGTGTCCTTGAGTCAGGAGCTGGGGCACAAGCAGGGCTGGCCGCTGCTGGGGCTTGGTGTTCAGCAGGCAATGATTGTCATAGGAAGTAGGGAGGGCAGCACTCAGGAGTCGAGGAATGGATCCATGCTCCCTTCCTCCCTTCCCACCCCCTCATCCCTGCCAGGGATGGTCTGGGGGCCTCCCTCGGCTCGGCTCCATTATGCCCATGCTTAGCCATCTAATGCCTGCTCCCTCCGGGTGGTGCTACTGCATGCCCCAGCTCCCCTGTGTGCAACGCACTCGTCCCCAAGCCCGGGGGCTGTCCACCTGCAGTCTAGCGCTCCAGGGCCTTTGGGGGTGCTTGTGCCTTTTAGGTTTTTAGTTATTTTTCTTGGAAGGGCTTGAGTTTATGCCTGGACCATGATCCTCCTAGTCATGCCTCCCACAGAACTGGGATCACAGGTGTGCAGCGCCACCTCTGGCTTGTTGGTTGAGATGGGGTCTGCCTTGCTTAGACTTGAACTGTGATCCTCTCAATCCCCACCTCCCAAGAGCTGGGGCTAGAGGCATCAGCCGCTGTTCTGAGCTCCCTTTGAGTTCTCCCATCTTTCTGTAAACGGGGCACGGTGAAGTAGGTATGACGGGTAGCACAGTCAATGCCTGGGCCCTGCATGGTCCTCCCTGAGGTGGTGCTCTTGTCTTCCCTGTGCATCCAGGGCCATGGTCCCTGCCACCTCTTCCATGTCACTCTTCTGCCTTGTGTTCTTTCCTCCATCTGCCCAGAGGAAACCTCGAGGCCAAGACAGAGGCTCATGGTATCCATGGACACTGTCAGTCATGAAGATGGGCTGGTACCAGCCCATGGTTGTGGTGGACATGAGGCAGGCCGTCTGTGGACAGCAGTCAGACTTGCAAGTGTCCCCGAGGATGGAGGGGGGACCCCTCACCCACCTTGGTGCTGTCCTTATCTTTGCCCTATGTGGTTCCACAGGTGCCCTGGGAAGCCCTGGCCACCTCACAAACCCCAGCCTCCTGTCCACCGTGTGCCTCTTCCTAAACTCCTCTTGTCGATGCTGACTTGCCCCTGGCACCAAGCGTGCAGACTGGCCCACTTATTTTCCATGTCTTATTGATCGGGTTTCCCTGCCAAGATGATTAAGTAGCCAGGCTTTCCACTGGTTTTAGCCAAACCAGGCAGGATTGGAATTGCTCCCTGGGACACCGCCAAATGGACGCCACAGGCGGCTGGCAGGGTACCAAAGGTACCTGCCTGGAGAGAAGTCCCACACCCCACCTGGCTTGCCCCTCACAGCCCCATGATCAGGCCTGCCACATCTTCCTGACACGCTGGGTCTGTGTCTCCAGCACCTCCTCCTCACCTTCCTCATGCTTATGTGGTGGCCACAAGTCCAGCACTCTGGGTAATGCCAGCCTTTGAAAGGATGTAGCTTTGTCTAATTTGCTCCTTTAAAAAAAAAAAGTCCTTTTACTGGGGTGGCATGGAACTCAAGCCCCACACTCTAAGTAGGTATTCTACCACTTAGAACATACCCTCTGCCTTTCATTGTTATTGTTGGTTTTTACCAATACCTGGGTCTGAACTCAGAGCCTTGAGCTCAGTTTTCTTTCTTGGGTGACACTCTACCACTTGAGCCACTCCCTCCTGTTTGGCTTTTTGCTAGAGTCTTTTTTTTTGGGGGGGGGGTCCAGTCGTGGGGCCTGAACTCTGGTGCTGTCCCTCAGCTCTTCAGCTCAAGGCTAGCACACTACCACTTGAGCCATAGCACCACCTCGATTCTGAGGAATCGAACCCAGGGCCTCATTCATGCAAGACAAGCGCTCTACCACTGAGCCACCTTCCCAGCCCTTGCTAGAGTCTTAAGGACTTTTCTGCTCTGCCTGGCTTTTGAACAGTGATCCTCAGATTTCAGCCTCCTGAATAGTTAGGATTACAGGTGTGAACTACCACTGCCTGGCTTGCTTACACACTTATTTCATTTTTCTTTTTTTTGTTTGTTTCTGCCAGTCCTGGGGCTTGAACTCAAGGCCTAGGCACTGTCCCTGAGCGTTTTTTTTTTGCTCAAGGCTAGTGCTCTACCACTTGAGCTACAGCACCACTTCCAGCTTTTTTCTATTTATGAGGTACTGAAGAATGGAACCCAGGGCTTCATGCATGCTAGGCAAGCATTCTACTACTAAGCCACCTACCCAGCCTCTAAAGTTCATTTTGATAAGTATTTTACATGATCAGAGAGGTCACATTTTTAAGGTCAGGTGTAGAACTTTGGCCCAGGACTGGCCTGCCCGGTAGCTGGGATCGCACTTCTACTCTCAGCTCATTGGCTAAGATGGGATGTAGCTTTTGCTGAGCCTTGAATAGAGTCTCCACCTCCGTGAGTGCCTGGGGCTATAACTGTGCATTTTGCAAGGCCTTTTTGTTATTTTTCATTCTGTTTGCAGTGCTGGGAATGGAATCGAGGGCCCAGCACATAAGGCTCCCCGCTGAGCAGCACCCCAGCCTTCACTATCACGCAGTGCCACCTGCGTGTGGCCAGCAGCTCCATGCAGGGGATCAGCAGGCTCACTTCCAAGAGCTCTGTGGAGGGGAAGTGGCCTCGCGGCCCGCCGCCTGCCTTCACTGCTCTCACATTACTGGCCTGTTTCCCCCAGTCACCTGGCTCTCAGGACATCCTGTCACCCAACCAAGAGAACTGAAACTGCCCTGGGAACAGAGCTGATACAGAAAGGCTGTGAAAGACGGGGTCTCCCCTCAAGGCCAGCGCTCTGTGTGGCCTCCTCTTCCTGCCTGTCCCCAGCCCAGACTTCTGGTGGGCGTGGACAAGGAGATGACTCTGAGAGCTGCTTGCCCAGTGAGGCCCTCACCGTCCCCTCGTGCGTGCACGTTTGTGCATGCGTGTGTGGAGCAATGCCTGCATTCTGGGTCTGCACAGTGCCCAGCCTGCACCTCACAGCACTTGAGTCAGGAGACCCAGTGTGGTTACCATCTGTGGCTTCTGCTGCTCTGATCTCAAGCCTGCGGAAGCGTGCGTGCGCGCATGCATGCCTGTGTGAGTGAGACCAGACCCCAGATGTTCAGTGTGTGTCCCCCCCCCCCCCCGTGACTGCTGGCTTCCTGGCAGCCACCCCTAGTGGACAGGGCCCGAGACCCAGGAGCCCATAGGACCCTCCCAGGCCAGGGGGCACAGACCACCACGTCACATGAACCCCAATGGCTGGGAAGGACCCCACCCCCTAGAAAGATCTTTCCTGGCTTCAAGGCCAGGATGATGCATCTGGAAGTGCTGGGCCAGGCAGGCGGTGAGACTCCATCCTGGAGGCCCCAGATCAGGGGCCTAGGAGCCCCTCAGCCTGGAGATAGAGGACTGCAGCGCTGCCCAGCTGTTCGCTTCTGGTTGGGGCGTCTCCGCTCCATCGTGGAGCCAGTGGCAGACAGTGCCTAGGCAGGTGTCATTGGAAATGCCCTGTTCAGTGTTTTTGACCTTTCCGTCCCCATAGGTGGGCCTGGTCATCCCTTCTCTAGTCCTGGCATATTTTAGAAGAGTCACAGCTGGTCACCATTGAGACACAGCAAGAAGGGTGGGCAGCCCCCAGGTCCCCCGCAGGAGGTACTTGAGCAGCCAC
The DNA here is from genome assembly GCF_000151885.1 of Dipodomys ordii. Taxonomy (NCBI): domain Eukaryota; kingdom Metazoa; phylum Chordata; class Mammalia; order Rodentia; family Heteromyidae; genus Dipodomys; species Dipodomys ordii. The sequence goes on along the minus strand of NW_012267280.1, from coordinate 1,901,318 downwards.
ACCTGGTGCCTGCTTGATAGCAGAGCGCCATCACACTCCCTGGGCCCTTCTGTTTCCAGAGGGCCGGGTCCCATTCATTGCCGTCCTGAGTGCCTGCCCTTGTTGGGCATCCTCACAGTCCCTGCCCATGGAGGGCCCTCTGCAACTGTGTGGTTAGGGACGTACCCCTGCTCTGCACCTGCGAGGCTGTGCTAGCCTCTGCACTGCAGTCCAGCCTAAGCGTCAGTGCACTGCTTTCCCTCTTTTCAGTATGGGGGTCTGAACTTAGCCTTTAAGTAACCAGGCAGGGGCTCTACTGCTGAGCCACCCCTCCGATCCTTTCTGCAGTGTTTTGTTTTGTTTTTGTCAGTCATGGGGCCTGAACTCTGGGCCTGGGCGCTGTCCCTCAGCTCTTCAGCTCAAGGCTAGTGCTCTACCACTTGAGCGACAGCACCACTTCTGGCTTTTTCTGCTTATGTGGTGCTGAGGAATCGAACCCAGGGCCTCATGCGTGCAAGGCAGGCGCTCAGTACTGGTAACCACTGAGCCCCCTTCCCAGCCCCTGCAGTGGTTATTTTTAAGCCACTGTCTCGCGCCTGCCTGGTTGCCATTCAGTGGCTGGCTGCGTGTTGGCCCCGCGTGGTTCCTGGATGACCGCACCGCACCGCACCCAGCACAGTGCCTTAGAGGTAGAGATGCCTCTGTGGGCTGCCCTGACTCTGCCAACCTCAGATCTCAGCCACGAGCCACAGGTGCCTAGCTGCAAGTTGGATTTTTAATGTTGGCCCCTCAGCAGGCTGCAGCCACTACTGCAGTGTGTTTCAGTAGCGCCGGGGCTGTGTGGCCCACGCCAGGGGCCTTTGGTGGGTCCCTGGCTCTGGTGTCACAGCACTGCCCGGCCCCACCCGCACTGCTGGTTTTCACTCGGATGTGGTTGGCTAATGAGCTTTCTCTTCTGTCTCAAGCTGGTCAGCGAGAAGGTCGGCGGGGCTGAGGGGACCAAGCTGGACGATGACTTCAAAGAGATGGAGAAGGTGAGGCAGCGGAGCTGTGAGACACCACGCCCACAGTTGGCATCCATGGACATGCCAAGAGACCCCAGTGGTGTGGGGGGTTGCTCAAGCTCCAGCAGTGGACTCCAGGAGTGACAGCCCATCCCTCCCCCATGTTGTCTAGTGTGGGTGGGGGACAGGGAGAGGCGTCGGGCCCGGAGCCCCCACCACCTTCTGCTTCTCTCCACAGAAGGTGGATGTCACCAGCAAGGCGGTGACAGAAGTGCTGGTCAGAACCATCGAGTACCTGCAGCCCAACCCAGGTAGGGGGCCAGCCTGCCCGACTGCCCCCCACCCCCAGGTCTGCCCTCCTGTCACCCAGGAATCTTCTGAAAAGACTCCACATAGAGCTCCCCTATGACCTAGAAATCCCACTTTGGGGCATTAACCCACATGATCACAAACAAGACCATAGTAAAGCTACCAGCACACCTATGGTTATTGCAGAATTATTTACCATAGCTATGATATGGAACCAACCCAGATGCCCCTCAGTAGATGAATTCATCAAGAAAATGTGGTATATATACACAATGGAATTCTATGCCTCCATCAGAAAGAATGACATTGCCCATTTGTTAGGAAATGGAAAGGCTTGGAAAAAATTATATTAAGTGAAGTAAGCCAGGCCCAAAGAAACATAGGTCCCACGGCTTCCCTTATTTGCAATAACTAGTGGGCTGTAGCTGCAGTGCCCAGTATGGGCAGGCTGGAGGCCTGGCTGAACCAGCCCGAGGCTGTGCTGGTGTGTGGGCAGCACCACTTCCTCTGCTGGCCTGCAGTCCCTGGGGCACACACTCCCCCCACCCACCTTGACCAGGGGAGACGGGGACGGGAAGGAGCCTCTGCCAGCCTCCCTGGGAGGTGGGTGTCACCCTGCTCACGTGGCGATCAGTGCACGGTGCCCTGTGACCCGCCATTTCCCCTCGCAGCCTCCCGGGCCAAGCTGACGATGCTCAACACGGTGTCCAAGATCCGGGGCCAAGTGAAGAACCCTGGCTACCCACAGTCAGAGGGGCTGCTGGGCGAGTGTATGATCCGCCACGGGAAGGAGCTGGGTGGCGAGTCCAACTTCGGTGAGAGCGGGGCATCCCCGGGCCAGGGGACCAGGGGGACCCACAGGGTCCACGTGTCCCAGTGCAGATGGACACTGCTGTCTGCCAGGCACTGTCCTAGGACAGGGCTCAGTAACCACCTCCCATGTGGGGACAAAGGGGCTGCGCAGCCGGGCATCACTCAGCCCAGTACCATGAAGGCAATGTGGGAGGCGGGGGGGTCTTGGCTTCCAGTCCCACCTGCTCCACGCTGGGCTGTGGAGCACTGGCGCCGCCAGGGGTGGCAGCCCCCCGTGACAGCCTCCCCTCCCCTCCCGCAGGAGATGCCCTGCTGGACGCGGGAGAGTCCATGAAGCGCCTGGCTGAGGTGAAGGACTCCCTGGACATAGAGGTCAAGCAGAACTTCATCGACCCGCTGCAGAACCTGTGTGACAAGGACCTGAAGGAGATCCAGGTGCCGCCTGCGGCAGCCCTGTCCCCACCCCAGACCACTAGTGCAGGGTGACCGGGCCTGGCACCTGGTCAGGCCGCTCGCTGACTTTGCCCCGCTGCCCACAGCACCACCTGAAGAAGCTGGAGGGCCGCCGGCTGGACTTTGACTACAAGAAGAAGCGTCAGGGCAAGATCCCAGACGAGGAGCTGCGCCAGGCTCTGGAGAAGTTCGAGGAGTCCAAGGAGGTGGCAGAGACCAGCATGCACAACCTCCTGGAGACAGACGTGCGTGGGGCAGCAGCCTAGCCACTGCGGGGGGGGGGGGGCTCTGGACCTCCAGAGGGTGGCTGTGCGGGGTGGCCTCAGCCTTGCTGCTCCCGCAGATCGAGCAGGTGAGCCAGCTCTCAGCACTGGTGGACGCACAGCTGGACTACCACCGGCAGGCTGTGCAGATCCTCGAAGAGCTGGCCAGCAAGCTGAAGCGCCGGTAAGCCCCTTCCACTACTCCTGAAGCCCTGACGCCACCCCCCCCCCCACCATGCACTCACAGAGGCTCCCGGGCTGCCTGCGCCCTCTGCCTGTGGAAGCAAGCACTACACTCGGCCTCGGCAGCCCTGGTGTGAATCCAATGCTGTCAGCCCTGGGCGTGTTGAGGGATCCCTGAAGGTAGCAAGGCCTGCTCCATTCATCCTCCTTCTCCACCCCCACCCCATGGAGACCACAGAGGAAACCAGAGGTCACACTCAGTCAGTGACTCAGCCGGGGTCACCCCAGCCACTGGCCCAGGACACCTCTGTGCTTTCCTTCCTGCTGCCTGGCCGGGCCCAGCCCTATGAGGGCATGGTGGCGTGTGGGTGCACCGGGGGGCAGGGCAGTGGACAGCCTCTGGAGGTGCCCAACACTGGGGCACTGGTCCAGAGCCTTCTTTGAGGTTCAGCCAGGGCCTGTGGGTGCCCTGTGCCTCACGTCATGCTACGGAGGCCCTCTCCACCCCAGACCAGGCCCGGGCAGGCACTGGGTGGGTGTGGCTGTGCCTTGGCCAGTGCTCAGCACTCTACTCCCCACAGGGTGCGGGACGCCTCCTCGCGCCCCAGGCGTGAGTACAAGCCCAGGCCCCGGGAGTCCTTTGACCTAGGGGAGCCTGAGCAGTCCAACGGGGGCCTCCCCTGCGCCGCGCCCAAGACCACAGGTGATGCGGGCCACCCCTGGGAGCCATGGTGGGGGCACCCGCCCTCTGCACTGTGGTCCTGGGCCAGGCTCACTCCCCTTTGTCCTCCAGGAGTTTCATCGTCTTTCCGATCTTCCGAGAAGCCCATCCAGACGCCCAGCAGGAGCATGCGTGAGTGGCCTCTTGCGATGACTCCAGAGAGCACTGGAGGAAGGGGTGGGGCGGCCAGGGCCACAGCATGGGGCGGGCGGGGGGGGGGCTGACCTTAGAGCAAAGCACCTGGCACCCCATCCCGCAGCGCCCCTGGACCAGCCGAGCTGCAAGGCCCTGTATGACTTCGAGCCTGAGAACGACGGTGAGCTGGGCTTCCGTGAGGGCGACCTCATCACGCTCACCAACCAGATCGACGAGAACTGGTACGAGGGCATGCTGCACGGCCAGTCGGGCTTCTTCCCGCTCAGCTACGTGGAGGTGCTCGTGCCCCTGCCTCAGTGACGCCGCCCGGCCCCACCAGCCCCACCCGGGGCGATCGCATTCCACGAGCGGCTCAGCTCCCACCTCCGGGCAGGTGAGCTCCTGTTTACGTGGGCGCCGTGGCTCAGCAGCAGCAGGCGGTGTGTGGAGCTCCTTCCACGTGGGGCTAACACTAAGGTGCTCTAGAAACACTAACGTTCCTCTTGCCCCTCCACGGGCGGCAACTCCAAGGGGGCCCTCCAGCCCCTTCCCCAGGTCCACTGTCCTGACTCACAAGGCCCAGGCCGCAGCCTAACTGGGTGTGGCCCCCCCTGGCCATTCCACACCCCAGTTTGTAATCCCCTCCAGCCCGTTGCTGGCAATGGGCCTTGCCCCTCCATACACACTCACTCCAGGCGGCTCGGGGCACCTCACCCCCATCTTGCACACATCCCAGGTACTTGCTGGGTACTGGGGTCCTCACCCCTCCAGCAGTGCCCGCATGCCAGCCTGAGCCCGGGCCTCGGCGGATCACACGAGGGGTTTCTCTGGCACAAGCCGCCGCCACCAGCTGAACACCCCTCCCACGGGACCAGGCACAGGCTTCCGAAGAGAATGTCCCCTGCCTGAGCCATCCCGCCCCGCCGCTGTGTGTGGTGACCCCTGCATCACCTCCATAGACAGCTGCCAGCGTGACCCCGGCCCCCCCCCCCCCCCCCGGCCACAGCCCAGCTTTCCTCCCCTCACTGAACCCAGGCGCTGGCTGAGTGGAGGCCGGGGTCCAGGTTTGCAGTCCCCCCAGCCCGGCCCCTCTGGGGGGCGCCCTGACCACAGGAAGTGCAGCTTGCTCCGGGTCCAGGCAAAGCCATGTACTCCTCATTTTTACAAAGTATTAAACGTCTTTCTACAGCCTCCGTGTCCTCTCCCCTACCACACACACACACACACAGCTGACACAGCCCCATCTTGGAGCATGGGGTGGGAGGGTGGGGGACCTCAGCCTGTGGCCGGATGAGGGTGAGGATTTAAGCCCCAGGGGGTTCACTGGGTGCCAGGGGAGTGGGGAGCTGCCGGCCTGCCCGCACAACCCACACCAAAGCGATCCTCATGGCTGCCAGCTGCTTGCGCTTTATTATCCAAGCCTGAGTCACAGGGACGAAGGGCAGCCGGCCTGCTTGAGGATACCGCAGACCTGCTCCAGCACGTGGCCCACACCCTGGTCCTTGGGCGTCCTGCTGGCCAGGGAGATCTGAAACCCCAGGGCAGGCTGCTCAGGCGGTGCTGTGTCCCCAGGTCCTCCCGGGGTGCCTGCATTGCATTTTACAGGCTGGACCTCGCCCTGCTGCCCTGAGAAGGTAGTGGGAAGGAAGCCCACAGGCTGGAGAAGCCCCAGCCTGGGCTCACCTTGGGGACAGGCAGCCGCGTCCCCCGTGGTATGTCCAACCACCCAGGGGTCTCGGGGCCTTGAAGCAGAGCACCGGCCTTCTCGGCGCCATCTCACCTTGAGCTTGTCCAGGTAGCTGTGCTCCTGGCTCCAGGGCTCCTGGAAGCTCACGAGGTCCGGGGCGCCCTTGTAGAACTCCACCAGCAGCATCTGCAGACAGGTCACGCACCTGCCTCTCTCCAGTGGGCCTCCCGCCTTCCTCCCTCCACCTCGCAACCCGGGCACCACGAAGGAGAGTCCAGACCCAGCAGAGGGAAGGACAGGCACCAGGCTGGACCGCCACTCACGCCTGCCTAAGCCAGCACAGCCCAGAGCCTGGCTCCTAACACCAGCGGCACTGGTGGCAGGGCAGAGGCGGTGAGCACCTCCCACTTCGGTTTGCGCAGGCTCTGAACTCAGGGCTTCGTACTTGCAAGGCAGACGCTCTACCACTTGAGCCACACCCCCAGCCCTTTTTCTTTTTGCTGCAGCAAGCCTGGACTTTGGTATTCCTGTTTACACTTCCCACATAGTGGGGATGTATGGATGGATGATAGGCATATACTATTATGCCCTGCTTGTAGGTTGAGGAATCTCACTGATACTTTGCCTGGCTAGCCTCCTCTCCTCTCCTAATCTGCACTTCCTGAGTAGCGGGGATGGGAGCCATCATGACTAACCACGTTCAACTTTTTGCATTTTTGCTTTAAAAAAAAAAAAGGACCAGGGCTTGAATTAAGAAGAGCCTTGTGCTTTCACTTGGCTTTTTTGCTGACAGCAGGGGTTCTACCCTGTGAGCCATGCTTGACTCCAGTTCTTGGCTGGTTATTTAGAGATAAAGAGTCGGATTTATTTGCTTGGGCTGGCTTCAAACCTCCATGCTCAGATCTCAGGCTCCCAAGTAGCTAGGATTTCAGTGCAAATTTTTCCAATGTAACACACACAGACACACACACATACACACAATCAAGTGAGTTCAGCAGACCTCAGGCTCCCAAGTAGCTAGGATTTCAGTGCAAATTTTTCCAATGTAACACACACAGACACACACACACACACACACACACTTACCATCTCATGCAGGATGTCATTGGTCAGAAAACTGTCCTGGACATAAGCCATCTCCACATCCATGGGGATGCCGTAGTCACTGGGCCTTTGCTGGGAGGGACACGCGTGGTCAGAGAGGCCCCCACTGACTTCTGACCTCTGCCCCGGAGTGGGAGGGGGCATAGCTCAGTGGGTGGCCATCATGTCCCCATTTCACAGAAGCCACAAACAGGTGAGAAACGGTGCCCCCGCCTCAGCCCTGGCTTGTCTGTCACCCACACAACCTCCCTCCCTGACCCCCAGCCTCCCCCAGAGGCCAGCCTACCTCGGGGGGCGGCATCACCCAGAACGGGGAGATGTTAGACTCAGGGCCCGGGTTGCCTGGATAGTATGGGGCTGGGGGAAGAGACAGCGTGGGCTGGGTAAGCTGGTCTAGGCTGCTCCCCACACCCCACACCCTGCACCCCAGGCCTCACAGCAGAGCAGGGCCAGGCAGGGCTGGAAGCCGTTGCTGGAGCCCTGCAGCCGCAGCTGGTACTCCATCTGCGCGTCGATGTCCTGCAGTGTGGGCAGCGCCGGGCTGTGCGGGTGGCTGTGGTACCAGCCCACCAGCGACAGCCCCCGCAGGAACAGGCTCTGGTAGATCTGCAGACGGAGGCACAGCCAAGGCTAAGCCAGGGAGCTCAGGGGCCAGGGCCTGCTATGTGCCAGGCCTGGGGCCCTGGGCACACCTTCACTAGACCCACCATAATAGGCCAGTGGCTCATGCCTTGTCATCCCAGCTACTCAGGAGCCTGAGATCTGAGGATGAGACTCCTGTCTCAAATGAACCAGCACAAGGCTGCAAGTAGAGCTGTGGCTGAAGCGGTAGAGTGCTAGCCTTGAGTGGAGACAATCAGGGACAGAGCCAGGCCCAGAGTTCAAGCTCTGACACAAAAATGAAGAGTGCTCAGAATCTGCACTCGGCCTGCTGTAGACCCCACATTCTCTTGATTTAACACAAGGACAAAGCTGTTTGCAGATAGGAGAAAAAGTCTGTTTGTGGGGGAGACAATCTTCCCTAGCAAGGTTAGGGTGCAGCTCCGTAGAGGGCTCCTAGCACCAAAACAAAACCTGAGGATCTGAGTGGAAGGAGTTAGCACAGCCCCAGCCAAACAGCTGTGTCTCTCCCCTCCCCCGCTTCCTCCCCCCACCCCCACACAGTGATCCCCTCACCTCCTCTTCAATGCTGGCCGCAGTGTCAGGGTCCCCAAGCCGGCTCCTGCATGGGAAGGCTCTCAGCACGGTAAGCACTGCGGGGTGACAGGGAAGCCGCAAATAGTGACCCCGGTCTCCATGCCCCCTACCCACCTGGTCCCCAATACTCACTTTGGTTGTTGATATCCCAGCGGCCCCCGAGGTAGCCCACAACCTCACTCCGTGTCAGGTGGCTGTGGAAGTCCTGGGAGGAAAGGCAGACGCTGGGGCTCCTGCCCCAACTTGAGCCAGCCACCTCCCCCCACCCCTTTATTTTTTTTGTGTTGGTTTTGGGGCTTGAACTCAGGGCCTGGGAGCTGTTCCTGAGCTCTTTTGCTCAAGGTGAGCGCTCTACCACTCAGCCACAGCGCCACTTCTGGTTTATTGGAGGTAAGAATGTTACAGACTTTCCTGCCTGGGCTGGATTTGAATGGTGATCCTCAAATCTCAGCTTCCTGAGTATCCCCACTACCCCCCCCCACTTCTTAATTACAGAAGCAAACATTTATTGCTCACTCACTGATTACCAGTAGCAAACATTTATTGAGCACCTACTGTTTATGAGCAGCAAACACAACACTGGTCTTCGAGTGGACATTTTGAACCCCTTCCCCTCCTGGCTGGTCCAGGCCCAGAGCCCCTGGCCCTGCTCACTAAGGGATGAGTTGGGAGCTTGGTCACACACCAGCAGAAAGAGCACGTTGCTGGAAATGGCCACGTTGAACGGCTGGAACTTGTTGATGGCTGCGAAGGAAGTTACTTCCACCAGGGTGTGGGGGTTCCTGGAGTAGCCAGGAGGGTCCCATGGTCTCAGGAGGCCCATGTTTTCCCTCACCTGCCCACCCAGCCCCTGCCCTGGCATTCCACCACACCAAACAAGGATTCTGTGTAAGCTGAGGGTTGGGCCGGCTCCGGGGGGGGGGCATCTGACCTGGCAGAGTCACGACTGCCCAGCATGCAGTAGCGCACGGGCACCCGCAGCTTGCTCTCCACCCGCTTCCCTGGGGGCACGGCCTCTGGAGAGGGAGAGAAGAAATGTCAACCACTCTGCACCCCAGTCTGGGTATACAACAAGGGGCAACTCAAGAAAAAACAAACAGCGCTAGGCTGGAAAATCAGGCAGAAAGCAGAGACACATGAGATTTGTTTAAAATACATAAAGATTTTAAAAATCAGGCCAGGCGCTGGTGGCTCACGCCTGCCATCCTAGCTACTCAGGAGGCTGAGATCTGAGGATCACAGTTCATAGCCAGCCAGGGCAGGAAAAATCCATGAGATTTTTATCTCCAATAAACCACAAAGACAAAAGTGGAGCTGTGTGGCTCAAGTGGTAGAACACCAGCCTTGAGTGACAAAAATCTTAAGAGACAGTGCAAAGTCCATTCGTTCTAAGACCCAGGAGCTTGGCGTCAAAAAAGGAAAAAGAAGTAAAGCCAAGTAAGACTGCAGGGCCCTGAGTTCAAGCACCAGGCTGGGCACACACACACATACACACAATCAAGTGAGTTCAGGAACCCATAAATGAATAAGGGAGAAGGTTGCCAAATCCAGCATCAGAGCTTCAGAACTCAGGCAGAGAGCGGAATCTGGTGGTGGGGTGCTAGAGAAGATCGACACCCCCCCACCCCAGTCTCATCCCCCATCCTGATTCCCTGCTTCTGCTTGCCCTCACCTGGGTGTGCAGGCTCCGAGAGGCCCTTCCCCTGAGGTCTCCGGTTCTTATCCTCCACTGAGACCCCCGCCACCACCTCCTCATCCTCATCTTCCATCAGCAGCTCCTCCTCCTCCCCTTCGCTGGCGGGGCTCTGGCAGAATGTCAGGGGGGAGGGATGACCCTGTCAATGGGCTGCCCCCCTCCCTCACCCATCTCCCTCCCCATCAGCAGACTGTAGCCGTAGTTGTCATTATCTAGACTGACCACTAGGGGGCGAGAGTGAACAGAGGCATGGAATGCCCACACCAGGGCAGCTCATTAATAAATCCTATCAGATCCATTAGTGGAAAACAAACAAACAAACCAGAACTTGCCCACTCTACCACTTGATAGCGGCCAGATTCAACTTTGCAAGACCACTTCAATAGCTTTAGCGGGGTCTCCAGCTCCTACCCACATCCCACAGCCTGTCCTCCCACAATATCCACCAGAGGCACCCATGAGTGTGAAATCCCTTTCCACCCTCTTCTGCCCCCTTCCGTGGCTCCCATCTCCCTCAGGGTCAAAGCCCCAAGTCCTGCCCCAAGGCCCTGCACAGCCCACCCTGTCCCCTCCCTACCTCTCCCCCGTCTCTCGGTTCCTTGATCCCTCTGCTCCTGCCACACAGGGCCTCTTCACTGTTTCTCCAACACAGCCTGTCCCCAAGTCTTTCAGGCACCAGCTCCCGCTCTTTCTGTTCCATGCTCTGATGGTGCCCTCTCTCTAACCCAGCTGAACCCTCCTCACCCAACAGCGCATTGGGAAGGACTTTACCTCATCCGCGGCAGCTACCGCCATGTGAAGCTGATGTCGTCGGAGCCAGGTGGCCTTGTACTTGTCCAGTTTCTGGCCCTTGTATTTGACGGAGGCCCAGCCGCAGCCAGACTTCTTGGCTGGGTTGACCAGCTTCTTGCAGTGGGTAGCCCAGGCACTGGGGGAATTGAAAACCTGCCCAGTTTCTTGCCACACGATCCTCCCATCCGGCTGCAAGTCCCCCAGGAACTTCTTCCCCTGTAGCAGCAAACGGGTTGGCTGGATGCGGGCAGCAGACCCCACCAGAGTCCCTCAAGGAAGTCCTCCTAAACCCGTGCTCCCTGGAGTTTGCCAGACACTCTCCACTAACTACAGTGAACCCTCCCAGGCCAACCTCTGCCTTTGAACTGCGAGAGCACCTACAGGTAAGGGGAAATGTCAATCTCCAGCACTGCTGTATCCATGACAACCACGCACAGCCTGGCTCCCAGCAGGTCCTACAGAGCCCAGGCATGGTAGTTCGTGGCTGTCACTTCCACACATAGGCTACCTGGCAAGATCCTGTCTTAAAAAAGCAGCCAGGAGCTAGTGGCTCACACCTGTCATCCCAGCTACTCAAGAGGCTGAGATCTGAGGATCAGCCGTTTGAAGCCAGCCCCTGGCAGGAATTCCAGGAAACTCCTATCCCCAAGGAACCAGCTAAAAGCTAGAAGCGGAGGCTCAAGTGGTAGAGGCCATCCTTGAGTGAAAAAGTTAAGGGACAGCGATCAGGCCCTGAGTTCAAGCCCCAGTTCTGACACAACCACCCCTCTTCTCCCCGCCAAAAAAAGGCAATCAAACGCACAAACAGAAAAACTAAGAGGACTAGGGATACATAGCTCAGCAGTATCTACAGTACTTCAAGGACAGCAAAATCCTCCTAGATTCTAGATGTCACTATACTACTCCGCAGGGGGGGGGGCTACTGCCTCCGATTCCCCTCCCCCACAGTCGGGCACGTCCAGGGAGTCCTGGGCCTCAGTTTCCCCGTCGTGCAGGAGCAGGGATGGGTTGGGGACGCTCACCAGATAGTAGATGGACAGCACCCCGGCGCCGGGCTCCAGCAGCGCGTCTTTGAGCAGCACCCGCAGCGTGACGGCGCGCCGGGTGAGCGCGCCCCCCAGCCCGCCG
>NW_012267280.1:1874342-1889599 GCF_000151885.1 Dipodomys ordii | reverse complement strand
CCCGCGCCCCAAGCCCGGCCCACCTACCTGCCATGGCCGCGCCCGCGCTTTCTTCCCGCACTGACCCGGCCCCGCCTCCCGGGGCCGCCCGCCGCGGGGTGGAGGGCGGAGGGAAGGGGGAGGGCCCCTGCGGCGGACTGGCGGGGAAACTGAGGCGCGCGCGGGAGTCAGGACAAAAGATCAATCCTCCCGGATCATTTGGGGAAACGGAAGCCAGAGAGCGGTGATCGTCTGGCCGAGGAAACTGAGGCCCCGGACCTGCCTAGTGGCCGCCCGGCCTGTGGGGCTGCATCCTGGCGAGTGCGGAGTGGGGAGGGGACGGTGGTCAGGGCTGCTGGAGCCCGCGGGGAAACTGAGGACCACGGCCTCCAGCTCCACAAGGACTCAGTGCCCTCCGTAGTTAGGAACAGAGGAGAAACTGAGGCCCGGGGAAACCCTCAGGCGGCAGGTGGAGAAGCAGCCCCCGGAGGGGGACCCGGAGGGAAAGCGCCCGAAGCGCCGCGTCAGCCCCCGAAGGGTTAACCCGCCCGCGCCCCGGGGCACGGTCTCCGCTCGACCTAAAGGAGAGCCCGCCCACCAATCATTACCTTTCCCCTTCCACCACTCAGCAGCCGCTGCGGGATTCCGGGACAGCCAATCAGGATTAAGCTGCTGGTTCCACTCAAAGTCGGAATCAGCCAATGAGCATATCTAGGAACAGGCGCGGTCAATCATTACAATCATCCAATCAAAATTGTCGACTCTAGTTCACGGGCAACCAATCAGCTCTTAAGTTAAAAGCAGCGCCCTCTCCCTCCCCTCCCGTGGGCCTGAAGCCCGGGAGTTTAGAGGCGGGGCTCAGCTGCGCTCCAGCCCGGACCTCGCGGCCTCGGCCTTTGTCCCTGTGTCTGTCCTTTGTCCCTTTGTCTGTCCTTTGTTCCTGTTTCGGACCTTCTCTCCCAGGCCCAACTCTGGGCTCCCGAGCGCGGTGGAGTTGAGAGGCGCTCCGAGCGCGCCTTGCAGGCCGAGAGGGAAAAGGACACTGGGCGCCGCGCCTGGCCGGGATTTCTTGGAATAATCATAACGATAACAATAACAAATATTATGATAATAAATATTAATACACTGTGATAGATATCGCTTATTAACTATTATGTTTATCGTTGATTATTATTAACAATTATGTTATCATTAGGCGATGCTAGCTACTCTTATCAAATGTCATCAATGATGAAGGATATATTAATGGGTTATTAATAATGTTGATTAAATTGTCGTGTTTGTCAAATATTAATGTAATGTTTATTGTTATTATTACTGATTGTATTCTCTAGGCCAGGCCTCCTTTTAAGAGAGTCACTCTGCTGCCCCGGTTTCCTCTAACTCCAGGCTAAGTAAGCAATATCAAACTAGCCTGAATTTCTTGTGTGTGTACTTGTGTGTGTGTACGTGTGTGTGTGTGTGTGTGTGTGTGTGTGTGTGTGTGTGCATGCATGCATACATGCCAGTACTTGGATGTGAACTCAGGGCCTGGGTGCTGTCCCTGAGCTTTTATACTCAAGGCTGGTGCTGTATCACTTGAGCCACAGATCCACTTCTGGCTTTTTGCTGGTTAACTGGAGATAAGAGTCTCACTGGGGCTGGGAAGGTGGCTCAATGGTATTTTGCTTAGCTTGCATGCATCAGGCCCTGGGTTTGATTCTTCAGCACCACATAAACAGGAAAAAAAAAGCTGGAACTGGCCCTGTGGCTCAAGTGGTAAAGCGCTAGCTGAATTGCTGAGAAACAGCGCCCAGGCCCAGAGTTCAGACTCCACAACCACCGCCAACAACAACAAGGACTTTCCTGCTTGGGCTGGCTTGAAACCTTGACCCTTAGAGCTCAGCCTCCTGAATAAGGAAGATTAATTACAGGAGTGTGCCAACAAGCTCCCAGCTGAATCTGTGATTTTAGAATTTCTCAAAAAAAAAAAAATCAAAGAAACCCACAAGAGGTTTTATCTTTGTTGCAATTGTTTTTAATGTACTTAAAATGTACTATGTGATTTTTTTGTTTCTTTTGTATGTTCTTTCCCCATGGTATAACCCCTGTTTTCACTGTGTTTGATTCTGGTGCCTTGCATCTTGTATATACATTTTTTTCTAATTTGGGGAGGGGAAGGGAAATAACAAAATACTGAAACAAGGATACAGATTGACCTATTGTAGCAATGAGATGTACAAGACACTATGTTGAAAAGGAACTTTACAACTTGGGGGGGAGGGAGAAGTTGAGGAGGTGGGGAGAGAAGGGATGGTAGGAGAAAAACAAAAGAGGGGTTAACTATGCTCCATAGGAAATGTACTCATTACCTTACTCATGTAACTGTAACCCCTATGTACAGTATCTTTACAAAAAATATATTTTAAATGCAAAAAAAAAATCTCCAGGCCCGTAGAGTTTCACAAAAAAAAAAAGTTTCAAAGAAAAGAGGGACAAATAAAGTAATACCAATTTGCATAATCTATCCTAGAAATCAGAAGTTAGAACATATCCCCGCTCAGTTCATGGAGCTAGTGTTATTATGTTGATACCAAAACATCAAAATCAGAGAAGTCCAAAAGCCAAGAGTATCATTAAGTGGCACAGAATTTGCCAGGAAGCAGGTGTGTCTCATGCTTGTAACCTTGGCTACTCAGGAGGCTGAAATCCAAGCATCACAGTTCAAAGCCAGCCCAGGAAAGAAAATCTAGGAGACTCTGATTTCCAATTAACCAGGAAAAGGTTGGAAGCAGAGCTATGGTTCAAGTTGTAGAGAGCTATTTTGAATGAAAAACAAACAAAAAAAAAACACTCAGGGACAGTATCTAGGTCCTGAATCTAAGCCCCAGGATAAGCACATATCAAAATAAATAAATGACTAAATGTACCATTTATTTATTTACTTACTTATTGCCAGTCCTGGGGCTTGAACTCTGGGCCTGGGCACTGATCCTAAGCTTCTTTTGCTTGAGCCACAGTACCACTTCTGCCTTTTTCTGAGTAATTTATCGAAGATAAAAGTCTCACAGACATTCCTGCCTGGGCTGGCTTCCAACCACAGTCCTCAGATCTCAGCCTCCTGAATAACTAGGCTTACAGGTGTGAGCCACCAGTGTCCAGTTTAAATGCACCTTTTATGATTACTTTAAAAAGTGAACTGCTGGGGCTGGGAAGGTGGCTCAGTGGTAGAGCGCTTGCCTTGCATGCATAAGGCCCTGGGTTGGATTCCTCAGCACCACAAAAGCAGAAAAAGCTGGAAGTGGTGCTGTCGCTCAAGTGGTAGAGCGCTAGCCTTGAGCTGAGGAGCTGAGGGACAGCGCCCAGGCCCAGAGTTCAAGCCCCACAACTGACATAAATAAATAGTGAACTGCTTAGACAGCAGTGAACAAACTATACCGCATTTAGAATTGGGGTGTTAGCTCAGTGGTAGTGTGCTTGCCTAACCTGCACAAGGCCTCGAGTTCCGTCCCCAGCACCTCAAGAGAATGGGATCAATTGGCCCAAATTGATCAGCACACTTAGAGCCGTCCCTATCAGAATGCCAGCATGCTGTCCACAGAGATAACACAGGAGCTGGCTGTAAGGAGCATTGGAGTTGTGTCCATGGGGGATTTGCCTTGTGCCTGCGTTCTTCTCTCTCCTCCCCCATTCCCCTGACCCTTGGATGGCACCTTACCCCACGCATGCTCACTCACACTCCTATCTTTGAGCCCAGAGAGGCTGGGACTTGCCCTGGGTTCCTGGATCTGCCCCGGCCCAGCCCCCGCCCAGTACCGGCAGGGAGAGGGAGGTGATTGCTGACAGCCAGAGGAAATTCCCCTGGAACCAGTTTCTCAGCTTCCTGGCCCAGCTGTGGAGGGACGCCCCTGGAAGGAGCGGCTGGGCCAGGACCCCCCTGGGCCCCAAATGGCCTCTGCCCTGGGCCCACCCCGGGTCCCCAAGCCCAAAGGAGTCCTGCCTTCACACTACTATGAGAGCTTTCTAGAGAAAAAGGGGCCCCGAGATCAGGTAAGGGCAGATGGGAAGCCCAGCATAGCTCTGGAGCCCGGGCAGAGGTGGATTGTTTTTCAGGGCCTCAGTTTCCCCACGGGGTGGCTGAATGTGGCTGGGCTGGTACTGGGGGCTGTCAAGGGTTCTAGCTATGTATGTCTGTCCGTGTCTATCTCTGTCCTTGTATTTCTCTACTTGATTCTTTTTCTCTATGTGTCTGTCTTTCAGTCTGTCTGTCGGTCGGTCTGTCGGTCTGTCAGTCTTTCCATCTGTCTCGTGTCTCTTTTTTGATCCTTTGGATACAAACAAGACCGAGAACTTCCTCCAGGAAATGAAAAGCCCTCTGACTCCCACACCTCTCTTCTTCCCTCTCTCTTCCCCAGCCTGTTCTCACTGGGGCTTTAGGGGTCAAAGCCTGGACAGGTGACAGTCAGGGACATTGAGAGCAGATGTCCGGCCATATCGGACAGGACATGTCTGTATGTGTACGTGCACGCCTGTGTCTTCCTCAGTTTCCCCGAGGCCCCCCCAGCTCTCCCTCCGTACACACCCTAGGAAGGCTCTGAGCCAGCCCTCTCTGCTCCTCGCTCCAGGCATCCCTGCCATTGCCCCTGGGGTTTTCCTCAAGGTGACCTTGGCCTTCTCTCCACCTCCCCACTACCCACTCCTCTAGAGTTTAGGGAACCAGGTACAAACCCCTACTGGGAGCCTCCTTGCTGTCCCTGACTCCTCTAGGGCCTCAGTTTTACCTCCAGTGAAAGGGGTAGAGGGAGCTGGGCACCGATGGCTCACACCTGTGACCCTAGCTACTCGGGAGGCTGAGATCTGAGGACCACAGTTCAAAGCCAGCCCAAGCAGAAAAGTCTGTGAGATTCTGATCTTCAATGAGCCACCAAAAAGCCACAAGTGGAGCTGTGGCTCAAGTAGTAGAGCCCTATCTAGCCTTGAGTGCAAAAGGTCAGGGACAGTGCCCAGGCCCTGAGTTCAAGCCCCAGGACTGGCACAAAAAATGAATAAATAAAAATGGCTCTCTTAAATTCATACTTCACCTGGTTTGTCTTAAGCTAATGTCAAAGTGTTGGGCACAATACTCCCATGGGCTGGGGGTGAAGTTCCAAGTACTCCAATTGTTTTGTTCTCCGCCTCTCTCTGCCTCTCTCTCTCTCCCTCTCTCTCTCATGTGCATGAATCATGTGTGTACTGGGGCCTGAAACTCAGGGCCCAGATGCTGTCCCTTGACATTTTCCCTGAAGGCTGGCACTTTACCCCTTGAGCCACAGCCCCACTTCTGATTTTTGCTGGTTAATTGGCTATAAGAGTTTCTCAGATTTGTCTGCCTATGCCAACTTAGAACCATGATTCTCTTCCTAAGTAGCTAGGATTGCAGGTATGAATCACCAGTGGCCAGTTGTTTTTATTCTTTTATAGTTTGCTGAGAATTTGTGCAGAAAAAATTGACTAATGTAATAAAAGCTGCTACAACTCAAGATGGCCAAGGTCACTTCCAGCTGAACCTCCGAATACCACACGGAGTTTGACTATACATTACTCCATTCTGAGTAGCTAGCACATGGTAGATCCTCACTAAGCTCGAGGCAGATAAATGTGTGGATCCAGGGAGGATGGATGGGTGGGTAGGCAGGTAGGTGGCTGGATGGATGAATGGATAGATGGACAGATGGGTGGATGGGCTGGTGGATGGATGGATGGATGGGTGGGTGGATGGGTGGATGGGTGGGTTGATGGATGAACAGATAGGTGGATGGTTGGGTGGATGGATGGATGGATGATGGATGGATGAGTGGGTTGATGGATGGGTAGGTTGTTGGATGGATGGTGGATGGGTGGGTGGTAGATGGATGAGTGAATGAGTGGATGGCTAGGTGAATTGGTGGATGGTGGATTGATGGATGGAGAGGCAAATATGAATGAATGGATAGGTGGATGAATGGATGAGTTGGTGGGTAAATGAATGATGGGTGGATGGGTGGGTGGGTGCATGGATGGATGGATGGATTATGAGTCAACAGATGGGTTGATGGATGGATGGAGGAATGGATGGATAGGTGAACTGATGGATGGTAGGTTGATGGATGGATAGGCAGACAGATGAACGAATAGATAGGGGGATGAGTGGGTGGGTAGGTGGGTGGGTGGGTGATGGATGGCATACTATGAAGCAGTGAGACGCACTTACTCCTAGAGAGCCTCCTCCTCCTCCACAAATGGTGAGGCTGCAATGGGTCCAGTTGCTTTGGTTTGTTGTTTCAGGGCCTGAAATGGAACCCAGGACCTAGGGTGTGTTAGGCAAGGGTTCTACTTGGAGTTACATTCAAGCCCAAGGTTCTCTTTTTGCCTTCCCCCCCCCCCCCCGTCAGTTGTGGGTCTTGAACTCTGGGCCTGGGCACTGTCCTTCAGCTCTTCAGCTCAAGGCGAGCGCTCTACCACTGGAGCCACAGCACCACTTCCAGTTTTCTGGTGGTTACTTGGAGATAAGAGTCTCATGGACTATCCTGCCCAGGCAGGATCTCAGCCTCTTGAGTAGCTAGGATTGATTACAGGCGTGAGCCACCAGTGCTGGGCTTCTTTTGTCCTTTCTTAATGAGAACAGCAGATCCCAGAATGTGAGTCACGATGCATAGAGCGGGACCTCCCTGAAGACAATATTTGACCAGAAAACCGAAGCAGTTAGCTGAAGATGTGGGGCAAGCGTATCCAGGCCTAGGAAACCAACAGCCTGTGCAAAGGCCCTGATCAGGGCAGAAGTAGGTTACTGAAGCTCCCTCGTTGACTTCCTCATTGCTCGCCCTCCACTTCTTAGGGTTACAAGAAGTTCTGGGCGGGCCTCCAGGGTCTCACCATCTGCTTCTACAACAGCAATCGAGACTTCCAGGTAAGCCTGAGAATGGGGAGCAGGACCTGGCCCGCCCTTGACCCCCACAGATCATGCACAGGAAGTGTGCCCCACTGTCACAGGAACAGCTACATTCTCCTGAGGATCGCAGACCCCAAGAGGCTTGGGGCTGTCACACCTCCTTGTTTTTGTGTTCTCTGCCATAGCCACTGGAGAAGCTGGACCTGAGAACATTTGTGAAGCTCACAGACAGCATTCCCCAAGTAAGCTCCCGTGATTCTGGTCTCCACCTCACTCTGGTCCTCAGGACCCAAGAGGTCAAGTTCAAGGTAGGTGGATGGGGTGAATGGGAAAGATCCCTTCCATTCATACAAACAAACAAACAAACATGGAGTCCCTAAGATGGCCTGCAGCACACACAGGCAGTGCAAAGGCCCTGGGGCAGGTCTGAGCCCGATGTATTATTATAGGAACAGCAAGGAGGCCTGTATGGCTGGACCCGAGGGAGCAAAGAAAGCAGAGTAGGAAAGAGGACAAGAGGCAGGTCGTGCAAGGCATGTGGGCTGTGGGGATACATTGAGCTTTTACCCAAAGGAAGCTGGGAGCCACGAAAGAATTTAGAGCATCAGAGGTGCAGGGGATGTAACCCACCCTTTCAGCTGGACCAGTTGGGCATGGTGGTGTATGGCTGTCATCTCAGCTACAGTAGTAAGCTTAAATATGATACTGGTCCAGGACACTCTGGGTGAAACCAAAACTCAAACTCAAAAGTAACTAAAGCCAGATGCTGGTGGCTCAGGACTGTAATCTTAGCTACTCAAGAGGCTGAGATCTGAGAATCATGGTTCAAAGCCAGCCTGGGCAGGAAAGTCTGTGAGACTTATCTCCAATGAACAACAGAAAACCAGAAGTAGAGCTGTGGCTCAAAGTAGTAGAGCTCTATCTAGCCTTGAATGACAAAGCTCAGGGATAGCTCCCAGGCCCTGAGTTCAAGCCCCACAACCCCCCCCCCACACACAAAAGGGCTGGGGTGTGTTAAGCAACCCCTTATTTGTAAGTCATAGATCACCTCCCAAATACCATCTTCAAAGCTGCTCTTGGAGTTAGTGCCTCTTACTTTTCCCTCTTTCTCTCCCTAGGTAGAGAGCCTAGAGTCCCGGGAGATGTGGAAAGGCTTTATTTTGACCGTAGTGGAGGTGAGTGTGGGCATTTTTTCTTTCTTTTGGTCAGTAGTGGGGCTTGAACGCTGGGGTGCTGTCCCTCAGCTCTCCAGCTCAAGGCAAGTGCTCTACCACATGAGCCACATCACCACCTCTGGTTTTCTGGTAATTAATTGGAGATTAGAGTCTCATGGACTTTCTTGCCTGGGGCTGGCTTTGAACTGAGATCCTCAGATCTCAGCCTTCTGAGTATCTAGGATGACAGGCATGAGCCACTGGCACCTGGCTCTTTCTTTCTTTTTGCCAGTCCTAGGGCTTGAACTCAGGGCCAAGGCACTGTCCCTGAGCTTCTTTTGCTCAAGGCTGGCACTCTACCACATGAGCCACAGCACCACTTCCAGCTTTTCCTATTTATGTGCTACTGAGGAATGGAACCTGTGGCTTCATGCACGCTAGGCAAGCGCTCTACCACTAAGCCACCTTCCCAGCTCTCCAGTGTGGGCATCTTCTATTCATGTCTCTCAGACCCCAGACCTCCCTCCACGCCCTCTCTTCCCCCCACCCCACACTGGGCTGGACCTGGAGACCCAGGGTCCATCTTCTGTGTTGCCAACAGTGCTTCAAATTCTAAAGTTAGCTTGCCATGACTGTTTAAGTGGTCTACCTTCCTGCTTCTTTTCCCTACGACTTCCTTTTTCCTTTTTCTATGTGTGGGTATCTGTGCTTGGCTTTTTCACTCAAGGCTAGCATTCTCTACTGGAGTCACATCTCCAGTTCTGGCTTTTTGGTGAGAATCTCGTAGACTTTTCCTGCCCAGGCTGGCTTCAAACCTCCATCCTCAGATCTCAGCCTCCCCAGTAGCTAAGATTACAAGTGTTTTCCCACTGTTTGGCACTTGTGGGCTACTTGAGACTTTTCCAGTCCCTTGTCCCGAAGTATAAGTTTGTTTGAGCCCCCATGCCTGCCTGTGCTCTGGGCATAGCTGGCCGTCCCCTCACCGCCTGTGCCTCCCCGGGGCCCCCATCCCCTGTCAGCTCCGTGTCCCCTTCAACCTGACCCTGCTGCCTGGACATCTGTACATGATGGCTGAAGTCCTGGCCAAGGAGGAGGCTCGCCGTGCAAGCGAGGTGCCCTCGTAAGTCTTGGGGACCCCTGGCTCAGGGGTTCTGAGGTGGGAATGGGCAGAGCAGGTGTGGCTGATGGTGGGCAGCAGGCTGAGTCTGTCGGCATGGGGTGCAGGTCTGTGTTAGGGGTGGGGGTGGGGGTGGGGGGAGCAGAGCAGAGCTAGGACTCTAGGGGCAGGTGATGTGGGGGGAAGGGCGTGACCTGAGCTCTGGGGGCGGGGCTATATGGGAGGGCGGGGTTTTGGTATGGGGCGGGGTTATGTGTGGAGGGGCGGGGCCTTGGTGGGGTAGGCGTGTGTTGGGAGGGTGGAGCCTTGGTCTGGGCGGGGCTATGGCCTCTGCTTTGAGGCGTGGCTATGTTGGGGGCGGGGCCTGGCTCTGGGGCGGATTATGCCGGGAAGGGCGGGGCCTGCGCCCCCGGGGCGGAGCTGTTCCCAGTTGCTTTGGTTTGGTTTTAGGTGCTTTATGAAGGTCAGCCGGCTGGAGGCACAGCTGCTCCTGGAGCGCTACCCTGAGTGCGGGAACCTGCTGTTGCGGCCCAGCGGGGATGGCACAGAAGGTGGCGTGTCTGTCACTACCAGACAGATGCTCAACGGGTGCGCATGCGCGACTCGGAGCCCTCCGCGGTGGGGGTGAGGGTTGTGGGTCAGAGGTTGGGGCGGAGCCACCCCTGAAATCAAGTTCGCCTAGGGGCGGGGCCGGCTTTGGGGGCAGGGGCGGCACGCCGGCGCGGGGCTCAGTGCCTGAGAGTTAGACTGCGCTCCTCCGGCCAGTCAAGACGAGCAGGCCGACCTGGGCAGGCCTGTCAATCAAAGCCCGGCCTGGTGGCTCAGCCCGTAAACCTAGCTACTCAGGCTGAGATCTGAGGAGCGAAGTTCAAAGCCAGCCTGGGGCGAGGAAGTCCGAGAAACTGTTACCTCCAGTAACCACTAGAAAACCGGAGTAAAGCAGAAGCGTTCAGGGACAGCACCCAGGCCCGGTTCAAGCCCGAGGAGCTACCAAAACAAAAATCAAAAAAAAAAAAAAATACAAAGTCAAGCCCAGCGAGAATGGGCCTTTGAACGGGATAGGGCAGGGGGCAGAGGTCACGGAGTCCCGTTCAGGGGTCGAGCTGAGGGCAGATCTAGCCTGGGCATCGCCCTGAATCCTCCAAGGGTGTAATCAGATCTCAGAACACAGGGTGGAGTCAAACCTGGAGGCGGGGCCAGGGAGGGGGCGGGCCGTTTAGAGGCGTGGCCACTTGCGAGGTAATCCTCCAATCAGGCGGGCCCAGGCAAAATGGGAGGGCGGGGCCGGGGAGGGACGGGTCGTGGGAAGGCGTGGTCAGTGCGAGGCGCTCCTCCAATAGGGCGGGCCCAGCTCTGGGAGGGGGCGTGGTTTCGCGGGGGCGGAGCCAGGCAGAACCCGTTCCTCAGCGCGTTCTCCGCGCAGGGCGCCCGTGGTGCGGCACTACAAGGTGAAGCCCGAGGGCGCCAAGTACGTGATCGACGTGGAGGACCCGGTGAGCATCGGTCCCGGGGTCCCGAGATGCGCGCTGGTGGTGGGGTCCGCGCCCTCCCCCCGTCTCCCTGACCGCGGTCTCCCATCCCTCCTCTCACCCCCCCCACCCCAGTTCCCCTGCGCCTCGCTGGATGCGGTGGTCAACTATTTCGTGTTGCACACCAAGAGGGCGCTGGTGCCCTTCCTGCTGGAGGAGGACTACGAGAAGGTGCTAGGTGGGTGCGCCTTCGGGCGGGGGGAGCCGAGGGGGGCCCAGTCTTCCCCTTCTCATGTCCCCATCGTCCAGAGGAAAGGGACAGCTTCTGGCCGCCGCGCCTCCTCCAGGTCGCCCTGTCTGTTCCAGGCTACGTGGAAGCGGATAAAGAGAACGGCGAGAGTTTGTGGGTGGCGCCCTCCGCCCCGGGCCCAGGTGACGCCCCCACCCCGAGGCTGCTGCTGGGGCAGAGAGGGAGGGACCCTGAACCCACCCCCTCAGCCTCACCCCCTCAGCTAGCACATACCCAGACCTCAGGAACAGAAGTGACCCCAGATTGAGGACCCTAGAGGATGGGAGAAGAGTGGGATGCGGGGGGGGGGTAAGGGGGAGAAGAAATCTGGGAGGCTGGCTAAATCTAGGGTTCCCCTAGATCGGGGAGGAAGGGGACAAGGCAGAGAAGGGTTCATGGGAGATGTGGTGTTTACTGACGACCCGGAAGGAATTTGTTTTCCTATTTACTTTAGGGCTGGTCCTGGAGTTTGAACTGGACACGGTCCCTGAGCTTTGTGGGTTTTTTTGTTTTGTTTTGTTTTGTTTTCCTTGCACAAGACTGGTACTCTACTTCTTGAGCCACTGCTCCACTTCCAGCTTTTTTGATGGTTCATTGGAGAGAAGAGTCTCTTGGATTTATCTTCCCGGGCTGGCTCTGAACCTCAGTCCTCAGGTCTGAGCCTGAGGACACAAGCGTTGTCCCATCAGGACTACATGCTATGTGGCACGTGTGTCCCTCGGAAGCAGCCAACATATGTAAACTCATCGCTCCATGGTGCAGCCATTCATAGATACGTGTGCGCGGGCACTACCTCTGCTGCCAAAGTGGCACAACAGCATATGCATGAGCAGTTTTGCATATACT
This sequence comes from Dipodomys ordii, assembly GCF_000151885.1. Classification (NCBI taxonomy): domain Eukaryota; kingdom Metazoa; phylum Chordata; class Mammalia; order Rodentia; family Heteromyidae; genus Dipodomys; species Dipodomys ordii. The sequence goes on along the minus strand of NW_012267280.1, from coordinate 1,877,859 downwards.
CAAATTATGCAAATGCAGGCCCACGTGTGTCTCTATTACCTGGGGATACAAACACACTTGCATCCTTGTATGTACACAGCACCATGCTGTATCCAGGTATGCAGACAGCCAGACTAGAGGTGTCAGGACCACCTGGGCCTTGACAGCGAACCCCCTTTTCTCCATCAGATTCTGTAACCCCTGCAAGTGTCCCGAAGCTGCCACCTCCTGTGCCAGTGTCTGCGTCCAGCCAGGACAAACTGCCCCCCCTCCCTCCCCTGCCCCCACTCCCAATCGAGGATGAGAACTACGTCACCCCCATTGAAGACACCCCATCTGTGGATTACGTCAATCAGGATGGTGGGTGAGGGCTGCAGAAATTGGGGTGGGGGTGCAGGAAGGCAATGGTGTCACATGACCAAACCCCCATATTTGTGTATGCAGTGATTTCCGGTAGCCAGCCAGCCGTCCTGAAGCCCAAGAAACTGGCAAAGCTTCCAGTAAAGCCTCCAAAGCCACCCATCAGCCCCAAGCCAGGTAGATAGAGCGCTTTCCTCCCACAATGCACTCTGGGAGGGCTCAGGCCTGAGCTCACCTCTGCTCCCCCTCACCCCACCAGAACCCAAGGCTATCAACAGCGTCCCTGCCAGGAAGCTGATAGGCAGCTCGGCCCAGGCTCTCTTCCTCGCCACAAGTAAGGAGACTGTGGGGGTGGATGCAGGGTGAATTTCCCCCTACTCTGAGAGGTAAGACGAGGGAGCACTTTGTGGGTGGGATGATGCCTTTCAGCCTGTTTCCATTTGTGTCTGCATGGGACTCTATACATTGGGGGGGGGGAGGTTGTCATGACTGGGGAATTTCTGGCTCATCTGAAACTGAGGTCCTGACCCCAACACAGGGCTAGGGGATGTGACGGCAGAGTTGGAGGAGAAGCTGCAGAAGAGACGAGCACTGGAGCACTGAGTCACGGAGATGCCGGGGACCAGCGGCGGACATTCAATTGCCCAGAATTAAAACTCAACAGACTCCCCCCCCACACACACACACACACACAAAGCAGGCTTGCTGGGCACTGGTGGCTCACGCCTGTCATCCTAGCTACTCAGGAGGCTGAGATCTGAGGATTGTGGTTCAAAGCCAGCCTGAGCAGTAAAGTCCTTGAGACTCTTATCTGCAATAAACCACCAGAAAACCAGAAGTGATGCTGTGGCTCAAGTGATAGAGAGCTAGCCTTGAGCTGAAGAGGTGAGGGACAGCGCCCAGGCCCAGAGTTCAAGCCCCATGACCGACAAAAAAAACAAAAAATCCAAAGGAGGCTTATGTGTTTGGCATGCTTGGGACGCTGCGGGGGGACAGGGGCCCCTCAATGTCTGTGCACAATTGCCTCCATTACCTGAACTCCACAAGCCTGCTTGCCTGACCCACAGAGATGCGCATATCATAGCGATTAGGGGGTGGGGAGAAGCTCAAGGTCCTGGGGCCACACCAAAGAACCAACCCCACAGCCTGGCCAGTGTTTGACCTTTATTTGCAAGTGAGGGGAGAGGATCACCCCGGTGTCCACACCTTGTTGGGGACCCCCACCCCTCACTATCCAGAGTTAAGGCTCCAAGCAGCACATGAGAGGGCTTGGCCCAGTTGAACCACCCAATGCCTCTGGCGGCTTCCCCCTTCACCCCCAAAGCACCCAACCGGTTTGTGTCTCTAGGTAAGACTGGTGTTGGAGCTGCTGGTGGCACTGCCCCGCTTCTGTAGACAGCGCACGGAGCTGGGGACCTGCAGACCGGTGGTCACCTGGAAGCTGCCACACCACACCTGGGAAGGGGGGAGAGGAGGGAGGGAGATCAGGGGAGCCCCGCACCCACCCACCCTTCCCACCCCCTTCTCCATTCTGTACACCCCCTGGGCAGCCAGACGGCAGCTCACCGTGAAGGCGGGCAGCAGCGGCTGTGTGAACTTGGCCTTGAACGTGTGCAGCAATTGTTTAGTGCGGGCGTTGTAGAAAGACAGGAGACCTGGGCGGGGAGGAGGGGGCAGCGGGAGGGGTCACGGGGTGGGTGATGTCCCCGGGCAGAGGCTCAGGCATGGGGGCGGGGTGGGAGGGCAGAGGTGGCTGGAGTCTTGGGGTCACCTTGATGGAAGTCACAGTGCACACCCAGGCAGTCGGGCACGGGGGCATCCAGCACCTTGACCTTGTTGGCGTGCTTGGCGGTGAAGCTGACCTGCAGCCAGTTGTTGACGTGGAGACACCAGGACGCTGCCGTCTTGCCCAGCTGCTCAAAGCGGCCCAGGCTGCGGTAGGCCACGCCCACACCAAATGCCTTGCTGTCTGGCTCATAGCGCACCTCCCAGTAATGCTCCCCGCTATCGATCATCGTGTCCCCTGGGGTGGGTGGGGGGGAGAGGACAGAGGGACACTGGGTAAAACCAGGGCCATGTGGACTTCTACTGTGGACAGCTACTCCCAGGGTCCCAGCTACTCCTGCCAGCTACTCCCAGGTTCCCAGCTACTCCTCAGGCTTGGTAAACATCCTGTACATACTTACCAAAGCCAAGCCATAGAAACTATCTCCAATTCATGTCCAGATGTCCCTTGATTCTTCCCAGAAAGTGGTCCCTTCCTCCCCATACTCTGGCTCCTGCCCACAGTTCCCCATGGGCCCACAGTCCACCTGGAGTCTGGATATCCCACTGGTTTTCCTGTCCCAGATCCTTCCCTGGACTCAGAGGCTCCTTCCTGTTGATCTCTGAATCCAGATCTCATCCAGGTCCCCTGCTCCACACACACATACCACCACCACCACCAGGGTCTGGCCCGGACCCCTCTCCTATTCTTACCCAGCACTGTGTAGGACTCGGCGGTGAAGCGGTCCCGGCCCCCACGGCTGGAGGGCGCCCTCTTCGGAGATGGAGTACCTCTGGGGAAAAGGGGAGAAGCTTGGTCCAGGCCTCACTTTCCACACAGGAGGCCTCCCTGGACCATTCCAGGCACGGCCTGCTCCATTCGTCCCTGATAATACTCGGCTCAAGGCTAGTGCTCTACCACTTGAGTCACAGCTCCACTTCTGACTTTTTAGTAATTGAAGACAAGAGTCTCCCAGACTTTCCTGCCCAGACTGGCTTCAAACCAGGATTCTCAGATCTCAGGCTCCTGAGTAGCTAGGATGACAGGTGTGAGCCACTGGGGCCTGGCTAGAAAACATTTTTTATATATATATATTTTTTTTTGGTCAGTTGTGGAGCTTGAACAGTGCGCAGGCGCTGTCCTTGAGCTTTTTTTGCTCAAGGCGAGCACTCTAACACTTGAGCCACAGTTCCACCTCCAGTTTTCTGGTGGTTCATTGGAAATAAGAGTCTCTCAGACTTTCCTGCCCAGGCTGGCTTTGAACTGCGATCCGCAGATCTCAGCCTCCTGAGATGCTAGGATGACAGGCATAAGCCAAACCCTGCTTATAATCCCCTCCCTCCCCTTCCGCACCCCACCTCCCCATTCATGGTAGAAGGAAGCAGCCTGCTTCCTCCAGCACAGCTGCTCCCT
>NW_012267280.1:1855525-1858992 GCF_000151885.1 Dipodomys ordii | reverse complement strand
GGCTCTTTTCTTTTTTTCTTTGGTTGGTCATGGGTTTGAACTCTGGGCCTGGGCGCTGTCCCTGCGCTCTTCAGCTCAAGGCCAGTGCTCTACTGCTGAGCCACAGTGCCACTTCTAGTTTTTGAGAGGTTTATTGAGATAAGAGTCTCATGGACTTTCCTGCCCGGGCTGGCTTTGAACCTCGATCCTCAGATCTCAGCCTTTTGAGTAGCTAGGATGACAGGCATGAACCACCGGCACCTGGCTTCTTTCTTTTCTTATAAGCATATGTATGCTGGTCTTGGAGCTTGAACTCAGGGGCCTGGACATTGTCCCTTAGCTTGTTTTCTTTTTTGGTTATGGGTCTTGAACTCAGGGCCTGTTCACTGTCCTTCAGCTTTTTTGCTCAAGGCTAGCACTCTTGTGCTACAGCGCCACTTCCAGTTTTCTGGTAGTTAATTAGAGATGAGTCCCATGGACTTTGTTGTCTGGGCTAGCTTTGAACCATGATCCTCAGATCTCAGCCTCCTGAGTAGCTAGGATTACAGGCGTGAGCCACCAATACCAGACTAGAACCAGGATCTTGTGCCTTCCAGAAAAGTGATAACTACTAAGCCACACCCCAACCCTGTCTTGCTATGTGGACCAGCTGGCCTGGAACCTTGGGGTTGTTAATATGTCTGTGGCTGGCTGGATGGCAAGGCTCACGCCTGTAATCCTAGCTACTCAGGAGGCTGAGATTTGAGGATCATGGTTCAAAGCCAGCCTGGGGAAGGAAAGTCTATGAGAGTCTTATCTCCAAATGAACTACCAAGAAGTGGAGCTGTGGCTTAAAGTAGTAGAGTTCCAGCTTTGAGTTCAAAAGCTTAAGGACAATGCCCCAGGCCTGAGTTCAAGCCCTAGGACTGGCACAAAAATAGAGAAAGGAAGGAAGGAAGGAAGGAAGGAAGGAAGGAAGGAGGGAGGGAGGGAGGAGAGGGAGGGAGGGAGAGAGGGAGGGATGGAAGGAAGGAGGGAAAGTAGGTTTTGAGGGAGCCATGCCCATTTCCAAGGCAGACTTGTAGTAAGGAAGACCCCTACTCAGACAGGCAAGCCCACCTAGTCGTCCAGAGTGACAGAGCCCACCGCAGCACAGTTGTTAACAAAGAAGCAACTTTATTGAAAAAGTTTCTATACTGACTGGCCAGGGCCACAGCTCAGGCTCGGGAGCTGATACTGTGACCCAGAGTGGTCCCCAGTCTTTGGTTTTTAAAGGCAAAATCCATGAAGTTGAGCCTGGTCACATGCAGGTGACCAATGGGATTGTAACACACACAAAGGATTGCACAGTCATACTAGACCACACGCAGGTGGCCAATGAGGTTACAGTTTGTCTGTAATGGCTGTTTAAACTGGCCTATCACCTTGGTTTAAAATGGCACCCAAATTTAGCAGGTAAGGCGAGATCTACCTTTTGGTGGGCAAAAGGCTGAGTTTACCCCTAAGCATGTGCAAAAACCAGGGTTTACTGTAAGCGCTGTGGTGTCCCAGTTTGAGCCAAATTACAACCTGTTTTATGGGTCAGTCTTTAACTGAACAATCAGGGTTAGGTTATTCAGGGGAGGGGGACCAGGTGCAGTTTTTTCATTCTGGGAACTAGGTTCATTGAGTCAAAAATCCCTAAAACAAAGGCAAAGCTCAAAATGAATCAGACCAGCTTGGCCCCCATCTCAGGGTCCACTTCCGACTCACTGAATCTTGGGAAGGAGGGCTGATTCTTTCCAGAGGCCAAAAGGCCTAGAGCATCTGGACACCAAGTGCCCCCCCTTCTCAGCCCCAGGAGGAGCCAGCAGCCTGGCGGTACAGCAAGGCCATTCGGCAGCCCTGGTTTGCCAGCTGAGCCAGGCTGGGGCCTGGGAGATTCTCTGCGTGGAGTGGCTGAAGGACAGGGCCATCTTGTGGATACCAAGTGCAGACTGAGCGGGAACAGTGCAGGCCATGGGCCACACCTTCCCTGCAGGTGCCCGGGGAACCCTCAGCACCTGGACACCCTGAGCACCCATGGCAGAGGGCACTATGCGTGCCCGGCTGCTGTGGAGATTGCCCCAGCTGGACAGGGCTGAGGGCAATGGTTCCTGTTATGCCCAGATGGTAGATCTCCAAAGACCACCAAGGAGCCGATTCGGATGCAAGCACAGGAGAGTCGTTTATTGCAAGCTCGAGCCTGGACTTACAACTGTCACCGACACGGCGGGTCAGAGTTGAGAGCCCCATTCCACAAGGTTTTGATAGGTTACAAGGTTAGGCCGAGGGGATTTCCAGTGTAGCAACTACATGATTGGTGAACATATAGCGAGCAAGTCTTGTCGCAGTCTTATTGGCTGGGGTGCGTGGGCTACATAGCAAGAATGTTAGAGTGCTATCTTATAGGCAACATCTGGAGCTTTAGGTACTTTGCTGATACTTGCTGACTGGCTGTTGCTAAGGGGGGTGGGTTACTGGGCAGAATGTTATTGGAACATTGTGCAAAAGGTTTTTCTAGGAACCCAAGTTGCCAGTAAAGGCCTTCTCTCAAAATGGGGCCCGCGTCCAAAATGGTCAGGCCATCTTGAACTTAGACTCTATGCCAGAAAGTGGCCTCTCATCCCCCACCTTTTCTTGTAGCTAGGGGATCCAATCATAGTCCCCTGATATCCAGTTCTATGTTCACTTCATCTAAAGGCCAATATTGAGACCTGAGTATCATCAGCTGCACAGTATGGATCCACTCCTTTAGAAATGTAACTGATCTATGAAGCGCACAGGGTCCAAGGGTCAGGACAATAAGCAACACAAGCAGGGGTCCTAACAAGGTGGAAGCTAGAGTCGTCAGCCATGGGGAGTTGTTAAAACAAGATTCAAACCATCTTTCCTGTTGTTCTCCTTCGCACTTTGGCTTTGCAAGTCCCTCTCGAACCTTAGCCATTGACTCTTTCACAACCCCCGGAGTGGTCAATGTAAAAACAACATACTTCTCCTAAGGCTGCACAGAGTTGAAGGAAAACTGGTTGAAGGAAAACTAAATCGAGGCCCTTCCAGTTTTGTGATACCATCTCAGCTAGCAAGGTGAGTGACTCTTAGAGGTGAGAAATAGAACTTTCAAGTCTTTCTATATCGAGATCAATTGAGGCTCTTAAGTCACTATAATGTTTGTTTTGGAGTACTAAGAAAGACACTCCAGAACTGCGCCCCCCCCACTAACCCCAAGCCCAGAAGGACAGTTAGGGTGACAGCAGTTATCATTTCCTTTTTTGCTTGAATCTGGAGTCCTCCTAAGCGCAGATAGACCTCTTCAACGTCTTCTTCAGGATGATAAATGAACCTAGGCACTAACTGTACCAGGACACAATAGTCTTGAGTCTGATTTAACATAGTTCCATGAATGCAAGGGTTAGGTCCAGTGGCACAAGCCCATCACCCATCTTCAGGGGGTAAAGTATATTTTCCAGTTACCGCCTGTTCTGTCCGTT
>NW_012267280.1:1848156-1855475 GCF_000151885.1 Dipodomys ordii | reverse complement strand
GGGAGGAAGGGCGGGAGGGGAGGAGGGGCAGGGTACCTGGCTGGGGAGTTGACAGGAGAAGCTGTCCGCCCCTTGCCATCTTTCTCTCGGGCCTTGATGTCCTGCACCTTCCCGCCCATGGCGTCCCATTCCACAGAGAGGTTGTCCACCCGCAGGTTCTGGTGGGACGTGGAGGCGTCCAGGCGGAACATGAATGCTGGGGCCGGGGAGACCAGGGGGTCACAGAGACGGGCAAACCCAGAGAGACACAGAGACACGGGCAGGCAGGCAGTGCCCAAGGCAGACCGCCACAAGGACAGACGGGAGACAAGGAGACAGGCAGAAAGACACCAGGAGGTACCAGATAGGGAAGGAAGAACGTAATATGGAGCCCAAGGGAGGTCTGGGGTTGCGGCCCAACTGTTTCTAAAGTCTATGAGAACTTTCTTTCCCCTCTTTTTCAATACTGGGGTTTGAATTCAAGGTCTGGGCCTTGCTAGGCAGGTGCTCTACCACTAGAATCATGCCCCTCATCCTTGTATGCGCATTTTTCAAGATAATTGTTCTCCCCTGATTTTTCACCTCCAAGACAGGGGTGGAGTTACAGCAGGATGGAATTAAGTGAGAGAGAGCAAAGGAACTTCCCAGTGAGATATGCAAATCAACATGGGAGACCTGATGAATCTGATATTGAAGGCATATATATATATATATGTGTGTGTGTGTGTGTGTGTATATATATATATATATATATATATATATATATTCCAAGATAAAAGAAAAACAGCATGGTAAGAGGGCACCACGGTTCATGCCTGTAATCCTAGCTAATCAGGAAGCTGAAACTGAGAGAACCACGGTTCAAGGTCAATCCTGGCAAAAAGTTAGACTCCATCTCAAACAATACAAAGTTCAGCCCAGGCAAAAAGTGAGCCTCTCTCTCTCTTTTTTTTTTTTTTTTAATTGAGCTGGGCACTGGTATTTTTTGCCTATAATCCTAGCTACTCAGGAGACTGAGATATAAGAATCATGGCTTAAAGCTAACCTGGGAGACTCGACTTGATATTTATTGCAAAAATCTAGAACTGAAGGCATGGCTCAATTGGTAGAGCATCAGCTGGGAGTGAAAAACATGAGCAAGTCCATAAGGAAAAAAAAAAAAGGAAAAGTGGAATAGAATGGTATCCATTCAAGCTAAGAATGCCATTGTGGACTCAGGTATGAGCTTCCTAGTGGCCAAGGCAACAAGGCCCACAGACCCCTTATTAGAGGATGACTGAGACACACAACCCCAGAGCACTGGGAGGGAGGGGGTATGTAGTCAGAGATAGGGATGGGGGGAGGGGAGCAGCTGGTCACCTGCTGTTTCCAAGGTCACTGGCTCAGAGAATTCACCTGCAACTGCCTTGTTACAGGCCTTCACCCGAAAGTTCATGTATTTCATGTCAAACTTGAGACCTGGATGGATGCAAGGGACGTCAGAGATATTTGGTAACACCTATCACTCTCCTCTATGATTCCATGGTTGCCACAATAAGGAACACCTTACAAGCAATTCTGTATCCCAACTCTTGACCCCCACCTCCAAACTAGAGCAGCCAATGAGAAGACTTTATGGCCCTTGTCAATGATTGGCTCGGAAATAGGCACATGACCCAACCAGACCAATCACAGCCTGCCTTACAACTTTGTTACTATGAGTCCCCTTCACAGACAATCTCTTGGTATGTTTTCTAAGCCTCTCTCATTATTGTTATTATTATTAAATTTTATTTTATTGGTTGTGGGGCTTGAACTCAGGGCCTGGGCAGTGTCCCCGAGCGCTTCAGCTCAAGGTTAGCCCTCTACCACCTTGAGCCACAGCGCCACTTCCGGTTTTCTAGTGGTTCATTGGAGATAAGAGTCTCATGGACTTTCCTGCCTGACTAGCTAGGATTACTGATGTGAGTCACCAGTGCCCCTGCTTGCTGTCATTATCATCATCATCATCATCATCATCATCATCATCATGCATTGCTGGAAATGGAACCCAAGGGCATGAGGCCTGTTAGTTTTTTGGGGGTGGGGCACAGCACATGGAACCCAGTGTCAGGCTCCCCCGAATCACACCCTATCAGCTCCCCAGTCTGACACTGGACTACACTTCTGACCTAAGCTGCCACCGCTGCAGGGAAAGTCTCCCCGCCCCCCCCAGCACTATCTCATTATCATATTATTATTTTGCAGCTTGCCGTACATCTGTAATTACTCCACAACAGAAAGTCACAATAAAATAAAAATAAAAAGCAGAAGGGTCTGGAGGTGAGCACTGTGGGTGCCTATTTTTAAGAGGGGGTGTGTCTGTTTTCATTCCCATGCAGAGGAGACACCAATAGCTTCTCAGGCTCCCAGGCTGGCTGGTGGCTTCTCGCCATAGCAATTAGCATGCTCATGATTAAGCATGTATGCTAATTACAGATAACGAGCGGCTGATTACAGCCCCCGGGTGAGAGAGTGAATGTCACGTCTGCAGACGAGGTCTTCCCTGCTCAAGGCAGCTTTTTAAAACTCATTAGGGAACCCCGATATTTCCCGCCTTCTGATCCTCCCCCACTCCAGCTGGGTGGGTCGCCTGGCTTTTCTGTTTCTTGTAAGTGCTGAGGAACTCTCCCAATCCCCAGCTCCGGCAGGCTAAATGGGCTTGGGGATCTTCGCACTGTGTGGGTGCTGATAACTTAGACCTATGAGAGCTCCAGTCCGTGGCTGCTGGACAGAGAAGGGGGAGCGACAGGGTGGCCTCCCTTCCTGTTCCTCAGTTCCCTTCCCTGTCAGATGTGAGGCACGGCTAGCCTGCTATATATGGACTTTGGAGGAGGTCAGTAGTCTCTGGATGATTTAATAGCTCCATGGACACCTGCAGAGGCTGAGGTATTCGGGGAAGATAAGTAACTATACCAACTAGACATGATTTGCCCCAGGTATACTCCTTTATCTGCCTAGGTGTACTGACTTACCTGTCCAGGTAGGCAGGTATGCAGTCCTTACCTAAGCTGCCCAAGGATACTCCCTTACCTTCCCAGGTATATTCCCTCTGTCCAGGTGTGCTCCCCTGACTTTAGCTGCCCAGATCTATGTCTCTTACTTGTCCAGGTGTATTACCTTTACCTGTCCAGGTAGCCCCGCCCCCACCTGTCCAGGGTGTGTGTGTGCCTTACCCATGCAAGTATGTTCTTTTACCAGTCCTGGTGTTATTACCCTTACCTGACCAAGTGTGCTCCCTTACCTAGCCAGGTGGGTGTGTCTTACCTGTCCAGGTGTGTCTTCATCTGTCCAGATGTATTGCCCTTACCTGTCCAGGTGTGTTCCCCTTACCTAAGCTGCCCAGGTGTGCTTCTCTTACCTACCCAGGTATCTCTCTTATCTGTGCAAGTATGTTCCTTTACCAGTCCTGGCGTATTACCCTCACCTGCCCCCCTCACCTGTCAAGGTGTATTCTGTCTGTCGGATGCCCTCGATGACCATCCAGGGCTGGTCCTCCTTGAGGCGGGGTGGGCCCTCGAAGTTGGTCCTTCGATACTCCAGCACGTAGTGGTCGATCTTGCTGTCCTCATCCGGCATGCGCCACACCAGGGTCACACAGTTATCTGCCACCAGAGACTCGGCCAGGTCGATCACAGGGGCGCTGGGTACTGAGCAGGACAGAGTGAGAGGAGCCATCAGGGTTCTGCGTCCGCAGGGGGTGCGCCAGGAGCCCGGGAGCCCCGTCCACTGCACGATGGCCTGTGTTGGGGGTAAACCACCTGGGGCTGGAGCCCCCTCAGGCTTCCAGCCAGCCAGGAGAGAGGCCAGAGCAGGCTCAGGGTTCAGCCCACAGAGGACTGACTCCAGATTCCTCTTGGAGACAGGGTTTTCTGCCAGCTGAAGGTGGCATCCCTTAGGGTTCCACCACCACGGGGCTTTCTAGAAAGTTCCAGTTTGCTAGGAAGTGAGGACCTCTCCTGGCTCTGCCACTGGGAACAGTTTTTCCAGGACCCAACTGCTTAGTGAATGGGACTTCCTCTAGGCTTCACCTTTAGGTCTGTTCCATATGGGCTCCCTCCTGATACTCAACCAGGGCCCCACCCACACGTGGGTGTGGCTTCTCCTGGAACCACCCACATTGGGCGTGGCTTCCAGGCATCCATCCACAAATGGGAGTCCCTAGAGCGCCACTCGCACAAGACAGGTCATTGGAAGGCTCCATGCACAGGTAGCCGGGCCTTCCGAGGGCTCCACCTACATATGGGCGGGGCTTACATTGACTCCATCCTCTGGGCCTTGCTGGGATTCAGGCACCTGTTGGTTGGCCTCATGCCAGGACCTTTCTAGGTGTTTGGAAGTCTACACCATTTTCCCCCAAATCCCTCCAATGAGACCCTCTCTCACCAGGCAGGAACTTCAGGGCCTGCAGCATCTGCCGCTCCTGTGCAAAGTCCACCATGAGATGACTCATGTTGTCGCTGACCTTGGCTTTCAGTGACAGCCGGAAGGCAGGGGCCATTGTCACCCTGCAGGGAAGGAGGTTTTCCAGGCTCCTGACTGTGAGGAGGGGCAGGTGTCTCCCCAGACCCAATGTTCTGAGTCCAGCACCCAAACCTGGGTGTCCCCACCATTACACCATGGGGGGCACAGGGCAGGGGCTGGTCGCAGCATCTTACCCATCTTTGACTTGTTTGGCAGCCTAGAAAGAGGGATGGAACAGAATTCAGAGACCGGGCTCATCTCTAATAGAATTCATGGTTTGAAGACAGCCTGGGCAGAAACATCCATGAGCCTCTTATCTCCAATAAACAAGAAAAAAGCTGGAAGTGGTGCTGTGGCTAAAGTGGTAGAGTGCTAGCCTTGAGCACACCCAGGCTCTGAATTCAAGCCCCAGGACCAGCACAAAAAAAAAGAAAGAAAAGAAAAGAAAAAAAGAGTCTCACAGGCTTTTCTATCTGGGTTGTCTTGGATCCACAATCCTTAGATCACAACCTTCTGAGTAGCTAGGATTACAGGTGTGAGCCACCAGTGCTGGGCTCCAATCTTTTTTTTTTTTTTCTTGCCAGTTCTAGGACTTGAACTTTGGGCCTGGGCACTGTTCCTGAGCTTCTTTTTTGCTCAAGGGTAGAGCTCTACCACTTGAGCTCCAGTGCCACTTCTGGCTTTTTTTCTGAGTTGTTTATTGGAGAAAAGCATCTCATACACTTTCCTATTAGGCTGGCTTCAAACCATGATCCTCAGATCTCAGCCTCCTGAGTAATCTAGGATTACAGGCATGAGCTACCAGTGTCTAGCTTGCTTGCTTTCTCTCTCTCTCTCTTTCTTTCTTTCTTCCTTTCTTCCTTTCCTTTACATGCTGGTGCTGAGATTTGAATTCAGGACCTGGGCTTAATGTTGCATGAGTGGGTTACACACTGAAAACTACCTGGGTCCTGCCCCAGAGACACCCACCTGAGGGAAGTCATCGCTGTCCATGGTCTGTAGAGTCTGGTTGGCTGTCTCCAGCAGCTCCTCAGAGCTCTCCAGGGCCCGCGTGCAGGCGGCTAGTTGGTTCTGAGGGAAGCATGGCACCAATCAATCCACAGCTCACCATACAGCTTCACCTCCCGGGCATCTGCCCGCCACCTTCAGGATCCAGGCTACCACAGCCCTCTGAACTCCAGCTGGGAAAGGGAGGCTGGTGCCTGGAGTACCTGGCCACAGCCTCTCCCCTCCCACCCCCTTCCCTCCCCTGGGAATCCCTCCCTGGAAAACACATGCCAGAGCCAGGCTCCAGTGGCTTATGCATGTAATCTTAGCCACTCTGGAAGATCCAGATTTGAAATCAGCCTGGGAGGCACACCCCCCTGAGACTCTATCTCTGATTAACTAGCAAAATGCCAGACTGGAGGCATGGCTCAAGTTGATAGGAGGATAGCTGTGACCAAGAAAGCCAAGCCAGAGGGCTCTGAGTTCAAGTCTTAATTTGGGCACACAAGAAAACCCAAAACTACACGTGCCCAGGCTGATTTCTCCTGAGCTCCATAGTCCAAGGAGGAGCCCAAGGGGGCTTGATGGAGATAGGGAATGGGTGAGAGACTAGGGGGCCGACGTTAGAGTCCACCATCACTAGGCTCTCTGCCTCTGGAGGCGGGGTGGAGGGCTACACCTGACCCCCACCTGAAGCTCGTAGGTGCGGCTGGCGCGGTCCTGTTTAATCTTCATGAGCATGCCTTCCTTCAGCTCCTCCAGGACGGACAGCAAGGACTGGAACTCGGCTTCTAAGTCCTCCTGTACCTTGGTTGAGTTTGCCTGGGTTGGAATGGCAGGGATGGGTTAACATCTGTGTCCAGCTGAAGAAACTGAGGCCAAGCGATCAGCCAGACCCGGCCACTTCCTGGGCTTTGGCAATAAGAAGCCAGTTCCAAAGGCAGACACCCCCTGCCCTTTCCCCTTCCCCTCTCCACTCCCCGCCTCCTGTACCACCCTTACCTCTACATTCAGCAGCATTTGCTTGAGTGAGTAGATAAAGCTCTGGATTTCTTCATTCTTCATCGCTAGCGTTGTGATGATCTTCCGAAGAGCCTCCTGTTCCACCAGACCACAAGTATCACACACACACACACACACACACACACACTTCACATGGCCTGGCCCCCTGCTCTGCCCTCAGGAATTCAGGGAGGAGCTATGGGGCCCTCTGGCTCTCTATAGAACTCACTTAGGAGGTGGCCACTTGTGAGCAACCCCCAATTTACATGGGAGGAAACTGAGGCCCAGGATGAGCCTCTTCACAGAGGAGCAGACCAGAAGCAAGTCTGCATGAGCACCAAATCTTCAACCCAATACCTACATCTTGAAGGTTGCCCATGAACTAGTTGGAAGGGCTAGCCTGAGCAAAGAAACTCCCAGAAGGAAAATGGGTTAGCCTGGGGAAAGGGCTACCTGTGGTCAGTACACCCACAGGGGAACTGGGATAGCCTGGGCTAATGGCTAGCCAAGGAGCCTGGCCCCAGGAGCTGAGGTGAGCCTGAGAAAAGGAATTAACCAGAAAGAGATAACCTGGACAAAAGAAGGAGCCTTCAGAGAGCCCAGGTAAGAGGGGAGGGGGAAGGGAGGCTTCAGGGACAGGAAGGAAGGCCAGCCAGCGATTCCTGCTTCTGTCCCAACCCCCCACCCTCCCAACCCAGGACTAAGGCCTGAGGTCGCTAAGGTCAGTATAATGGAGCAGATTGCGCGGGGAGGGGCGGGGGTCCTCAAGTCTAGGCCGGTAGGCGTGGGGGATGGGGTCAGGGCTGGGTCCTAGAGATGGGGGGGGGCACCCAGGAGAGGGAGGGTGACTGCATGCAAACGCGGGAGCC
>NW_012267280.1:1839060-1840815 GCF_000151885.1 Dipodomys ordii | reverse complement strand
TGGAGATATCCTGTGTTTCTTAAGTAACATTTCCAGCTTCAGAGGCCCCAAGTCTTACCTAATTCCCAGGTCTCGTCTTTCTTCCCTCTATCTGTGAACTTAAGCCGGATCTTTTGCCAAACCCTAGTGATTTCTCTTAGGTCTCCTCCCTTAGCCTTCCACTCTGTAGGGAAAGTCTCACATCCCCAGTAGGCACAGTCGTAATCTCGAGGGCCCCCCCACAGGAAGCAGAGCACTTCAGCTCAGGGCAGACATAAAATGAACAGTATACACATCTCCCCCAGATGTGTACCGTCACCAAGACCGGTGGTAAATATGGGTAAACCCTCTGTTAGCTGACACAGGTCAAAGGTCAAGTCAGGCAACCAAGAATTGAACCAGAGGTCCAATTTGGGACTGGAGGACTTGTTGCCTTCCAGTCCCAGGGTTGCTGATTACCCACGTCCAATTTGAGGGAGTAGGGGGGCTAAAGTTACTTAACACGGGGGCCAGCTGCAAGAAAAGAAACAGAGTCACTATGGTCCAGTCCGCAGGAGCATGAGCTTGAGAGGATTGTCTTGGTTGTGGGACCCTTGCCATGGTGGTATGGTCTTCTTTCATGGTGAAGGGGTCAGGTTTCCCTCCAGGTGGCGCTTCACAGAGACCCAGTCTCCGGGTCAGAAGCAGTGAGGTTCAGGGGGAGGTCCTGTGTTGTAGAGGACCTTTCCTTAAGGCCTGATCTCCTGGCCCACTGTAAGGCCCTGAGGGAGTTTGACAAAAGTTCATAAGCATCAAATTCAGTTAACAGGTGCGACTGCAAATTGGGGATAATAGGAGGGGGAATTCCCAACATAATTTCAAAAGGAGTTAATCCTATTTTATAGGGAGGGTTGTGCACCCTATAGAGAGTGTATGGAAGGAGAGACACCGAGTCTCCGCCAGTCTCCATGATCAATTTGGTTAGGGTCTCTTTTAGAGTTCTATTCATCCTTTCTACCTGTCTTGAGCTTTGGGGTCTATATGCACAATGTAACTTCCAATCAGCCCCAAGAATAGACATTAAACCCTGTTACCTTAGACACAAATGCAGGTCCGTTGTCTGACCCTCTCATTGGGGGGGGGGGACATACCTGTCTTCCACTAGTTTTCCCTGCTTTGCAGGGAAGGCCTCCACCCATCCTGAAAAAGTATCCACAAAACCTAGCAGATATTTATAACCATATTTACCAGGTTTTACCTCAGGGAAGTCCACTTCCCAGTATGCCCCAGGCTTGTTGCCCCTCAACCTGGAATGGGTAGCATTAGTCAGCTGGCAAGCTTGGCATTTAGTGACCATCCGCTCGATTTTTGAGTTTACATTTTTGAAGCTGATCTTAGCATGTCTCAACAGGTCCTGCATTTTTCTCATGCCCATATGCGTGGAAGCATGCAATTTAAGCAGGACCTGGTCTCCCCGCTTTTCAGGTAGAATCACGCTGCTGTTTGAATCTCGCCACCATCCAAGCAAGCAGTGAGCCATGGGTAAATTGAGTAATCCATTCCAGATCCTCTTGGGTATAGTTGGGGGTCTTGGGAAGGTCCCTTAGTTGGGGTCTTGGGAAGGTCCCTTAGATCCAGAGTCAGGTAAAATAGGCACCAGAGCTTAGCCTACTTGGAGGGCTACCTCTTGTGCAGTTTTGTCTGCAAAATTGTTTCCCTGTGACACAGGATCTTTAGATTTTTTGGTGACCTGGGCAATGCACTATGGCCAATTTCTTTGTTTTTTTTTGGGGGGGG
>NW_012267280.1:1838096-1838680 GCF_000151885.1 Dipodomys ordii | reverse complement strand
TGGCTTTGAACCAGGATCCTCAGATCAGCCTCCTGACTAGCTAGGATTCTAGGCGTGAGCCACCAGCGCCCGCTCCTTTGCTATTCTAACGGGGATCCAAGATGCCAGCTCCCAAGGTCTGGCCCTTGATGACTCACTGAGAAGCCACAGACTTCATCTAAGCAGGCATCCACCCTCCAAAGTTCTCTTTTCTTCTTAAGACACAACCAAACTCCTACACATCCACAAAGCCCCAGACTGTCCCCTACTTTTCCTTTTTTTTTTCTTCTTTTTTTCCAGTCCTAAGCTTGAACTCAAGGCCTGGACACTGTCCCTGAGCTTCTTTTGCTCAAGGATAACACTCTACGATTTGAGCCACAGCACTTCTGGCTTTTTCTATTATGTGGTACTGAGGAATGGAACCCAGGGCTTCATGCATGCTAGGCAAGCACTCTGCCACTAAACCACATTCCAGCCCTTTTTTTTTTCTTATGATGCAACCAAACTCTTGCACATCCTACAAAGCCCAAGACTCTCCCCTACAGAAACCTCTTCACAGCTCAGGATCAACAGGGTAATAGGGTGTCTATGGCCATTCTGTTCTC
>NW_012267280.1:1834761-1838045 GCF_000151885.1 Dipodomys ordii | reverse complement strand
CAAGCGCTCTACCACTGAGCCACCTTCCCAGCCCCTAGTCCATGAGACTCTTATCTCCAATAACCTTCAGAAAGCCGGAAGTGGCGCTGTGGCTCAAGTGGTAGAGCGCTTGCCTTGAGTTGAAGAGCGCAGGGACAGCGCCCAGGCCCAGAGTTCAAGTCCCACGACCGACAAAAGAAAAAAAAAAGATCAGTGTCCGGCAAAGGCTGATCTTTCAAGTAGGCTCGGAGTCCATGTGCGTGAGCCAAAATTTCAGCACAGTCGTAGAGTGGAGCTTCTAAGGCTGGTCAGGCAGCAGGGTGGCAGGGTTCAATGCAGCCGGCGCCTGAAATGTAACTCTGGGAGGATTTAGTAACAGGCCTTGGTGTGGGTGAATCGGGCCTTGCTAAGCCAGGAGTCAGGTAGTTGTTTAAGAACCCCCTCGATGGCAATGATGTACAGCTCCTGTCCCAGAGCAAGTATATCAGCATCTTTGACTGCAGGGCAGTGGTGACAATCATCTACAGACAGGGAGACGGCCCAGCAGCCACAGGACCTAATTTCTTGGAGAGGTAGGCTACCGGTCTCCGCCAGGGGCCCAGGTATTGGGTGAGCACTCCTTTGGCTATGCCTTTTGTGCTCATCCACATACCGAGAGAAGGATTTTGTCACATCAGGTAGCCCAAGACTGGGAGCCGATAGCAGGGCCGTCTTAATCTGTTTGAAGGATTTTTCCTTATTGTCAGTCCAGAGCCATTGCTGTCCCTCTTTAGTGGTTGCATACAAGGGCTTAGCCCAACTTAGCAAACCCGGGGATCCATCGTCTACAGAAGCCAGCTGCCCCCAAGAATTCTCATCCCTGATGAGGGCTCTGTGGTCTGGGGATTTTGAGCACAGTCTCTTTCCTCACCTCGGTTAGCCACCTCCAGCCTTCAGCAGTATCTCAGAGTTTACCTCAGGTTTACAGATCTGAGCCCTCTTGGTGGTACCCCCAAGTCTCCCAGAGTCTGGAGTAAGTCCCCTGTAGGCATGCTTCGTAACCCTCAGCTGCAATCAAAAGGTTATCTCCATACTGCAAGAGCGTCGTGAGGGAGAGCGAAACACACCCATGTCTTCATGAAGCGCGTTGTCAAAGATGGTGGGCGAGTTCTGGAATCCCTGAGGTCATCTAGTCCAGGTCAGCTGCCCGTGAACACCCTTTGCAGGGTCAGTCCATTCAAAGGCAAACAGCTCTGGACTCTTTGGAGCCAGGGGCAGACTAAAAAAGGCATCTTTTAAATCTAGGACAGTATCTCACTGCCAGTCCTGGTGGCAAGGAACTGAGAAGAGGGTACGGATTCAGGACTGGGGGATGTATGTCCATCCCCCACTTGTTTGCTTCTCTTAGATCTTGGACTGACCAGTCGTCATTAGACTGCGGTTTGTGAACCAGCAACAACGGGGTATTCCAAGCAGACTGGCAGGGCCCTAGCATCCCAGCTCTAGTTGGCGCCAGAAATGGGGGGTAATCACCACCTGGGTCTCTAGTGGTGTAGGATACTGTCAAACTCTAACCGGATCCTCCCCAGACTTTAATTCTATGTAGACCGCAAGTCTGTGCTTTGCCAGTCCCATTTCCCCAAGTCTCTCCCCAGACCTCAGGAAATGTTTGTAACCAAGAGTCTAGGTTGGCCGATGGTGGCAGCGGTGGTGGATGCAGTGGATATTCATCCTCCAGATTAAGAGTTAAAACCTGGGTGGGGAGGCCTTGAAGATCCAGAACCAAAGTTCCGTCTGGTTGGAAGTGAATTTGAGCTCCTATTTTGGTGAGCAGGTCCCCCGCCCCAATAGGGGGCACTCTGGGATGACCATGAATGAGTCCACGCGTAGGTCCACTGCTCTTTGGGGAGTCTACAAGTATCAGATCATCCGGGTGGCTCCCTGTACTCAAGAGATTTTGCCAGATCCTTTGCCCTGGAGTACAAGCGGGACCGAACGTTGAGGCCCAGTGTCCACCAAAAAGTCAACTGGAGTCCTCTCCACTCTGAGGGTTACCCTGGGCTTGGGAGCGGGGAAGGGGTGTTGGGGGTGAGGCGGAACCCCGTTTTCCCTAGTCACTGACTCACCCATCTCCATGACCAATACACAGTGGGGGTTGTGCCCCGACTCATAGGTTTTCCACTTAGGTTCCTAGGGCAGTTCTTAGCCAATGTCCTGTTTCCTTACAAGAGGCACCTTGTTCTCTTTGTAACCTGGGGTGAGCATCCCTACCTTTCGCCAGGACTTGCAGTTGACGTCGATTCTCATCTGAAGATCCCTAGCCACGCCTCGCACTCTGGCCCTTCTCCCTTCAGCCCTGACTCTCACCTGACTTTCCCCAGGGGGTTTCCCCGCCCAAGTTTTGCTTGTGAGAAGCAGGAGAATAGAACAAAGGGTGGTGATGGTTCCCTGGGTGAGGGCTCGCATTGCTCAGAAAACAGCTGAAGCAGAGTTACAGAGTGACAGGGTTATGGAGTTACAGAGTTACAATGACAGTTACTAGCTAAAGTAATGAAGGGCTGGGAGGGAGGCTGTGGTGGAGTGCTTGCCTCCTTGCAGCAAAGGCTCCGCCCAGTACCTGCGTTACCTAGGCAACTGGCACACTTGGAAGAGGTCACAGCTGCACCTGCTGAGGTCACATCTGAATTGGATGTGGCCACACCTTTCCTTGCTCCTACCCTAGATAAGGCCTAGCCCAGGGCCAGACACTCTCCCAGATCTCTCCCAGCCTCATGGATGGCTAACATGGCCTGGTGCGAGCCGGAATGATGAATAAAACTACCCCTTACCTGAAGACCACATGCATGGTGTGGTTCCTACTCGGCTACCTCTTTTTAAAAACCTAACACGGGCATTTTGGGTTCTCCAGTGATACAGGTCACTGGTGGTGAAGGGCCAGTAGTGAAGGGGTTGGTTACCAGTTAAATCAGGAGGTCCAGCAGCCTGCAAGGGGAGGACAATGGTCGAATCTGGGGGGGGCCTGAGGGGCAGGAGGAACAGCCCCAAGTGTCCTCTTGATGTGGTGGAGGATGCAAAGATGGAATATGATATTTCACTTGGATTGTGTAAAATGAATAATGAATGATTGCGAGATATAAATGTAAGTGTGCTATGGCTAAGACTTCCCTGGTAACTCATTACTTTAGCTAGTTGGTGGTTTTCTTTTTTTGGGGGGGGTCCGGTTGTGGGGCTTGAACTCTGGGCCTGGGCGCTGTCCCTCAGCTCTTCAGCTCAAGGCCAGCGCTCTACCACTTGAGCCACAGTGCCACTTCTGGCTTTTTTCTTTT
>NW_012267280.1:1829597-1834131 GCF_000151885.1 Dipodomys ordii | reverse complement strand
GGCTTTTTTCTTTTTGCTTATGTGGTGCTGAGAAATTGAACCCAGGGCCTTGAGCATGCAAGGCAAGGGCTCTACCACTGAGCCACCTTCCCAGCCCCTGCACAGTTCTTGTAACATCATTGGCTAAAACCAACAAGCCTCCCCCTTTCCCCGCCCTAGCCCCAAATGCTTTAAAAGCCCATATGGGCTGGCCCTCAGGACTGTTTCCTGGGGTCCCAACTCCTGGCCCTCAGCACTTTTCCCTCAATATAATCTTTTACATTTTCCTGCCCCTCCCCACTATGCTCTCCCCCCCCCCAGGTGCTAATGTTGGCAGATAAGGGGGAGGGAAAATTAGCTCTTCCTCCGCACCGCCCTGCAGGACTGGGTAAGAGGGGTGCCGAGGGTTTGGTTTTGGTTCGCCCCGGTTTGCTGGGGTGATCCTGAACTGCAAGATTTTTCTTGGGCAGCTGCCTCTGTGGGGGCATGAGAGGTTTTAGCCAGAAGAAGAGGGGAGGGGGGGCGGGGGCGGGGGCGATCCAAACTAAGTCTTGCCAAACTAAAATACATGGGATCTGGTCGGGATGGGCATGTGGTCCTGGAATGAAAACCATTCCTTTTACTTTGAACACAGCCCAGAGGTCCAAAGTTCCTTCAGCAGCCCATCCCCCCACAAGGGTGGTCCACTCCAACCTACAAAAAGTGATTCGTTTTCCCTTTCTGATCTCAACATGTAGTACCCAGAGTCCAGAGACCCCCAAAAGACCACCAGAAACTACGATCAATGCAAGCAGCATAGAGTCGTTTATTGGCAAGTTCGAGCTAGGTCCTCAACGCACTCGGTAACCGGTGATGCTAAGAGGCTCCGAGCACTGGTTTGTCACACTTTTTATAACACTCAGTAAACAGGTTACAGGAAATGTTGTAAGGGTAGCAAATCATCATACACACGGAATAACCCTAACACCCAAATCATCAAATCATAACCCTAACACCCAATTGGCACACTCAAAAATAAAGCTGTGATGCAAGCTGGGGATTGGACAGTTTAAAGCTGATGTGTTTCATTTGAATTGGTGCAGTACTAGAGGCTGGTCCAGTCATCAAGTTCGTGGTTTATTTATTTATTTATTTGGGTCCGGTTGTGGGGCCTGAACCCTGGGCCTGGGCGCTGTCCCTCAGCTCTTCAGCTCAAGGCTAGCGCTCTACCACTTGAGCCACAGTGCCACTTCCGGCTTTTTAGTTTTCTGCTTATGTGGTGCTGAGGAATTGAACCCAGGGCCTCATGCATTGCAAGGCAAGGGCTCTACCACTGAGCCACCTTCCCAGCCCCAAGTTCGTGGTTTTTATCAGTGAACACCAGTTCCTGTTGTTGTTTCCCTATTCAAAATATTTGTCAACACTCTGTAAATATTTATCAGCACTCCAGGTAAGGTGGTGTTACCCAAGTCTTGTTTACAGGAAACTAAGCAAACTTTACTGAGCAACAAGCAAGTACATAAGCAAAACAAGCAATTAATCTGTTTCCTTTTCCTCTTTCATTCCTCCCTTTCAATGGATCATTTTGTAGTCAATCTTGACTTATGTGTCTGATTCTGCCATCTCTGGATCCAAATTCAAATACTGGGCCCTTAGAACCATCAACTGAACAGCATTTATTCTATCCTTAGCAAAAGCAATCAACTTGTTAATAATGCAGGGTCCTATGGTTAAAGCGAGCAATAGTATCATAAGGGGCCCAATTAAAGCAGAAAGCAAAGTTGTCAACCAGGGAGAGTAATTAAATCAGGACTCAAACCATCCCTATCTGGATTCGTATTATTTTTTTCCTCTTTTCTAGTCCCTCCCGGACTTTTGCCATGTTATTCTTAGCTATTCCTGAGTAGTTTTACGTAAAAACAGCATTCCTCTCTCAGGGCTACACAAAGTCCTCCTTGTTGTATAATAAGAGGTCTAAGCTTCTCTGGTTCTGAAGTACTACTTCTGACCGAGAGGTTAGTGACTTTTGCAGGTATGATATGGATTCTGCTATCCTCTTTATGTCCTCATCAATGGCCATCCTTAAATCATTATAGGAATTTTTCTGACTAACTAGCGAGGCTACGCCTGTCCCGAGTCCCCTTAAACTTGCCCCTAATAAGAGGCCGTTAAGGGCTCTCTTTTTCTCTGGGGGGCGAAACTGTCCCCAGGTGGAGACTTTTTCCAGTCATCTTTCCAATGGTCAAGAAACTCGGAATTTGGATAATAAGTCATGGTGGGAATCAGGCGTATCAACATACAAGTATGGTTGAGTTTGAGAAAACAAGAGTAACTCTATCTAGCTCAGACAACTTTTTGCCTATGTTCTAAGCCCTGCTGGCCAAGAAGTTTTTGAGATGTGTCATTGTATCGAGAGGTATTTTTATGTAGAAATTGACCAGAACCTGCACAGATTACGGAAAGAGGTTGTTTATACTGAAACCATCAGACCCTAACTACCCTCCCCCTCCACCCCCCCCACACACAGGTGACCCTTCCGGTTTTGTAACCTCCTGCTGACGCTAACCACCCCGAAATGTTACCCCTAGCCCAGAGCCAATCAGATTTATATTCACATGTAATTCTGTTTGAATACCTGGATAATGTATCTTATTGTCACATTGTGGTTTTTGCCTTTATAAACCCTGCTGGAATGTGGCTCGGGGTCTCCTCCCTCCCTCTGCTCTGTCAGTGTGTGGGCTGAGGCCCGAGCCTTGGCTTGTTCTGAATAAACCTTGCGTTTTGCAGTTTGAGTGTCTGAGTCTCTGGTGGTCTTTGAAGAGTGGGCATTTCAAGTTGTTGTAAAACAGTGGTGTGCACACAGGGGGTGAGCCCTGCTTTAGAGCAGGCCAACCATGCATCATTTGGGGGGACCAAGTAACTATTGTTCACCTGTTTTTGCATGGAGTTGCACAAGGGGGCCGTTTCTTTGCTCACTTCCCCGGCACACCTCTGGGTCCCTATTATTTTAATTACTGTGAGTCCTACCTTCGATTTCCATGTGCAGGATGGCGCCTCACTTGATATGGTAACATTGTCCTGAGCTGCAATCCCTTCATAATAGGGGGGCATGCTATCATCACATAACCAGCCAGACCTCGTTTCCTTTGGCTGAGTCTGGTTCAGTCCCAAAAAGGACTTTTGCATTAACTTTACAAGTGGGTGGCAGGGTAAGTAAGCAGGGGCAGATGCCTGGGTTTGGGGACCAAGGCTGGTCCGAATGTCAATAGATGGCGGCGTGGAGGGGACTGGTCCAGACACTAGGATGGTCCTAGGAGTAGGCCCAACCACAGGTTTTAAGATAAGGTTGGGTCCCACTGCCACCCGCGGTCAATCCCAGGACTTAATGACCTGGAGTGTCAAAAGAATCCCTTCGTGGTTACCCCCGGGCCTGTACAGCCTAAGTCCCCAGGACTTCCCCAGCTCCCATCCTCCAGCCTTGTCCCCTAGTTCAGTAAATTGAATTCTGATCTTAGAATTCTGTGAGCTACTTTTAGTCAAACCAACAAGGTCTCCTCCTTTTCCCCTCCACCAAGTGGATGTGCTGGTCTCACATCCCCATTTCTTACAATAATAGTCACTGGGGCCTCCGCAACTATCCGTTCTTTCCCTCCAGGACATACATACCAGTTTCGCCACCTGCACTCCGGGTAGGAATCTTGTTTGGTCCAACTAGTGCGGGCCCACGACCCTTCAGCTAATTGGCATAAATCAAAAAATAAATCCGGAAACTGGGGTAGGGGTCCATGGGTGGATATAAGAGTTAATCTCTTCCCCGTCTCAGGATTTTTAACAATCCAAGTCCAAGTATAGGGGTAATGGGGATTACTCCCAGCATAAGCGTTGATAAAAACATTGCTCAGAAACATCAAGGTTAAAGACAACATGGTCACAGCTCAGTTCTTCTGCTCCTGACGCAGCGTCAGTTTTAAGGAGTTATCTCTGGTCCGGTTGACTGTCCAAGTCGGGCTCCATCAAGCCCAGGAAGGGGTCTGCTTGCTTGGCGTGGGTGTGGTGGATCCAGATGGCCACTCCGTCTACTTTGAGAGCGGTGGGCGTCGTCAGAATAACCTGGAATGGTCCTTTCCATCTGGGTTCCAAGTTCTCCTGCCGGTGGTGCTTAACAAGCACCCCGTCTCCCAGTCTATACTGGTGGGGTACTGGTGGAGGCCCAGTTTCGTACAGTTCCTTCAACTTTGGCCATACTTCTTCATGAACCCTTTATAAGTAAGGCTTGTAAAGAAAAATGAAAGTTTAGAATCATCATCTTCCTCGACCTGAGGAGCCGTTCAGACAAGTCAGGGAGTATGGGGGGGGTGTCCCGAACATTATTTCATATGGAGTAAGGCCTATTTTAAAAGGGGAAATACAGGGGCTGGGAAGGTGGCTCAGTGGTAGAGCGCTTGCCTTGCATGCATGAGGCCCTGGGTTCAATTCCTCAGCACTGTTAGGTTTTTAAAAAGAGGTAGCCGAGTAAGAACTGCACCAGCACGCACGTGGTATTCAGGTAAGGGGTAGGTTTATTCAGTAGACCTGC
>NW_012267280.1:1824548-1829087 GCF_000151885.1 Dipodomys ordii | reverse complement strand
GCATAGGGAAGGAGGGCCACCCAGTCACCGCCAGTCTCCATGGTCATATTAGTCAGGGTCTCTTTTACAGTTCTATTCATCCTCTCTACCTGTCCAGAACTCTGGGGCCTGTAAGCACAATGTAGTTTCCAATCTGCCCCAAGCACAGAAGCAAGTCCCTGGCTTACCTTGGCGACGAAAGCAGGTCCATTGTCTGATCCTATCCTTACAGGAAAGCCATACCTGGGCGGGATGTCTTCTAATATCTTTCTGGCTACCACCTGTGCAGTCTCACGCTTAGTTGGAAAGGCCTCTATCCATCCTGAAAAGATATCTATAAAAACTAACAAATACTTATACCCATACTTCCCGGGTTTAACCTCAGTGAAGTCTACCTCCCAGTAAGCTCCTGGCCTGTCTCCTCTCTCTCGACTCCCTGGCTCCTGATGGCTCTGCCCTGTATCTGTCAATTGGCAGACTTTGCACTCCCTAACAATCTGCTCTATCTTTTCATAAACACCTTTAACTCTTAGTCCCGTGTGCTGCACCAAGTCCTGCATCCTCTTTTTTCCTCTTTTAAACACTCCGGTAGTAGGCTCCTTAACAGCAAGTACAGGATATATTCCTTCATGTACTTCCCTTAAGATTAAGGGAACAAAAGTCATTTTGGGGGAAACGAAGCAGCAGGATAACTTATGGAAACAGAGGCCAGGGGTAGGCAACTAAGAAATATGGTATCTAAAAACTTAGAAATGCTATCTTTGCTTCAAAGAGAGGCAACTGAATGCATTCTTTCCTAAGGGATGCATTTCCCACCCAACCATTCACAACTGCCTGACAGGATGCCCCAAAATGCAGATAGCAGGGTGTCTCCTGGTTTCAAGGGTAAGGATCTGCATTCTTACCTGGAATACCAGGTGTAGTTAAAGCAAAGACGAAGCACCTAGCTTTGTATAACTTAAAGCCAGACCCCCTGCCTTTACCCTGTAAATACCCAACAGCCCAAGGAGCTGAGTCTCTCTGGGTGTCTCCTTGTCGGTGTGTGTGTCCGTGTCTTTGTGCCCCTATGAGATCACCCACACTCTGCTAGCGTGTGCCCCTGACCTTCTGTTTGTCTGCTTTTTTTTTGTCTGTTTCCTTGCTCGCTTACTTAATAAAGCTCTGCCAAGTTTTCTTACCATGTGACTTGTCCAGAAATTCTTATTCTGCGATTGAAAGTCAAGAACCCTAAGTGAAGAGTTCCTATATGTAAAGGGGAGCTTCACGAATCCTTACCTCTGTCCAGTGGCAAAAATAAAAGCAACCGACAAACACAGAAACAAAACTGACAACAGAGAGACAAACAGATAATCGACCGGAGGCAGAACTGAAAGTAGAACGCCGCCTCACGCCCCTCCGCTTCGTCCCGCCAGAAATTCCAGGGGAGTGAGGGGATTCCTGGTCCCTCCAGGAGGGTCTGGAACATCTTCCAAGACCCTGGGTGGACGACCCGCCAGGATGTCCGCTTAGGTCTTAGGCCAACCTGCACAGGTACAGATATCAGGCCCCAGAAACAAAGCAACAAAACGAAAGAAAGCGAACAATGAGACTCACCAATCAGCAGTAGACTCTCCAGTGTAGGGGTCCTGTTATGCCCAGATCGTGGATCCCCAAAGACCACCAAGGAGTCCAATCTGATGCAAGCACACGAGAGTCGTTCATTGCAAGCTCAAGTCTGGACTCACAACCCTTACTAATGCAGCACCTCAGAGTTGAGAGCCCCGACCCCGCATTACACAAGGTTTAATAGGTTACAAAGTTAGGCTGAGGGTATTTCCAGTGTAGCAACTACATGATTGGTTAACATATAGCAAGCCAGTCTTGTCACACTCTTATTGGCTGGGCTGCAGGGGTGGGCTAAACGGCAGGAATGTTAGCAATGCTATCTTTTGTTGTTTTGGTTTGGTTTGGTTTGGTTGGCCCTGGGTCTTGAACTCTAGACCTGGGTGCTGTCCCTGAGCACTTCAGCTCAAGGCTAGCACTCTACCACTAGAGCCAGAGCACCACTTCCAGTTTTCTGAGCGGTTACTGGAGAAAAAAGTTTCTCGACAAGGCGATGGTGGCTCACGCCTGTCATCCTAGCTACTCAGGAGGTTGAGATCTGAGGATTGAGGTTCAAAGCCAGCCTGGGCAGGAAAGACTGGGAGACTCTTATCTCCAATAAACCACTCAGAAAACCAGAAGTGGCGCTGTGGCTCAAGTGGTAGAGCGCTAGCCTTCAGCTAAAGAGCTGAGGGACAGCGCCCAGGCCCAGAGTTCAAGTCCCATGACTGAAAAAAAAAAAGTTTCTTGGACATTCCCGCCCCGGCTGGCTTTGAACCTCAATCCTCAGATCTCAGCCTCCTGAGTAGCTGGGATTACAGGAGTGAGCCACCAGCACTTGGCTCCTCTTCCTGTCTTTCTACATCCTATCAAATATTTTTACAGTCTATCTAGCACTGAAAATGTCACAGGATCTCAAATGAGTCTCTACAGGGCTGCTTGGGGTCTTCATCATGGAAAGAAGGTGGAACAGCCCCCCAAAATAAAGTTTGGGGCAGGGGAGGGTGTGGTGAGAGGGAGATTCCCCGATTCTGAGAACTGCTGTACCCTGAAGTCTTTCCAACTCATCAGAGCCATGGCAGAACATTCCAGAAGCCAAAATGAAGAGCAGTGGATTCTTAAAGCTGGACAGAGATCCCAAAGCCAGCCACAACACCTTCCAGAGGAGGGAGGGCCACGCTGAACCCCGCCTTGACCTCCTCTTACTGGCCAGGCCCCTTCCCCTCCCCGCCCCCCAATGCCTGGCTCCAGCCACCCTGTGCACATGCCCAGCCCCCATCGGAGGCCCTGGCCAGCACTGACCAGCTGGCCAGGGCACGTGGCCGCTTCTAGGGTGCAGTTGGGCTGTGTGGCCTGCCACCCCCCCGCCACGCGCTGCGGTGGGGGCACAGCTATTGGGGTGGGCAGGTGCCAGGCCGTGCTATGGCAGCTGCCAGGGAAAAGAAGCAGCGGGCACGGCTCCAGGCCCATGCAGCTGGCATCCCAGGCCTCAGCAGAGCCTGTGCGTGGAGAAGATTTTGGAGGGGAGTCAGGGGGCCCCACATCAGTCACAGCACCTGCAGCTTGGGGCTGGGGCTCCTGCTAACTGTACAGCCCTGGATTCGAATGCTCAGCTGTTCTCACAGATTTTCTGCACATCTCCTGGCAGTCACTAGACCTCTCCTGGTGGAGTTAAGCTTCCCTGGTTCAGACACACAGACACAGGGCCCCTGGTGGGTAAGGGGGTGGTGTGTCTCCAGACTCCAGGGGCTCTTTGTTGTCTTTGGCTGGCCTGGGAGCGGGGATGCTGTGGCTCACGGCTGTCATCCTAGCTACTCAGGAGGTTGAGATCTGGGGATCACAATTCAAAGCCAGTCTGGGTAGTTAACCACCAAAAAAACCCAGAAATGGCACTGTGGCTCAAGTGGTAGAGCGCTAACCTTGAGCCAAAGAAGCTCAGGGACAGTGTCCAGGCCCTGAGTTCAAGCCCCAGCACTGGCAAAAAAAAAAAAAAAAAAAGTCATGGACTTTCCTGCCCCAGCTGGTTTTGAAAGGTGACCCTCAGATCTCAGCCTTCTGAGCACCTCGGATGGCAGGCGTGAGCACCAGTGCCCAGCTGAGGCTCAGATTGTTTCTTCCCTTGTGATGGCCTCCACCTTCTCAGGTGAGCCCCTCCCCAACCCCCTGGCCAGGGGCCCTGAGGGCCTTTCCCCTTCAAACCATCTTCTGTCTTGGTGGTGCTGGCTGTGGGGGGCCCAGGCAGGAGAGACTGTGAGACTCCTATCTCCAATAAACCACCAGAAAACCGGAAGTGGCGCTGTAGCTCAGGTGGTAGAGCGCTCGCCTTGAGCTAGCCCTGGTGGCGCTGGGCGCAGGAATCTGGGGCCACCTTTGCTGCCACCAGGACTCTGCCCAACCACCCAGGTACCAGGACAGCGCCCTGAACCGCAGGTGTGGGTGTCTGCGTGCGGCCCCGTGTGGCAGCTCCCGGAACTGCAGGTGTTAGACTTCTGCAAAGAGGGAGAAGACATGCAGAAAAACCTACATTTGTTTCTCAAAAATACACAGGAAGCTCCCAGTAGTGGGGAAGGGAGGACCAGCCTCTCATTTCTTTCTTTCTTTATATTTTTGATTTTTTAATATACATTTTTTATTGTAAAGATACTGTAGAGAGGGGTTACAGTTACATGAGTGAGGTAATGAATACATTTCCTATCAAACATTGTTACCCCTCTCTTTATATATATATATAATCAGTTCTGGGGCTTGAACTCAGGGCCTGGGCACCGTCCTTGAGCTTTTTTGCAAACAGCTGGTGCTCTGTCACTTGAGTCACAGTGTTACTTATGGCTTCTTTTGGTGGTTCATTGGTTCATTGGAAGATAAGAATCTCCTGTACTTTTTTTTTTTTTTTTTGCCAGTTGTAGGGCTTGAACTCTGGGCCTAGGCACTGTACCTGAGCTTCTTTTGCTCAAGGCTAGTGCTCACTTGAGCACAGCG
>NW_012267280.1:1820575-1824399 GCF_000151885.1 Dipodomys ordii | reverse complement strand
GCTGTCCCTCAGCTCTTCAGCTCAAGGCTAGCGCTCTACCACTTGAGCCACAGCACCACTTCTGGCTTTTTTCCTTTTGCTTATGTGGTGCTGAGGAATCGAACCCAGGGCCTCGAGCATGCAAGGCAAGTGCTCTACCACTGAGCCATCTTCCCAGCCCTCCTGGACTTTCTTACCAGGGCTGGCTTCAAACAATCCTCAGATCTCAGCCTCCTGCATAGCTGAGATTACAGATGGGAGCCACTGGAATGCCAGTCTCTCTTCAATGACTGCCAACTTCTTTTTTTTTTTTTTTTGCCAGTCCTGGGCCTTGAACTCAGGGCCTGAGCACTGTCCCTGAACTTCTTTTGCTCAAGGCTAGACTCTACCAGTTGAGCCACAGCACTACCTCTGGCTTTTTCTGTGTATGTGGTACCGAGGAATCGAACCAGGGTTTCATGCATGCTAGGTAAGCACTCTACCACTACGCCACATTCCCAGCCCTAAGGTGTAGCCCAGGCTGGTCTCGAACTCCTGATTCCCTCATTGATTACAGGTGTGTGCCACCACAGCCAACTTCTTGATTTGCATCCCCTCCCCTTCCCCCTACTCCAATGTCTTCCACCAGCCCCGAGGAGCTCCCCCTCCCCCACCCAGAGGCGTGAGGCCTGGTCTGCAGCACAGAAGTTGCTGGACACCCCAGGACAGACCTGAAACTTCAGATGGTCTTTGCAACCTCTGCCTCAGCCTCTCTTCCCTCCTAGGCCTCATACCCAGCCCCAGGCCCAGCCACCCCATCTCCCTTGACCTCATCAGTCCCAGGCCCAAAACATTCCCTAAAGTCAGAAGAGGAATTGAAGCTGGCAAATGTCCATTAGCTATGGGAGAATGTCACTACTCTCGAGTGTGTCGGGGGAGAAGACAATGATCCCTTCCTGAGACCCCAAGACACTCAATAAAGGCTTTGGCAGCTATTTTAGAGTGCTGGGAACATTTGTAGGGGTCTTTTCAAGGGAGGGGGGAGGTTCCTAGGCCCCTAGGATTAGCTGGAGAGACTCTATGACCAGGGGACATACTCTGTGACAACTCCTTATTAAATCTATAGGCACCTGCCAGACACCGCTGGCTCACACATGTTATTCTAGCTACTCAGGAGGCTGAGATTTGAGGATCACAGTTCAAAGCCAACCTGGGCAAGGAAAGTCCAAGAGACTCTTATCTCCAATGAACCACCAGAAAACCAGAAGTGGTGCTGTGGCTCAAGTGGTAGAGCGCTAGCCTTGAGCTGAAGAGCTGAGGGACAGCGCCCAGGCCCAGAGTTCAAGCCTCACGACCCACCAAAAACAGAAAATAAAATCTGTAGGGACCTGTCATGTCCAAGGAACAGCCATACCCCTCTGGCTAGTGCCCATTGCTTGAAGATATCTCCCCCCCAGCCCCCAGTGTCCCCCTCATTCCTCTGCTCCACGTCAGGGGTGGGGGTGGGGGTGCATGGGAGAGGTCAGCATTTCCTGTCATTCTCTGCCTGCCTATCACCTTGAAGTGACACCCGCTGGGCCAGCTCCCTCCTCCACACCGGTTTCCATGGGGACAGATGTCCTTTCTGCAGATCGGACTTCACTGCAGGAGGGGCGGGGTTGGCCTGAGCACACACCCCACCCCCAATCTGTCCACCTTTCTTTCTACCAGCTGCTCCTTTCCACAGCCACGGAGTTTCATCCGCTTCCACACGAGCCTCTGGCTAGCCCAGAGGGACACTCAGGCTCAGCGGCAGAAGGGTTCCCCTGAACAAAGGCTGTGGGGATCCCTTCACCCCTTCAAGGGCCTTGATCTCTCTCCAAGCCAGCCTGGATCTCCATCCACCCAGGGGACTGACACAGGTTGGACATATTGTGCCCACCCTCTCCAGCAGGGGGTCAGGGGTCACCTTGGCTTCTCAGCTCAGCAAGAACATGGGAGAAAGACAAGAAGTCATTTATTGGCAGGCAGACAGTGGGGTGTGGGCCCTGGATCCCAGCAGAGGGGGGCAGGCAATGTATTAGGAGCCCTCAGGGGAAGGAATCTGTGTGTCCATCTGTACCCCCAAAACGCCTTCCCCAGGAGGAGCAGCTCTGCAATTGGTCTGGGGTTCCCCCCCGTCCCCCCCTGCCTGGTCAGGGGCTCTGTGTGACCACGGGGTAGAGCAGGGCCAGGTGTTCAGCGCCCTGCACGGGCAGAGGCCGCGAGCTGTAGTGCAGGACCAGCTCTGGCACGCTGGGGAACGGACCGCTGTGCTGGCCCAGCACCACCTGGTTCTCTCGTGTCCGGGTGAACTTCAGATGCAGGAACCCCTGGCTGCTCCTGGGGGTGTGGTGGGAAAGGGGGGAGGTTAGAGGAGCCCTGAGCTCCTCACACTCCCCACACGCTCTCTAGCTCCTCCTCCCTGGAAGCTTCTGGAAGCCCCTTAGCTTCCTCCTCAGTGGCAGGCCTACTCGGGCGAATTTGTCCCCTGTGCACGCAAGATCTGAGTTCCAGAACTCTCCATCCCCTTGTCGCCCTATGCCATACAAGTTTTCTTTTCTGTTTTCCATATTGGGATTTGAACTCAGGGCCTTGCACTTGGTAGGCAGGCGCTTTATAACTGGAAGCAGGCACACTCCCTCCTTTGTGCTTATTTTCTTTTTTCAGATGTAGTCCTGAGTGGTACTCACATTCCTCCCAATCTCAGCCACCTCCTGAGCTGGGATTACAGCCATGCACCACAGCATCAGGCTAGACTATTAAGGACAGAACCAGATTCCAAACTCAAATGCTTGCAGGGCTGATTCCAGGATTCCGGTTTCAAGACAGGTCCTGGTGGCTCAAACTTGTAAATCCTAGCTACTCAGGAGGCTGAGATCTGAGGATCGCCTGGACAGTAAAATCCACATGATTCTTACCTTTAATTAACCAGCAAAAAGCTGGAAGTGGGGCTGTGGCTCAAGTGGTAGAGTACTAGCTTTGAATGATAAAGGTAAAGGACAGTGTCCAAGCCCTGAGTTCAGGCCCCCCCCCGACTCAGAAAAATAAAAGGGACCTTGGACACCCAGGTCCTCTCTCATCCAAGGGCCTGGATCTCTGTGGGGCTTACACTGTCTTCTTGCATACCTACCACTAGAGGAAGCTCATTCCTAGTTGGAACCATGGAAGCCCCGCCTCTATAAACCCAGTCCCCAAGGTGCTTTGAAGCCCCACCCCTGCCCCAAGTCCCCATCTATTTGCCAAGAAGCCCCACCACTTATCTGGAAGACCCACCCATGTCTGTTGAAGCCACGCCCCCTTCCTATGGTCCTTTGGAGGGCCTCTGGTCCGCTGGGAGGCCAGATCTCACCTGAGGGACAGGGAACAGTCCTGGGGGCTGGTCTCGCTGAGCCGCACGAGGTAGCTGCCTTCCTTGCAGAGGGACAGAAGGTTCTCAGCCTCTGCCCGGCTCAGAGGGCCATGAAACCAGCTGGGGGTGAGGACAGAAGTCTCAGGAGCACACCTAGGGTCTGGCCAGGGGTATGGGAGAGGCAGGGCTTGTCCAAGCCCAGGGAAAGGAAGAGCCACCAGAGAAGGCCCTGGGATGTGTCAGAATGAGTGGGGCTGCCCCCAGGCTTAAGGGGGCTCTGAGCTCCAGGGAAGGGCAGCTGCCCTCAGGTCAAGCACACACCTGGGCCTTGACCTCGTTTATTTGATTTTTTTTTGGCTAAGGTTCTGGGATGGAACTCAGGGCCATACACACTAGGCAAGGGCTTTTTCCCTCTGCATCACATCCCAAGCACCACCGTAATCTTGGCTCACCAGCCATTCCCTGGGCACAACTACCATTCCTCACTGTAAACTTT
>NW_012267280.1:1816292-1819815 GCF_000151885.1 Dipodomys ordii | reverse complement strand
AAAAAAAAAAAAAAGCTAAGCTCAAGGACAGCATCCAGGCTCTGAGTTCAAGTCCCAGGACTGGTCCAAATAGAAATAAAGTAAAAAGATCCAATTCAGGATGAATGGAGTCTGACAATGGTCCGAGGGGTTCTATGGAGCTCTACGGTACAACCCCCAGTTACCCCACTCACGGCTGTTTCTCCAGGGGTAGATCCGGATCCACGCGCTCTGCAGGCTGGGGGCTTCTGGGCGGGGGTCTCCGGAGCTCCTTGGCGGAACCTGGGGTCCTTTCCCACTCGGGACTGTCAAACTGCACTGTTCAGGGGCGTTTGAGAGAGAAACGCGTTAAGTCCCGCCTACTTCGAGGGGGCGTGGCTGGGAGCCACCAGTGGAATTGCAGCGGGAAGGTGTGTCCGTTTGTAACAGCCAATCAGAACCCAGAAGAGAACGGGCTGTGTGAAAGGCTCATCCCAGAAAGGGTGTGGTCACACCAGGCCCTAACTTTGGAGTCACAGGGGCGGGGCCGAATACTGTGCACCAATCAGAATCCAGGGGGTGTGGCTAGAGGGGCAGATTGGAATCTCCACTAGGGGCCTCTAGATCTGAATTCCTCTCTGGAGTTCTGCCCTAAATTGGGGGGGAGATATAAACTTGGGAAACACCCTCAAAACATCAGACAGGGGAGACTGCAGTACGGAGCCCCAATTACCTCCCAGTCCTGCAGTTTCTGGGGCCAAGTTGTGTTGTTCCAACTCTTCCTTTCCTTTTTGTCAAGTCTATTTTATCATTACTTATTCTATAAATGAATAAACAGATTGTTCTCTCTCTCTCTCTCGTATTTTTTAAAAATGTGTGTGCCATTACTGGGGCTTGAACTCAGGGTCTAGACATTGTCTCTTAGGTTTTATTTTTGGCTCTACCCTTTGTGCACAAATCCACTTCTGACTTTTAGGTATCCAGACTGGCTTTGAACTGGAATCCTCAGATCTCAGCCTCCTGAGTAGTTAGGATTACAGGTGTGAGCCACTGGACCAGCTAAACCCAAGTTCTGAGATTCACCTGAGCTCACTCAGTTCTACCTGGCTGACAGCTGCTAAAACATTCTGCTCTAGCCTTCTAATAGCTCCTGCATAGGAGAATAAGGAAGCACTTTCTAGCATGCAGTTTACAAGCACTATCTTGAGTAACAATGAAACTGCTAGTGTTATGTACATTGGGTTCAGGTTATATCTGAAAGGGGGTGAGGGGGGCGGTCCCCAAGGCCAGAAAGAGGAAGTAGAGGTTAGGGCCTGCCTAGATTAAAAGGCTAAAAGACAGACCTGCAAATGCTCTGGAGATGTGGTCTTTCTTCCATTCCCAGGGCTGGTCATATTCATCGGCTGGCCGCTCATCTTCCCCAGGCAGCCGGCTCTGCTGAGGCTTCTGCCCGGGAGCGGGCTCCTCACCAAGCTCTGGGTCCTGTTCTTCGTAGGGGGTGTCATACAGTTGTACTGCCCTGCACGGCTGTTCTGGGGGGCGGGGAGAGGGCAGGACACCCATCAGCTACCATTTCCACAAAGAACTTGTCCCCTCCCCTCCCCCCAGCCCTGCTCTTACCACTTACAGCCCTCTGGGCATCATAGGGCTCCATGTACCCATCATCGGGGGGCGGGGGGTGAGGCTGAGCATCGAAAGGGTCTGAGTACTCGGGGTCCATTTCCAGCTGATTAGAGAAGAAAGCCAGAGGTCAAAGGCGGCTGAGCCTAGCATCTCAGAACAGTTCTGGGCTTTCTGTTGGGGGAGAGAGGGAGAGAAAGGAAGGGAGAGGGAGGGGGAAATCTATCCTGTAGAGTGTGCAAATGTTCACAGCCGGGAGCCATTCCCCCCCCCATACACACACTCCACCTGCTCTGCTTTCATACAGTTACTATTTTCAGTTGCCAGAACCTCATTTAGGTATACTTAGTACACCCATGTCTATTTGGCAGATGAGAAACGCAAGACAAGAGAGGGCAAAGGACTTGGGCTGGGTCACACAGCTAGTGAGCACAATCCCTGGGTATCCGAAGTTCCCCTTTGCCACCTGAGGATCCTAGTTTGAAGCCAGCCCAGGCAGGAAAGTCCGTGAAATTTTGATCTCCAACTAACTGGGCAAAAAGCCCAATGTGGAGCTGTGACTCAAGTGGCAGAGCACCAGCTTTGTGTGGGAAAAGCTCAGGGACACAGCAACCCAGGCACTGAGTTCAAGCCTTTGGTACCCGCCGCACAGACATAAAAACAAAACAGCCAAATGCCTGGCTAGAGGCGTGGCTCACATAGCAGAGCATCAGGCAAGTAAGCAAAGCAAGCTGAGCAAATATGAGCCTTGAGTCCAAGCCCCTTTCCTGGCCAAAAGAAAAAAAAAAACACGAAATGCAAACCCAGCACAGTGGCTGCAGGCAGGTGTGAGTTCAAATCTCATGTGCTAAGGCCCTAGGGGGAGAGTCAGTCAGTCTCACCTGCGAGCCTCAGTTTGTACTTCTGTGAAATGGGGTCACTACAACAAGCAAAACAGGCTAAGGGAGAGTTAAGGCTGTGAGCAGCTCAGGGAGAAGAGCCTGGAGGAGGCACGAAGCCCGAAGGAGGGGCGAGGCCAGGTCCAGCAGGGGCAAGGGCAGGAAGTGTCCCCCGCTCCCTCCCCTCTTGGCACCACACCCCCTCCACCCTCATACACAAGGCTCCCCGGATTCAGGGATTCAGGGTGCAGAGCCTGGCGCTCCCCACCCAGTACCCTCATCCTGGGGTCTCCCCAGTCACGCACCTCCTCTCCGGGGCTGCCCAGCAGGGCCTTGGCCCGGGCCAGGTCGGCGGCCTCCACCTTGATGAGCCGGTGCTTGGGGGAGTTGTACTTGGGGTCGGCGGGGGGCGCGGGCTCTGGTTCGGCGCGGCTGTCCGCGTCCTCGTAGGGGTCCTCGAAGTCCAGGTCCTTCTGCTCGCGGTAGGCCCTCAGGATGTCGCTCTCCGTGTAGTCGGGGGCCGGCGGCTGCGGAGGGGGTCTCCGCCCCCCAAAGCTCAGGTAGTCCCGGAGCCATTTGGCCATTTGGGCGGCTGTCACCCAAACTTGGCTACTGTCAGAGCTGGGGGAGGGGAGGGGTGCTACATGCGCTGCGCTGGGGTCGGGTACTGGGGGGGGATGAAGAGGAGGGAGGAAGAGGAGGATGGGGAGGAGGAGGAAGAGGAAGTTGGGAATGAGAAAGAGCTGGATGAGAGGAGGAGAAAGAGGAGGATGGAGGAGGATGGAGAGGAGGAAGGAGGCAAAGGAGGATGGAGAGGAAGAGGAGGATGGGGAGGAGGAAGAGCTGGGTGGAGAGGAGGAAGGAGGAAGAAGAGGATGGAGAGGAAGATGGAGAAGATGGGGAGGAAAAAGAGGATGGAGAAGAGAAAGAGGAGGATGGAGAGGAGGATGGAGAGGAGGAGGACAGGGAAGAGGAGGAGGAGGATGGAGAGGAGGGTGATCAGGTGCGCCCCTTGGCCGGGCTCAGCGTGGATAAGGCAGAGAGAGGTGGCAAGGGGAGAGGAGAGG
>NW_012267280.1:1813288-1815068 GCF_000151885.1 Dipodomys ordii | reverse complement strand
CCCCCTTTCCCCCCTCCTCTGTATCCTCCCCCCCCACCCCCCGCCCGGACTGGGGTGGGCAGGGCAGGGGCAGCTGGCGGGCGGGCAGGGAGGGTGACATCCCGTGTTTGGTGGCCACAGCATCTGTCCCTTTGTGGGGTGGGGGTGGGGGCGACGAGGGGGACCCAAGGGAGGGCCCGGCCTGGCTGCCTTTCAGTGGCGGCAGCTGTGAGGGGGATGGGAGAGGAGGGGGGTGCGCACCCACCCCTAGCACTGCCTGGAGTCATCCCCTCCCCAGGAGAACCGGGTGGGGGGGAGGGGGGTGGTGAATTTGGATGCCTGTTTCCTGAGCTGACAAATAGGACTTGGAATAGTTAAGACCTTGAGGAAGGGCTCCCTTCCCTGAGGAAGGGAGTTACGCCCCCAGTTCCTTGTTGTGGGGACTGGAAAACAGGCATAGAGGGGCAGGAGGTGTCTGGACAACCATGCCAAGGACTGGCTTGGGGAGCCCCTAGAATCCTCACATGGAATCAGCAGTAATCTATCTTCTGTCCCGTACTTGCTCTGTTTTCTAAAAGGGGAAACTGAGGCCTGGAGCCAGGAAGGGCCAAAGGCCCTGAGCAGTCCGGGTCCTGGCTCACCTTTTCTGTGCAGCCAGCCGTGTCCCCCTAATTCGGACCTGTTGAACTGGATCTTCCCTCCTCACCCCATGTCCCCCATTGTCCTTGGGCCCCTCACTCAGATCAGTGACGCTGTCCCCGGGCCCCCCAGGGAGCACGGCAGGGGTAATTGTCTTGTTTTCTGTCAGCCACACGACAGTTCAAGGCTGTGGAGGAGCCGGTGACAGATCTCATCAAACCCCAGCCCTGTCGGATAAATACAGGCGTCTGCGGTATAAATATTTGAAAGGGGCTTCTAATTACATGCCGTGGCCGGAATAGCAATTAGGGACCCCCAGGCGGAATCAAACGCCGTTTGACTTTCCGGGTCCTTTGAGCTGGCTTCTCCTGGGGCTGGCCCCCCTTCCCCCACCTCCAGGAGAGAAGAGGGGCAGCAGCAGCAGGATGGGAGGGGGCGGCAGGCCCGTGGAGGCGGCTGGGGGGGCTGGGGGTCCGACCACCTTGTCAAAGCCCTGTGACCTTGAATCACAACAGAACCTCTGAAGACTTTGGATTTTTGATCAGGAGAGGAGGGAGGCAGGGAGGGAGGGAGGGAGGGAGGGGGAGAGGCACTGAGCAGAGCAATGAGGAGACAAAGGC
Source organism: Dipodomys ordii (assembly GCF_000151885.1). Lineage (NCBI taxonomy): Eukaryota > Metazoa > Chordata > Mammalia > Rodentia > Heteromyidae > Dipodomys > Dipodomys ordii. The sequence continues at coordinate 1,813,830 of NW_012267280.1, read as the reverse complement.
AGGAGATGGTATGGTTTGGGGATTCTGGGTGGTGGGGACCCCCTGGGCCTCTGGGAGTGGAGCTGAGTGGGGGAGGGGCAGGGCCTCCACCCGCACAGGTAAATGGGAAGTTTTACTGCCTTTGACTGGAGAAGCTTGCATTCCCAAGTATAATTCATTACCCTACAGTGCACCCCTTTAAAGCTGGGATTTGGGGCTGGGGTGTAGCTTCAAGGTGGACAGTCTGCCCAACATTCGCAAAGCCCTGGGTCCCATTCTCCATTCTTGTGTGTGTGTTGGTCCTGGGGCTTGAACTCTGGGCCTGGGTGCTGTCTCTCAGTTCTTCAGCTCAAGGCTAGCTCTCTACCTGTTGAGCCACAGTGTCACATCTGGTGGAAATAAGAGTCTTACAGACTTTTCTGCCTGGGCTGGCTTTGAACCAAGATCCTCAGATCTCAGACGTGAGCCACCGGTGCCCTGCTCCTGGGTCCCATTTTGGGGAAGAAGAAGAAAGAAGAGGGGCTGGGAAGGTGGCTCAGTGGTAGAGCACTTGCCTTGCATGC
>NW_012267280.1:1769526-1811663 GCF_000151885.1 Dipodomys ordii | reverse complement strand
GCTCTACCACTTGAGCCACAGCACCACTTCTGGCCTTTTCTGCTTATGTGGTGCTGAGGAATGGAACCCAGAGCCTCACGCATGCAAGGTCAAACGCTCTACCACTGAGCCACCTTCCCAGCCCCAGGCCCCACTCTTTAAGAGGTTCAGTATGCACCTAGGTGGAAGGTATAGCCTAGGAACCATATACCTGGGTGAAAGGTGTCGCCTGGGACCCAGGCTTATCTGAGTCCAGGTCCTTACACCGCAGGAGCCCTAGGTCAAGCAGCCCCAGGGCCCTGCAGGCAGAGAGTGCGCATGCCCAGTGGCTGGGCAGGAACCTGGGACTCGGGAGAGCCAGAGAGGTGGGGGCAGCAGGAGCTCCCATCCCCGTCCTGGGATTTGTGGGTACCTAGACAAGCCTCAGGGGAGCTGAAGGTTTCAGAGGCCTGACAGCGGTCGGGACGGATGACACGCTCAGCGGAGGGGCTGGGGGACCCCAGATACTGGGCCTATTGTCCTCGCTCAGCTCCTGGCATCTCAACAAGGGAAGAGGAACCATGGACAGGGGTTGGTAGCTCAAGTGCTCCCCAGGAAGCAAGGGATGAACACGGAGCCCCTCCACCCCGCCTCAAAAGCTCCCTGGGGAGGGCAGCCCTGGCTGCGAGTCCCACAGGGATGTGACTTCTGCCCACTAGAGCTGCCAGCGCTCGGGTGAGGAGCTGGACGCCAGCCTGGACGCTGCCTCCCCCAGCCGGGCCTTCGCATGAGGCTCCACCACGCCTCCACCATGCCGAGCGGCGGGGGTGGCAGGACCATGGCGCCCTGTGCGTCCTGACGACCCCCCGGCCTGGCTTTGTGAGGTGCGTGCGGCCTCCGCGGTGAGATCGCACACAGGGAAGTACTGGTCCCCGTCTCAGGAGTGGCCCCCCACAGCCAGGGGTGTGTCCCCCCAGGAAAGGTGAGTTGCTTAAGGAGGCATCCCTTTGGGAGGTACCTGGGCTCTGGGGCACCACCCTTTGAAGGATCAGAGTTCCCCCAAGATGGTAGTAAGAAAGCAGGCCCGGCCCCTCCCCGGGGGATCCAGCCTCCCATGATCCTCCCTCTTAAACTTAACAGCCACGCCGCCACCGCCACTGCCATGACACACTGGAAAGGTGCCGGCCAGAGCCACGCGGATACACAGCCACGGTCTTGAACCATCTGCGCCAGGCGTGAGCTAAATAACCTTCATGAGCCAGGCACTGGTGGCCCAGGTTAGTAATCCTAGCTACTTAAGAGGTCAAGATCTAAGGATCGTAGTTTGAAGCTAGCCTGGGCATGAAAGTCTATTAGACTCAGTTATAAACTACTGAGAAAAAGCCAGAAGTGGCGCTGTCGCTCAAGTGGTAGAGCACTAGGCTTCAGTACTAAGAGGCTCAAGGATGATGCCCAGGCCCTGAGTTCAATCCCCAGGACAGGCAAACAAACAAACAACTCTCCTGTCCTTTAGAAGAACTGATCCTGGAGGCATTTTGTCACAGTAACAGAAAACTGACCATTGCAAAGGCTGAACTCTGGTATCAATGAACGTAAGGATGCTGTGGTCCCAAAGCCCAGACCCTGGGTGGGGTACACGTGGGGGACACAGGAAGTCTCTGGAACAAGAGGGTCCTGCAGCAAAGCCTCTGCACATAAGCAGCGAAGGTGGCTGCTGCCAGGCAGAGTCCATTTACGGGTTGCACAGGTGGCATGGGGGAGAGGGAGGGGGGCACTCCAGAGGGCAGTCAGGGTGCACATCTCCAGGACAGCCCAGCAGGGCTCGGAGGCCGGGTGCAGCCAGGATTTCTGGGGACAGCACGCTGCTGGCGTGCAGGAGCTGGGCCTTGCCGGCCGTGGATGAGGTGTCCTTTGGTGGCGCTGGCTGGTGTGGGGACCTCCAGTGGTGACCGCCAGCTCCTGGGGTTTCCAGTGTGGCCAAGGCTGGACCTGAGATGGCCCTCGGGTGGGCGGCGCTCAGCTGCTGCCCTCGCTGTCCTCACTGTCCCCGTAGGCACCCAGCTGGCTCAGGGAGGAGGCGCCGGGCGTCTGGGGCACAGGGCCGGCTTCCGTCCCACTCTGTGGGGCACCTGTGAGGGGCAGGGGCGGGCCGATCAGCTGTCCTGGCATGGAAGGCCGCCCCCCCACCTCCGTGAGGAAGGCTGGAGGGAGCCCATGGCCAGCCAGTGCTATCCATTTGCGAAGCCCAGGGTGGAGGGTGGAGGTGGCGGGTGTGTCCTGACCCACCACCCCACCCTGGAACTTGCCAGAAGAAAGCAGAGATGGCCCCAAGGGCAAAGATACCACCACGAGGCAGATGATGAGGTCCCACAGTTTGGGCCTTGCCACCCCCCCGCTGTGTGGCCTGGGACCAGTGGCCACCCCTTTCTGGGCTCGTCCTTACACGCGCAGCACTGGGATTCCTGTAACCGATGGCTCATGGAAGCCCAGCGCTGGGGTCCCCTAGCGTCCTCAGCAATGGGCCCTGACTGTCAACGGCCCCTCATTACACCCCATTTCACAGCACGGGAAACAGGTCAGGGCTCAGGGCCAGCACAGCAGCTAGCTGGCCTGGGACACCAGGGCCCTGAGTCCAGCAAGAAGGCGGTGAGCCATGCTGAGGCACTTACCTGGGGCCTTCCCCTGGCCCGGGCCCTCGGCTTGTGTCTTTATCTTCTTCACCACCACCAGGCCCGCCAGCTGCGCCCTGCCATCCGCCTTCCTCTTGGTCTTTGGAACCTAGTGGTGTAGTGGGGGGAGGGGGAGATACCACACGATGGGAGGGCACCTGCCCCAGGTTAGAACTGTTCTGACCTCCTCGACCCCAGCCCACGAATGACCCTGGTAAAGCAGCTGATGAGCTGGCCAGCTCTCTCCCCTGCTCTAAATTACAGGCATTGAGCCACCGGTGCCCAGCAAAATGGTTTCTTAAATGCAAAGAAAAACCAAGCCAGGCACCAGTGGTTCACACCTGTAATCCTAGCTATTCAGGAGGCTGAGATTTGAGGATTGGGTTTTGAAGCCAGTCCAGGAAGATAAATCCAAGAGACTCTTGTCTTCAATTCACCAGAAAAACAAAACAAAACAAAACAGAAAGAGGCATGGCTGAAATGGTAGACCACAAACCTTAAAAAAAAAAAAAAGCAGCCAGGCGCTGGTGGCTCACGCCTATAATTCTAGCTACTTAGGAGGCTGAGATCTGAAGATTGTGGTTCAAAGCCAGCCCAGGCAGGAAAGTCCATGAGACTCTTATCTCCAATGAACACCAGAAAACTGGAAATGGCGCTGAGGCTCAAGTGGTAGAGCTTGAGTTGAAGAGCTGAGGGACAGCGCCCAGGCCTAGAGTTTAAGCCCCACAATCGGCAAAATAAAACAAAATAAAATAAAGCCATGTGATAATGTGAGGCCGTGTTGAAGCCCCAGAATCTGCACAAGAGCAAGCCGGCCAGCTGGCTTTGCTGTGACATCAGAAGATTGATGGCTGAGGGAATGCAGCCCACGTCTATGCTGTCTGCTAACCTTGATGGATCCTCAGCTGGGACACCACTGCTGACACTCAAAACTACATTTCCCAGCTTCCTTTGCAGGATATGGTCAGGTAGTTATGCTCTAACCAATGACAGGCTGGTATAGGGATAGGAGGGGATGTGCCCCCCCCCCCAGGCATCCATCTCCTCCCAGAGTTCCAGAGGTGCACTGACCACCACCCAAGGCAGGTGGCCTTGTGGGTCAGGCTAGACAATTAGGGGGACAGGCTGGACCCTCAGGCCACGGGGCAGCCTCTGGGGCTGTGGCTGCGCGCACTGATGAGATGGAGAGTGGACTGCTATGGAGCTGGGTGGACAAGACATTTCCTGCCCACCTCTCCTATTGGGCGAGGCCTCCACAGCTCGGCCAGGTGCCCCAGCTCCAGCCACAGTGAGGAGCATGAGGGTTGAGCCTGCAAGGACCAGTTCCCCTGGCTCTTCCCTGTGCCCCAGCTGGACAATCTGGCTGGTGACATCCACAGGGCAGGAACGATGCTCCAGGAGCCCCCAGAAGCCAGGTCCCCTGTCACGCTGTGGAGTCCTGGGGTATCACAAGGGCCCCCGCTCCCACAGCTTCAACGGGAAACAGGAAATCACACACAACATGCTCCGGCCACCTGGCATGGCACCGCACGAGCCCCTGCGGGCCGGGCCTGGCTCACCTCGTGTAGGATGGCGGTGGGGCTGGGCCTGACCGCAGGCCGGGGCGCGGCGGGAACAGCCTCGTCCTCTGAGTCTGAGTCCTCCAGCAACCGGCCTCGCCGAGCCTCCTCTAGCAGGGCCCTGGGGGACAGAACAGAGGAGCATGGAGACCTGATCTGCTAGGGCCAAGGCTGTGGGGACCCTCTGTCAAGGAGCATGGGGCCCCTACTGCCCTTCCCTGCCCTGGAACAGAGGACTTAAAGTCGTCACCTCTGCTGGCTGGGCTGTGGCTCAGCATGGGGAGATTGCTTGCTTAGCACAGAGGGATCCTGTGTTCCCCAGGGGAGTAAACATGTGGGGTGGGGGTGGGAGGGCTCAGGGACGTCTCCCTGTCTCCCCAAGGACACTGGAGTCTCAGGAATAGGCACCCCGCGGTGACTCACGCCGTCTCCCGCTCGTCCTCCTCCTGCTGCTGCTGCTGCCGCTCCTCCTGGGACAGGCGGTGCTGGCGTAGCATGGCCTCGAAGTCCACGTGCGCCTGGCGCTGGTTCAAGTCCTTCAGCTCCTGCAGGTTCTCCAGCACCTCCATCTCCAGCTTCGAGTCCCTCGTGCGGTTCTCTAGCACCTGTGGCCGTGAGGCGGGGGAGCTGGCGCTCACAGGGATCCAGATACCAGCCCCCCTGTCCTACCTGGGCCCCACTTGTGGAAGGAACACCGAGGGCAGGCAACCAACCGCTGGAGGCCACACAGCTGTGTAGTGGGGTCGCCTGTGAACCCACAGGCAGAGGATGGGCAGAAAGGATCCAGTTGAGTCAGGAAGTCTGGATTTCCAATCTGGCTTCATCAGTGAATGTAATCATGAGAAATTTCACCAAGTAAAGGTGGGCACCTGCAGCCGGGCACTGCTGGCCTATGCCTGCATTCAGCTACTCTGGGCACTGAGATCTGAGGATTGTGGTTCAAAGCCAGCCCAGATACAACAGTCTTTTTTTTTTTTTTTGGGTCCGGTTGTGGGGCCTGAACTCTGGGCCTGGGCGCTGTCCCTCAGCTCTTCAGCTCAAGGCTATCACTCTACCACTTGAGCCATAGCACCACTTCCAGTTTTTTTCTTTTTGCTTATGTGGTGCTGAGAAATCGAACCCAGGGCCTCATGCATGCAAGGCAAGCGCTCTACCACTGAGCCACCTTCCCAGTCCCCAGATACAACAGTCTTATCTCCAATGAACTGCTAAAAAGCTCAGGTGGTAGAGTGCTAGCCTTGAGCAAAAAAAAAACAAAAAACCTGAAGGATAGTGCCCAGGCTGTTCAAGCCCTACAACTGACACACACACACACACACACACACACACACACACAAAGGAAGGAAGAAAAAGAAAAGCACCTGCTATTAGGTTCTCAAATGCCCCAAACCCTCCTAGAAACAGAAAAGGCAACTGAGGTGCTGCAGGCCTTGGAGCTGGGTGGTAGAGCCAGCCTGGCCTGGCTGTGGTGCTTTAGCGCCTTCTGCTTCTGTGGGGCCTTGCTGTCTTTTGCCCTCTAGAAAGTGGCAGTTGTTTGGGTGGTTTTAAGTTTGTGCATAAATTGGCCACTGGTAGTTCCCTCCTGTAATCCTAGCTACTCAGGAGGCTGATCTGAGGATCCTGGTTCAAAGCCAGCCTGGGCAAGAAAGTCTGTGAGACTCTATCTCCAATGACTCACCAAAACGGCAGAAGTGGAGCTGTGGCTCAAGTGGTAGAGCTCCAGCCTTGCGTGAAAAAGCTCAGGGAAAGTGCCTAGACCCCGAGTTCCACAAAAAAAAAAAAAATCGTCCTACAACTTTTCTGTACAATGGAGGCATAGTCTGGACACGGCAGCTCACTCCTGATAGAACAGATGGACAAGGCGCCACTTCCCAGCGGAGGCTGCAAAAGTGGCTGCAAAAGTCACGTGACCTCCTGGCTCTCCCTGGGGGCAGCAGACGCCAGGTAGGGAAGAGGCTCACGCAGTGGCGTGCCACTGCCCATGGGGTGACTGCCGAGGCCTCCTGCCCAGTTATGTGTAAAACCAGCAGGGCCGCCGGAGTCTGCAGCCCAACACAGCCCCGGTCAGACCTTCCGATCAGGTGGCCCCCACGCAAATGTCTTCACCAAAACCTCATGGGAGATTCCAAGCCCAGGAGAGACAAGAGCCTCGCAGCATGTTGTGTGGGACTCTCGGTTCTGGATCCCAGATCCCAGGCAAGGATGGAGCTGCACCACAGTGAAGAACGACAGAACTTCGCACCATAGCTCACCTTCATGGGGTTGTTCAGCTCCTCATCCTCCCTCTCCTTCTGCACGCGTTTCTCCTCTTCCTCCAGGAGCTTCTCAGCCTGGAAGTTCCTTGTGGCCCCGTGCTCCATGGTATAGTCTGTGTTTTCAGGGTCTGTCTGGGGGACGTGGGGGACACAAGTCAGCTCTGTGTCCTGGGACAATGGATGAAGACACCAGCAGCCGGGGCACTGCAGCAACTTTATATTCCTTCTGCTCTCGTTTCCTTTTCTTGTCTTATTGCTTTGGCAGCTTGTTCTTTGTAAAGCTCCTATCTTCTCTATGGAAATACCCAATTCCCTGGCATGGGCTTTAAGCCCTCTCTGCCAGCCCTGCTCACTGTCCAGCCTCCATTCTGCACCCTCTATGTTGCTGCCCTTTTATTTATGATGTGCTAGTGTTACAGGAAGGTGCTATGACAACCAGCAGGCAAATCTATTTTGGTCAAAGGAAAAAAGTTTATGGTAAAAGAATATATACTCAAGCTGGGCACCAGCTGCTCACGCCTATAATCCTAGCTACTCAGGAGGCTGCGATCTGAGGATCACAGTTCAAAGCCAGCCTGGACAGGAAATTCCATGAAACTCATCTTCAATAAAAAACTGGAAATGGATGCCGGGCGCTGGTGGCTCATGCCTGTAATCCTAGCTACTCAGGAGGCTGAGATCTGAGGATCGTGGTTCAAAGCCAAAGCCAGCCCGGGTAGGAAAGACCAGTGAGACTCCTATCTCCAATAAACCACCAGAAAACCGGAAGAGGCGCTGTAGCTCAAGTGGTAGAGCTCTCGCCTTGAGCTGAAGAGCTGAGGGACAGCGCCCAAGCGCAGAGTTCAAGCCCCATGACCGACAAAAAAAAAAAACGGAAATGGTTTTGTGGCTCAAGTGGTAGAGCACTTGCCTTGAGTTGAAGAGTTGAGGGAGGGGCAGCGCCCAGGCTCAGAGTTCAAGCCTCAGGACTAACAAAAAAAAAAGGGTGGATGGGTGGGAATGTGGTTAGTGGTAGAGTTCTTGCCTAGCATGCATGAAGCCCTGGGTTCCATTCCTCAGTATCCCATAAATAGAAAAAGCCACCCCTTGGCACTGTGGCTAAAGCGGTATAGTGCTAGCCTTGAGCAAAAGCAGCTTAGGGACAGTGGCTAGGCCCTGAGTTCAAGCCCCAGGACTGGCAAAAGAAAAAAAAAAAGAATATATACTCAGCCTAGAGCAGAAGTGTATGAATGGTGTCTTAGGTTCCCTGTCCTGTTTTGTCTTGTCCATAATTGTGATAACAATGAATACGAAAAACGTAGGCTGGAGATATAGCACAGTGGTAAGTGCTTATCTACATGTGTGAGGTTCCAACCCCAGTGCTGCTGAACAAACATGACTTTTACTGACTGTATTCAAGGCTGGGCCTTGAACTCTACGCCTGAGCGCTGTTATCGCTTTACCACTTGAGCCACAGCACCACTTTAGGCTTTTTCTGTGATTAACTGCACATAAGAGTCTCATGAACTTTCCTGTCCCAACTGGCTTTGAACTGCAATCCTCAGGTATCAGCCTCCTGAGTAGCTAGGATTATAGGCATGAGCCACCAGGCCCGGCTGACTGTACAGTGTTCTACCAGATGATTTGCCTGTCGGGTCTGTTACCTTACAGCAGTCTATTCTACTAACTTTTTGCATGTAGAAGTAATGATGTCACCAACATGGTCCCCAATTTTCTGCCATCAACTGAGTGGGGTCTCCTGGGGCGTCAGAAGCCTTCCCTGTGCAATCTGACGGGAGCAGCGGAGGGGGGCGGGCGGGGTGGTCTACCTTGAAGGTGATCTCAGCCAGGCAGCGTGTGCACTTGATGTAGAAGCGGAAGATGGGCAGCCCCAGGTAGACCTCGTTCTGCACGGTCTCCTTGCGTGCGTTGAACTTCTTCCCCTTGTAGATGTACTCTCCGCACGTCTTGCACCTGGGATGGGGCAGGAGCTCAAGCCATGCCCACTGGCAGGACGCAGGGGTACCACACGGGCTCTTACACCCACCAGGTCTCCACCCCGGCCTCAGAGCTGAGTGTCCGGACTGGTCAGAAGCAGACCTGCCACCATGGGGTATCCATCCACAATACCCCACCAGGGAAGATGGACTTTTGTCACCCTGGCTGCTAGCCCCATCGGGCTAGCCTCCTGCTCCTACAAACACCTCCAGCCTGCTCCTGCCCCAGGGCCTTTGCTTTGCCATTCCCAGAGTCTGGGGAAGAGAGAGAGAGAGAGAGAGAGACAGAGAGAGAGAGAGAAAGAGAGGGAGGGAGGGAAGGAAGGAGAGAGAGACAGACAGAGAGGGAGAGAGAGAGGGCGGAGAGAATGTGCGTGCGTGCGTGCGTGCGTGTGCGTGCGTGCGTGCGTGCGTGCGTGCGTGCGTGCGTGCGTGTGTGTGTGTGTGATTCCACTTGCTCAGCTGGGGCCCAAAGCCACTCAAGGCACACCTCCAATCCTGCTTTTTATCAGTTAATTGGAAACAGGTTGGCAAACTATTTCTGCCCAGGCCAGTTACAAACTGCAAGCTTCCCATGCCTCTGGGATTACAGGCGTGAGCACCAGTGAGCAGTCTGCTGACACGGGTGCTGACACTTCGCTCACCATGTTGGCTGAGAAGCTGCCCCCTTCTGCCCCAGCAGTGCAGCGGCTCTCTGTCCCACGGACTCCGTGTGCCTGCCTAAGGTAACACCCCCCACTCCTCACCAGACTGCACAACCCGATGCAGGGGGGCCTTTGTCTGATACCCAACATCAACAGAGTGAAGGAGGGAGTGCCAGAAGAAAGGTCACCTGGAACCTTCTGTTCCTCACCGACCCAAAGGAGCAACAGGTATATGAGATATCAAATGCACACAAGGGTCAGCAGTTGGATGATTCAGAACTAGTCTGAAGGGCCCGCCAGACTAAGGTTGTACCCTGCAAGGGGATGAGAGCTGAGCTAGGACTGAAGAGGTAGAGAGGAGCAGTCTTGTGGGTGCTCCAGGAAGAGGACGTAGCAGGTACAAAGGGCCTGAGGCAGGATCAAGCTAGACTGTCACCTCTGGCCTGGGGGGTGGGTGTGGGCTGCCCAACATTTGTTTCTCTTCCTTACTTGAAGCCCGAGCCCAAGCACGGGAAGTTTAATCTTTTTTTCTTTTGTCAGTTGTGTGGAGCTTGAACTCAGAGCCTGGGTGCTGTCCCTAAGCCTCTTTGTGCTCACGGTTAGCACTTTACCACAGCACCATTTCTGGGTTTTGAGTGGTTAATTGGACATAAGAGTCTCATGGGGACTTTTCTGCTCCAGGTGACTTCGGACCACAATCCTCAGATCTCAGCCTCCTGAGTACCTAGGATGACAGGTGTGAGCCATCAGCACCTGGCTTAGGAAGTTTACTCTTCAAAGAGGAGGAAAGTGAGGCTTGCAGCGGTCCACACCAGAGGCAAGATTTGAGACAGGCCAACTGTGCAGAGATGCTGGCCGGCGGGGTTCATTTGCCATGACTGGTGCCGGCCACACAGCCACCACTCACCTCATGTTGAAAGGAGCCATGAGCCGCACCACGTACTGCCGGTCCTTTGGCAGCTTGAGTTTGGGGATCTTTGACGGGTCAAAGTCTGGTGGGTAGTATTTCTGTAGGGAGGAAGGCAAGGTCAAAGGTGGAGGTGATAAGCAGGCCAGGGGCAGCGGGAAGAGGTTCCTGCAGGACCTGGGTTTGAATCATATTAGTATGAATCTTAGCACGTAGGTTACACACCACCTCAGTGCTGTGGCTTTCTTCAACAATTAGCCAAAGGGAAAAACTCAGAAGTGATGCGAGGACAGGGCACTGGGGCAGTACCAAGCTTCTATTATCTTCCTCCAGCAAAGGAGCAGGATGTGTGGAGAGCCCTTAGTGATGGAGGCTTCTACTGGGGCTGGGCTTGTGGCTCACCAAGAGAAGCCTGGTATCCACTGTTCTTCTGATTGAGGAACAAGAACGATACTGAAATTCAAGGTCCTAGATGGTTATCAAGTACAAAAGCGGGAGCTGTTCCAGAGCCCTTTTGCTCAAGGCTGCCTTCAGCCACAGCTTTACTTCATTTTATTGTGATTAACTAGAGATAAGAGTCTCACAGACCTTCCTGCCCAGGCTGGCTTTGAACTGTAATCTTCAGATCTCAGCCTCCTGAGTAGCTAGGGTTACAGGCATGAGTCACTAGTGAGTGGCTCTGTGTGTGTGTGTGTGTGTGTGTGTGTGTGTGCACGTGTGGCCTGAACTAAGGAACTGGGTACTATCCCTGAGCTTTTTTACTCAAAGCTAGCACTCTACCATTTAAGTGATAGCTTCATTTCTGGTGTTTCGGTGGTTCATTGGAGATAAGTCTCAGGGATATTCCTGTCCATGCTGGCTTTGAACCGCAATCCTTAGATCTCAGCCTCCTGAGTAGCTAGGATTATGGGCATGAGCCACTGGCATCCAGTAAAGGCAGGCCTTTTTAAGGAAGAGCAATCTTAGGTCTCCATAATATCCAAGGTGGGACATGGATGGATTGTGTGTGTGTGTGTGTGTGTGAATTTGTGTTACTTAAATTAACTCCAAGCTAGGTGCAGTGTTGAACTCCTATAATCCCTGTAAGAAAAACTATTCTTTTCTGTCACACTAAAGTGTATTTTGGTGCTGGGAATGCGGCTTAGTGGTAGAGTGCTTGCCTAGCATGCATAAAGCCCTTGGTTCAATTCCTCAGTACCACATAAACAGAAAAACCCAGAAGTAGTGCTGTAGCTCAAGTGTGCTAGCCTTGAGCAAAAGAAGCTCAGGGATAGTGCCCAGCTCTGAGTTCAAGCCCCAGGACTGGCAAAGAACAAATAAAGTGTATTTGGTATTGTGTATTGTTATTTTCTGGAATTACCTGCTTTATTTAGCTCAAGTGTAACTAAAGTGTATCTGTGCTGCTTGTTACCAGCTAGCCATGTCAGGGAGATATATTTTGTTAAGGAAGTTAAAATAATAAACTGCAATAGATAAATGAGGAAAAATAAAGGAATTAGTGAATGGCCCGCTTTCTAAACTTGGTAATCAATGATACTTAGACTGTGGACCTAACTCCTTGACAAGGGGAAGAGACAGTTTAGATTGGGATAAAAGCCTAGATAACTGCCCTCCACAGTGTACCTGACTCTGACTAGCTCTGGGTAGAATATCCTATTGCACCATTGTGAGAAAAACAAAATTGCCTTCATGAGATCTCCTATATCTCTTATCTGTCCATTCATTTATGACACCAAGGAGTTGTGCATTTCTAACATCCCAGGCAGGAGGATCAGAAATTCCAGACCAGCCTGTGCTACAGAGACTCTGTCTCAAAAACAACAAAAAATAAAAATAAAATCACAATTCCAAGTCACTGAAGAATCAGAAGATAAAATGATTTGTGTTTGCAGCAGATTTAGCGGGATGCAGGCAATACGCAGAACACACTATATTCCATGTCTCAAGGATCACTAGCAACGACCCCAAGGAGGTAGGAAAGCAAAATGTACCCACTTTACAGAGGGGGACACTGAGTCTCTCAAGATTCAAGCTGTTCAGGGTTTAGTTCTGTTGACATGACTCTGGGGCAAACTGCTGCGGCACATTGGACGAAGGGGAGCCATGGGGCTCCGAATGGGCTCTAAACAATCGGGTGGGTGCGGTGAGGTGGGCTGCGCTCCCAAGGACTGGCAGGGTCCCTCACTGGGCGAACCGAAGCTCGAAAGCAAAACAGAACCCTCCCGAGAACGATGATTGGTCAGAAACGTCGCAGGGGCGGGACCTTTGAATCCCACCCCTAAAGCGGGTGAACAGCACAGCTTCGCTAATTCCTTCCTCCTGGACGTTCGGCTACCTGAGGCGCTGACTGGATGAACGCCGCAGGAAGAGCCAATCTCAGGCGCCAGAGGAAAAGGAGGGCGGCTAGCCCCGCCCCCAGGACGTGCACCCAATCAGAGGAAGGAAGGCTCACTGAAGGCCCGCCTCCGCCCTCCGAGGGCGGTGATTGGGCGGCGTCCGGGGAACCAAGCCCGGGAGGAAAAACCGGCCCCGAATGGAAATCACCGGGAGTTGCGGCCCCTCCCCGGAGTCCGTTAATATCCCCCTGCGGGTAGAAAGGCGAAACAGCCGGATTCTTACGTTTAAAACTTTCCGCTCCGACATGTTCGCCTCCTACGCGGCTGCCAAGCTCCCGAGACTTGGTTATCTTAGGGCTTTTTGAAGCGGTTTCGACCGTCACCCGTGTTTCCGGATACGACACTTCCGCCTGTATCTCCTATTGGCTGCTGCGAACGCAGCTTCCGGTCCGTATTCAGCTCCCAGGCAACCGAGTCCCAGTGTGTTCCCACCCGACTTGCAAACACGAGGCCGCGGAATCAAGGTTCCGTGGCCGTGGGAATTTGGACCCTTCCTTTTCGTGGGTGCGTCTCTACAACTCTAGAATCACTGGTTAAAATTTTGTTCTGACACTGCGGAGTTCTGTGTTTTTCATCCTCTTTTTGCTTTGTGCTTGAACTAAGGGCTTTGCATGCTCCTTTAGCGTTATTGATTGGCCCTCTACCACTTGAGCCACGGCTCCATTTCTGCTTTTTGTTGTGTAATCGTGATATGGTGGAGGACGTAAAGATGGAATATGATATTTGACTTGGATTGTGTAAAATGGATAATGAATGATTGTAAGATATAAATGTAAGTGTGCTGTGGATAAGACTTCCCTGGTAACTCATTACTTTAGCTAGTAACTGTAATTGTAACTCTGTAACTCCATAACCCTGCCACTCTGTAACTCGAAGGCTCTTTTCTGAGCAATGTGAGCCCTAACCCTGCAGGACCATCACCACCCTTTGTTCTATTCCCCTGCTTCCCACAAGCAAAACTTCGGCGGGAAATTTAAACTTAAGGTGTGCATTTCTTGTAACAATCATTGGCTAAAACCAACACCCAGCCTCCCCCTTTTCCCGCCCTAGCCCCAAATGCTTAAAAGCCGATATGGGCTGGCACTCGGGACTGTTTCCTGGGATCCCAACTCCAGGTGCAGTCCTGGCGCATCAGCACTTTTCGCTCAATAAAATCTTTTATATTTTTACTGCGGACTGAGTGGTCGCACTGCCCCCCCCCACTACAATTCAAGATAGAGTCTCGGGTTTTTTGTTTTTGTTTTTTGTTTTAAGGGGCAGGCTTCACACCACGATTCTCCTGATCTTTCAAAGATGAGCTACCTGGCTGTCTCTTTCATAAAGTTTGTTCTGCGTTTATACTGGGGACGCAGCAGAGAGCAAGGTCTAGACTACTGGTCTACCAAGTCCATGTAGTGGAAATATTCCCTGGTGAGATAGTATTGAGAAAGTGACTCCCCTGCTGGGAGGAAAAAATTAAATTGTGATGGGGATGGGTTCACCTGTCATCAGGTGAGTGACCAGAGATACTCCAGGTACAAGGTATCCAAAAGGCTCTGGGCTCTGCTGGGCCCCATGGGATGCCACTTTTTTGTTGGTTTTTAGGCCAGTCTTGGGGCTTGAACTCAGGGCCTGGGCATTGTCTCTGAACCAGTTTGTGCTCAAAGTTAGCACCTCTCAGTTGAGCCACAGCACCACTTCTGGCCTTTTCTGAATAGTTTATTGGAGATACACTTTCCTGCCCAGGCTGGCTTTGAACTGCGATCCTCAGATTTCATCCTCCTGAGTGCCTGGCAGTACCACAAAATTATGTTGTCCCAAAAAAGAATAGTTTCAAGGGCATACTGAAGTATATACCAAGAAAGTTGATTAGTGAACCCCAGACATGGGTACAGGCACATTGGCTCACAGAAGGCACTAGTGCCCTAACATCCTGGAGTATTTATGATGAAAACGTTGAGAGCTGGGTGCCAGTGGTTCACACCTGTAATCTAATGACTTAGAAGGTTGAGATCTGAGGATCACGGTTCAAAGCCAGCCTGGGAAGAAAATACTCTTATCTCCAATTAAGCACCAAAAAGCTGGACTAGAGGCATGGTTCAAGTGCTAAGTGAGTAAGCAAGACTCAGGAGCATGAGAGGCCCTGAGTACAAGCCCAAGTACTGTTCTCTTTACTCCTCAAAATGGCCAGGTTGGATTTTACCGGAAGTTACAGAGAAGAATCTAGAAATATTTTTTTACAGGCCTTTGGATTCCTTAATTTTAGATTCAGGTAGCAGCTAGCCATGAGTGGCGGGGATGCGGCCCAAATGAAAATGGGATACCAAGGTTGGAGAGAAAAATGTTGTAATTAAGCATTTTTAATATCTATATTTTCCTTTTCTTTAAGTAGTTTTACAAGGAGTTGCCATTTAACAAAGCAGTTCACAATATATCTTGATCCATATCACCCCGTTCAACATTCTCATCCCTCCCTCCCTACCCCTTCCCTCACTCTTTCTCATTTTGTAGAATGGACATTGGATTCTTAACTGCATCTCCCCCTCTTCTCCTCTTCATTCTTCTATCCCTTTACCCTTGACCACACTCCACCCCTTTTGAGTACCTGCTTCCTGGAGTTTTATTTTGCTGAACTTTGATTTTGCTAAAGAATTACACTATTGAATTCACTGTATTTCAGTTAATACATTTGTATACACTTGCATTCAACCTAATGTATGAAGAGTTTCTAAGGTAAATTTAGCTTCTACATGTAAGGGAAAACACACATCCGATGTCTTTCTGGGCCTGAATTACTTTCCTTAACATAATTTATTATTCCAGGTTTTTCCATTTCTTTTCTTTTCTTTTCTTTGTTTGTCAGATCCTCGGCACTGTCCCTGAGTTTTTTCACTCAAGGCTAGCCCTCTACCAGTTTGAGCCACAGCACCACATCTGGTTTTCTAGTGGTTAATTTGAGAAAAGAGTATCATGGCCTTTCCTGCCCAGGCTGGCTTCAAACTGCACTCCTCAAATCTCAGCCTCCTGAGTAGCTGGAGTTACATGCATGAACTATCAGCACATAGTCCATACCTTTACAAATGTTGTAATATCAGTCGTTCTGATGGATGAGTAAAATTCCATTATCTATATCACATTTTCTTTTTTTTTGGGGGTCCGGTTGTGGGGCCTGAACTCTGGGCCTGGGCTCTGTCCCTCAGCTCTTCAGCTCTAGGCTAGCACTCTACCACTTGAGCCACAGCGCCACTTCTGGCTTTTTTCTTTTTGCTTATGTGGTGCTGAGGAATGGAACCCAGGGCCTCATGCATGCGAGGCAAGCACTCTACCACTGAGCCACCTTCCCAGCCCATATCACATTTTCTTGATCCATTCATCCACTAAGGAGCATCTGAGCTGATTCCATGCCTTGGCTATGGCTAATAGAGCTGAAGTGAATATGGCTGTACTGGTAGCTTTACTGTATGTAATTAAACTTCCTGACTCCAAGTGACCCTCAGCCCTGTAGACAGGCAATCTCAGTAAATCCTCAAATCCCACCCACTTTCAGTGTATTTGTGGTTTTTACTGTGGTTGTTATTGCTAGTCCTGGGTCCTGCGTGCTATCTCTGAGCTTTATGGATTCAAGGTTTGTGCTCTACCATGTGAGCCAGAACTGCACTTCCAGCTTTTTGGTGATTTTTTGGGGGGGGGTCCAGTCATGGGGCCTGAACTCTGGGCCTGGGCGCTGTCCCTCAGCTCTTCAGCTCAAAGCTAGTGCTCTACCACTTGAGCCACAGCGCCACTTCTGGCTTTTTTCTTTTTGCTTATGTGGTGCAGAGGAATCAAACCCAGGGCCTCATGCATGCAAGGCAAGCGCTCTACCACTGAGCCACCTTCCCAGCCCCCATCTTTTTGGTGATTATTTCATGATACGTCTCTTGGATTTGCTTGTCTGGGCTGGCTTCAAACCAGGATCCTCAGATCTCAGCCTCCTCACTAGCTAGGATTATAGGTGTTGAGCCACTGGCACTCAGCTCTATAATTTTCAGATAGGGCCTCACACTTTTCCCCAAGCTCTACTGGACTGCCATCTTTTTACCTATGTCTTCCGAGTAGCTGGGGTTATAGGCATGAGCCACCACACCAGCATACTGATAAAAGATGGGGGTCGCAATAACTTTGAGCCCAGGCTGGGCTTCACTTTCAGTTTCCAGACAGCTTGAGCTACGTAGTGACTCCTATCTCCAGAAAAAAAAAATCATTCTAGGTTTCTCTGTTATAGTGGCACACACATGAAAAAATAGGACTAAGACAGCAGGCATGCTGTTTCCAACAAAGCTTCTTTGCTAGTGAAAGTTTTTAATGGAAAATACTTGTTTTTGAAGCTCTGTACTGTGCTCAAGTGGGGGAGAACCCAATCCCATTTCACAGGCCAGGAACTGAGGCTCAGAGAGGCAAAGACACTGGCTCGAGATTTCCCAGCTTCTCAGCAGCATCAGGTCAGAACTGGAAACCAGTCCAGATGGATCCCCCACTCTCAAATAGGCAGCAGTGGGGGGGGCATGACAGGATCCAGCCCCCTCCTTTTAGGAGCTCTGGGAAGTCTCCATTACTTGCCCAGGGCCACAGAGGTAGCAGCAGGGAGACTCCAGTCACTGGGCTCTCCGTAGTCAGTGAGGTCCTGAGCAGCCACCTGGATTAAATACCTGGAGTGAGGTCTCACAGCCCTGAGGGTGAAGGTGGTGGCTTCGATGGGTCCCACCTGAGAGCAGGAGACAGTCAGGTCATAAGAAAGAAGAGGTGGGAAGGGTCACCATGCACCGGGCCCCAGACATCCACCTTATACGCCTAAGCTCCAGTCCTAGACTCTGCCCCCAAATGCCCAGGCCACATGGCTTTTCCTAACAACTCTCTTATGGTCAGACTGTGGCTTGGTTGTCCCTCAAGTGTTCACACATTGATGGTGATTCCCCACTGAGAAATGAAGAGGGTGGACACTCATTCCTACCATGATGTCTGGAGGTGGAGCCTCTATGAATTATGCAAGATATTTAGGACGAAGCTTCCTGTGGACTGGGTTGTGTTGGATTTATCAGAAGGAGATCACACATACAACAAGCATGCACACACACACACACACATGCATGCAAGGACACACATGTATGGACAGAATACTACGTTCTGTGTTACCACACAAAAGCTGTCCTAGATGCAGCTTTGAGCCTGGATCCTCAGATATCAGCTTCCTGAGTAGTTAGGATTATAGGCATGAGCCACAATGCTCAGCATTATGTGAGCTCAAAATGTCCTAGTGCTGGGCTGGGGGCATGGCTTAGTAGTTGAGTACTTGCCTAGTGTATATAAGGTCCTGTGGTTAAACCCCAGTCCTGCCAAAAAGAAAAGAAATTGCACTATCTTCCAGGTGTGGTGGTACACACCAGTAATCCCAGAACTGAGGAAGTAGAGGCCAGAGGCCTACGCAGCAGAACCCTGGCTCAGACACCGAAATAGCAAAAAGAAATCTGTGGTGGGAATCGTTTAGTGAAAGATTGTATAGGTAGGAGGCCCAAATAAACAGAAGACAAGTGCTGGAATGTGGTCTAGTGGTAGGGTGCTGGCCTGGGTTCGATTCCTCAGTACCACATACACAGAAAAAGCTAGAAGTGATGCTGTGGCTCAAGTGGTAGAGTGCTAGCCTTGAGCAAAACAAACTCGGGGACGGTGCCCAGATTCTGAGTTCAAGCCCCAGGCCTGGCAAAAAAGGGGGGCGAGGGTTAACAATTAATTTTTAAAATTTATTTTGTGGGTTGTGGGGCCTGAACTTGGGACCTGGGCACTGTCCCTGCGCTCTTTAGCTCAAGGCTGGAGCTCTACCGCTTTAAGCCACAGTACATCTTCCAGTTTTCTGGTGGTTAATTGGAGGTAAGAGTCTCACATAGACTTTTCTGCCTGATCTGACTTCAAACGGCAATCCTCAGATCTCAGCCTCCTGAGTAGCTAGGATTACAGGCGTGAGCCACCAGTGCCCCCCTTTAGTTTTTACTTTTCTAAAATGTACAGCAATGTATTTTTTTTTCCTATGAAGGTGAAAATGGTGTACCATAATAAAATGAACCCTTTTAATGCAGACCGTTCAGGGGCATTTCACGATGATACGCAAACATCTCTAGTTCCACAACCATCCATCGCCCCCAAAGCAGGTCTGTCCTCATGAGCATCACCCCATCCCCTTCCCTGCCCTGTCCCCACGAGTCCACTTCCTGTTTCTGGATCTGCTTGTTCTAGACATTTCCTATCAATGGAGCTGCACTCTGTGGAGTCTTTTGTGTCTATTTCTCAAACTGAGCACAGTGGCCTCCAGATCCTTCAGAGTGTAGCATGGATCACAGCTCATCCTGTTCCTGGCTGGGTAATATTCCAATTTGTGTGTGGCTATTTGTCCTTCTCTGGATATTGGGCTGCTGTGTGTCTTGCAGGCAGCTCTGAGCGTATAGGACTAAGGACAGGAGTGAGGTGTGTTCACCCTGAGCACAAAGAGCAAGGATGGAGTGAGGCCCACTGTGGCCCCTGTTGTGAACAGTCTGGAGTGGAGCTGCTGTCTAACCCTGAGCTCCGTGCAAAGCCCCACAGCACCCACTGCTCCCCCTTCCAGGTGCCCCCTGGCACCTCCTCACCTGGCGGAAACGGGTGGCTCCATGACGCTTGTAGCGGATCCAGTACTTGAGGGAGAAGACCTCTGGGAAGGGCCAGGACTGCGGCGGCTGCCATTGCACCTGCAATCGCTGCCCAGAGACTTGGCTCAGGCGCACGCCAGTGGGAGGGTCTGGTTTGACTGAGGGGACAGCAGAAGCAGGGTCAGGGACAGTGGTCATTTTATCATGTACGCATCCATTCATTACTTCATGCAGTCATCCACTCCTGTGCTCATTTGTCTATTCATCCATCCACGCATCCGTTTATCCAACCAACCATCCATCATTCATCCAAGATCCATTCATTCATTCATCTATCCATCATGTATTCATCCATCATCCATCCGTCATTCATTCATCCATTCATCCACCTACCATCAACCCATCCATCCACCTGTATATCTGTTGGTCTGTTCTTCCATTTGTTCATTCATTCATTCATTCATCAACTCAAAAACAAGTCCAGGTTGAGCATCCATTACTACTCTAGGGGAGGACACAAGGGTGATGGACACCTTTCTGCCCCATAATCCATCAGGGAGCAGACAAGAAATGAAAGCGCATGGCGCATACAGCAGGGATGACAGTCTAAGAGCCAACTGCTGCTGCTGACATTAATAGTCCACATATTGTAAAACTCTACTGCAGAGGACGATGCAGCGGTGTTGAGTGCAACCAACCTACTGTGCCCTTCCCAGCCGGCAGCAGCTCCCTTCCTGTCCCCAGATCTGCCCGCCCTGGATGGTTCCTCTCGATGGGGCCTCACACTGTGGCACCTTTTGTGTCTGCTTCTCTCACTAAGCACGGGGGGCCTCGGGGTCCCTCCATGTAGTAGTGTGGGTCACAGCCTCGTCCTGCTCCTGTGCATCCATTCACACACGGATGGGTAGACCGTCCCCCTCTCGCCAATGATGTCACCATGAACATTGGTACCCGGGGGCGGGACGCAGGCGGAGGGGGCGGGACGCCGGCGGAGGGGGCGGGACGCAGGCGGAGGGGGCGGGACCCAGGCGGAGGGGGCGGGACAAGGGGGGGCGAGGCCCGTCACTCACTGAGGCGTTCAGGCACGAAAGGCAGCAGGCGGTAGGCGGCGCCGCCCGGGCGCAGCACCGTGACGTTGAGCACGTGGGGCACCATGGAGAAGAGCCGCACGTCCAGGACCGAGCAACGCGGGGCGTCCGGGGCCGGCTGTAGGCAGGGCCGGCTGTCCCCAGGCGCGGCTACGCCCAGCCTAGACGCGCGGAGGGGCGGCGGTCAGGGCCTCCCTTCCCAGCTCCCCAGGGAGCGGCGAGGGGCGTGTCTCAAAGGGCGTGGCCTGTGTGGTACTGGGCGTGGACCTAGCCGTGGGGCGGAGTTCTAGTGGTAGGGGCGGGGCTGAACGACACGGAGCCAGTGGCGGGCCTGTCTCAATAAATGGGGGCGTGACCCAAGCGGTAGTAGGCGTGGTTCAAGACGTGGGGCGTGGCTCAAGTGGTGGGTGTGTCTCAAATCATGGAGGGGGCCCCAAGCAGTAGGGGGCGGGGCTCAAGTCATAAAAGGCGTGGCTAACGTTGTAGTGGGCGTGGCTCACAGCAGAGTGCCTGCCAAAGAGTGGGAAATCTTTAGTTTATCACAAGCCAGGTAATATTAGCTATTCAGGAAGCTGAGATCTGAGGATCACGGTTCAAAGCCAGCCTGGGCACGGAGAGATTCTTATCTCCAATTAACTACCAGAAAACCAGAAGTGACACTGAGGTTCAAGTGGTAGAGCACTCGCCTTGAGCAAAAGAGGCTCAGGGACAGTGCCCAGGCCCTGAGATCAAGCCCCAAAAGGAAGGAATTAAGTGTTTTTGATACTCATATTACTCTTAAGTATAAATATACAAGTCGAATAAAGGAAGAAAGATAGTTACGTTATATTGTAGTAAATATTTGAAATATTTGGGTGATATTTGTATCATACATAGTAAAACTAACCTCATCATTTAGTTTTGTTTTTGTTTTTGTGTTGCCAGTCTTGGGGCTTTAACTCAGGGCCTGGGCACTGTCCCTGAGCTCTTTTGTTCAAGGCTAGCACTCTACCACTTGGAGCCACAGCACCACGTCCAGTTTGGTTTTCTGGTACTTAACTGGAGATGAGAGTTTTTCAGATTTTCCTGCCTGTGCTGGCTTGGAACCACCCTCTTAAGATCTCAGCCTCCTGAGTAGCTAGGATAACAGGCAGGAGCCACGAGCTCCCAGCCAACCTCACCCATTTCTTTCTTTCTTTATGTATTTGCCAGTTTGGGAGCTTGCTTAGCTGTTTGCTAGTTAATTAGAGATACATTTCTTGGATTTGTCTCCCTAGGCTGGATTAGAATCTTGATCCTGAGATCATAGCTCCTGAGCAGCTAGGATTACAGGTTGGGGAGATCAGTCATGCCCTGCCTACTGGGACCCCATCACTGTGACCACGCCCCTTACCACTATAGCCACGCCCCTGACCGCGGTAGCCACGCCCACAACCCTGAAGCTGCTTGCCTCCCATCCAAAGTCATTCCCTCACCACTGAAGCCAAGGCTATCAGCAGCAGAGCCCTACCCCTCACAGGTGAAATCACGCCCCTCACCTCTCACCCTGAGCCATGCCCCTCGGCACCACGCCCACTGGCGCTGGGGCCACGCCCTAAACCACCGGAGCCACGCCCCTCACCTGCTGTAGACTCTTTTTCAAGCTCGTTGGGGCGCACAAAAGCCACATGGCACCTTGGGAACTGTTTCTGTTGTTCAGGCTGCTCTGGGATTGGGGTATCTGTGTCCCCAGGGCTTCTGGGAGGGGGCATCACCCGGAGGTCCCTTCCAACCCCACTGACCTGTATGTGGCAATGAAGGACATTGGCCCTGTGGCATTGGAAGCTGGTGGTAGAATCCAGGAGCAATCTACAGCCACCGGATATCTAGAGGCACGGCACTGCACCCTGAGCTGGCTCACAGCCTCTGGGGTCCCTGCAGAAGAGACAGGAGCCTGAGCTTCAAATTCACCCCAGAGACTGCCACAGCCCTGTTGTGTGCTCAGCCCCGCCCCCCTCCACCACACCGGCAGCCAGTACCTCCCGCAGAGCGCAGAGTAGGAGCTGCAGAAAGTTTCCATGCCAGATAGATCTGCCCCCCCCTACATCCACACCAAGAGGTGAACAGGGCAGTTACCATGGGGTTACAAGAGTTTTGTTTTGTTTTTTCTTTGGGGCCTGTCCTGGGTCTTGAACTCAAGGCCTGGGCACTGACCCTTACCTCTTCTAGCTCAAGGCTAACACTCTACCACTGTGAGCCACAGCACCACTTCTGGTTTCCTGGTGGTTAATTGGCAATAAGAGGCTCTAGGGGCCTGGAATGTGATTTAGTGGTAGAGTGCTTGCCTAGGCTGCATGAAGCCCTGGGTTCGATTCCTCACTACCACATACACAGAAAAAGCCAGAAGTGGGGCTGGAAGGTGGCTCAGTGGTAGAGCACTCACCTTGAGCTGAAGAGCACAGGGATAGTGCCCAAGCCCAGAGTTCAAGCCCCAGGACTTGCTTAAAAAAAAAAAAAAGAGTCTTACAGACTTTTCTGTCTAGCCTGGATTTGAATCATGATCCTCAGATCTGTCTTCTGAGTAGCTGGGATTATAGACATGAGCACAGGTACCTAGACACATGAACATTTTTTTTTTGGTTGTGGGGTTTGAACTCTGGGCCTTGGCACTGTCCCTGAACTCTCCAGCTCAAGGCTAGTGCTCTACCACTGAGCCACAGTGCTATTTCTGGTTTTCTCGTGGTTCATTGGAGATAAGAGTCTCACAGACTTTCCTGCTGGCTTTGAACAGTGATTCTCAGATCTCAGCCTCCTGAGTAGCTAGGATGACAGGCATGAGCCCTGGGCGCCTGGCTCTCATGAACATTTTTGACTGACTCCAAGGATGGGCAGCCAGTAGATATGGAGACCCCATTCTCCATTCCTGGCTGTCACCCCAGGCTCCTGCTTCTCTGTGCCTTGGTTTCCCCATCTGTACCATGGCTGGTTACTTGGTTTCACTAATAGATACATGGTAGACAGAGATGGGTAGGCAGGGGCTAGTACCTAGAGAAGGTCCGTCCCTCTGTTCAGCCCCCTTCCTTCCCCTGCCCCACGGCTCCCACTCACCTTTCACTCCACTGGGGGACACGCAGAGGGTGAGGACCAGGAGTAGCCTGGGGGTCATGGCTGCGGTGGCTCTGCTCTCTGAATCTGGGGTGGGGATGCCCAAGGCTGGGGTAGGAGGCAGGGGACTTGGGTCCTCCCCAGGGAAAACCCAGTGCCCCCTTCAGCCCCTCCCCCACAACCAGGTCTGACTCACCAGCCAGAAGAATCCCCCAGCCCCGGCCGGCCATATTGGAGCAGGGCTGCAGGGAAGGTCCTGGGGGGTGGGGCAGAAGTGACCTCAGGGCCTCTCCCTCCCTCCACAGATGGTGGTGGAGGGGCCTTTCCTTCCGCTGCTTCAGCTGCCATTGGTGACAGGGGAAACCCCCAGGGAAGGGACACGGACAGAGGGCAAGCGGAGGAGAGAGTAAGAGGAGAGGCAAGAGAGAGAGAGTTAGAGGCCCCAAGACAAGAGCCACATGGGCCCCGAGGGACACAGGCACAGAGGCAGGGCACAGGTCTTTTGCTGAGAACAAAGTTGGGCTGCTTTAGGTGGCAGCTTGCCTTCCCCCTTACACATCCTCCACCCCATGGGGAAAGCCCAGTCCGGGACAGGCAGCTGAGCCCTGGATGGGAAGGGAAACCACAAGGGCAGGGGGAGGGGTTCCCACACTTCCCCTAAATGGAAAAAGCCAATGAGCCCCAGGGTCTACAGGGACTTGCCAGGGGCCAGGAGAGGCTGGGGACAGGGGCTCCCCCAGGGACAAGGTTTAGGGGCATGAAAAAAAATGAGGTCAATTAAGAAATGGAAAGTCCAGTGCTGGTGGCTCACGTCTACAATCCTAGCTACTCCAGAGGCTGAGATCTGAGGATCATGATCCAAGGCCAGCCCAGGCAGGAAAGACAGGGAGTTTCTTATCTCCAGTGAACCACCAAAAAGCCAGAAGCAGAACTGTGGATCAAGTGGTAGAGTGCTAGCCTAATCTAATTTCCAAATAACCACCAGAAAGCTGGGGGTGGAGTTGTGGCATAAGCAATAGAGTTCAGGGACCTTGAGTTCAAACCCTATTACTGGTACAGAAAGAAAGAAAGAAGGGGCTGGGAAGGTGGCTCAGTGGTAGAGCGCTTGCCTTGCATGCTCAAGGTCCTGGGTTCGATTCCTCAGCACCACATAAGCAAAAAGAAAAGAGCCGGAAGTGGCACTGTGGCTCAAGTGGTAGAGTGCTCGCCTTGAGCTGAAAAGCTGAGGGACAGCACCCAGGCCCAGAGTTCAGGCCCCACAACTGGACCCAAAAAGAAAGAAAGAAAGAAGGAAAGAAAGAAAGAAGAACAAAATGAAGGAAGAGATGAAGGGAAGGAGGAAGGAAGGGAGCAGGGGAAGAAAGAAAAAAAAAACACAAGAAAAACTAGGGGCGTGGCTAAATTGAAGGGGTGTGGCTTAAATGGGCATGTTAGAGGGGTGTGGCCAATGGGAGGGTGTGGCTCTAGTAGTAGAGTGGGCCTAGCAAATGAGAGGCCTTGAGTTCAAACCCCAGTACCTCCTGTGTCCTAAAAAAAAGAAGAGAGAAAGAACACCACTGAGAGGAAAATAGAGAAGAAAAGAGAAAGGGAAATGGGCTGGGAAGGTGGCTCAGTGGTAGAGCACTTGCCTTGCATGCCTGAGGCCCTGGGTTCGATTCCTCAGCACCACATAAGCAAAAAGAAAAAAGCCGAAGTGGCACTGTGGCTCAAGTGGTAGAGCGCTAGCCGTGAGCTGAAGAGCTGAGGGACAGCGCCCAGGCCCAGAGTTCAGGCCCCGCGACCGGACCCAAAAAAAAAAGGAAAGAAGGCGGGGAGAGGGAGGGAGGGCTCTATGCTATTGTAGGCTCTTCCCCACTGAATCTGAGTTCTTTTTTTTTTTTGCTGGTGGGGGGCCTGAACTCTGGGCCTGGGTGCTGTCCCTCAGCTCTTCAGCTCACGGCTAGCGCTCTACCACTGGAGCCACAGAGCCACTTCTGGCTCTTTTCTGCTTATGTGGTGGTGCTGAGGAATCGAACCCAGGGCCTCACGCATGCAAGGCAAGCGCTCTACCACTGAGCCACCTTCCCAGCCCCATCTAAGGTCTTCAAAGTGTTGCATTAAGTTCAGTAATGATGTAGAGGGAAACGGGGGAGGTCCCCCTGCTGTGGCCCACCCCACCCCACCCCTGCCCTGTCCCCAGTAATGAGGCCATCCGCGCATGCGTCCTGTGAATGTTTTTTTTAATTTTAATTTTATTTTTTATTTACTTCTCCAACCGCTCTTGTGTGAGGACTTGGTTGGGACGTGTGGAGGGAGGGACTGCCACACTGAGCAGCCTAGGCAGGGACCAGCAGGGTGATGGAGCCAGCTGGACACGGTCAGGAAAGGCCCCAGGCAGGCTGGCCTATGGTGGTGGTGAGGGTCCGCCAAGCCCGTGTCCCCTGCGAGTCTGGAGGGGGCCACAGCCCTGAGGGGAGGCTGTCCCGCAGCTTCAGCGGCCCTGGGCCTGCAGTCTCTGCATCTGTAAGATCTGGCTGAGAATCCTTTGCACGTCCTCGTCCATCTGGCCCTGGGGTGCAAGGAGGGGCAGAGAGAGAGAGAGAGAGCCTGGCCTAGTCCCCTGCTTTCCCCAGACCAAGCAAGTCGATGACAGAGATAGTCAGCCTCCCACTGCACAGAAGGGGACACTGAGGACCAGACAGCGTCAGGTGCGCCCAGGCGCGGGGTACCCGAAGTGGAGTCAGCACACAGTGCGGGGCTCACCTGAATGGCATACAGGAGATGTGTTCTGTACAAAGCCACCACGGCACAGTGCTCCCGGGCAGCCTCCTGCGGGCACCGAGGAGGGGTGCTCAGAAAAGCCAGACCCCCGCCTGACACGCCCCACAACACATGTGCCAACAGCCCATCACTTCCTGCTTGCACACCTCTGTGTGTGTGTGTGTGTGTGTCAGTTCTCAGGCTTGAATTCAAGGCCTAGAGGTTGCCCCTGAATTTTTTTTTTCTCAAGCCTGGCACTCTACCACTTGAGCCACAACTCTACTTCGGGTTTTTTGCTGGATCCCTGGAGATAAAAGTCTCAGGGACTTTCCTGACCAAGCTGGCTTCAAACTGTGATCCTCAGATCTCAGCCTCCTGAGTAGCCAGGAGGACAGGTGTGAGCTATTGGCGCCCGCCCTCTGCATGGAAATGTTCTTGTCTGTGCTGGACACGGCTCCCGCCACCTTGCCCGCCCCGTCCCTCTCCTGACACACAGCGCTCACCTGCAGTTCCCGCTGGAGAGTTCTGACCTGGCCACGCAGGGCCTCCACCTCGGGACTGGCTGGGGCTGCTGGCTGCTCTCTGAGCGCCTCCTTTAGGTTGAAGACTTCTTTGGATAATTCTGTGATCTGGAGGAAGGGGTCTGTTAGTGAGCCTCCTACTCCTCCAGAACCACAGGTTGAGAAGAGGTAGCTGATCAAAAGTGAGTAGTTCAAGTTTCTGGTCGAGTCTGTGGGACTTTCCTGTCCAGACTGGCTTTGATCCATGATCCTCAGATCTCAGCCTCCTGAGTAGCTAGGATGACAGGCGTGAGCCACCAGCACCCAGCTCCCTACCCACTTTTTTTTTTTAATTGTGGGGCTTGAACTCTGGTTTTCTGGTGGTTCATTGGAGATAAGAGTCTCACAGGGACTCAAGCGGTAGAGTGCTCACCTTGAGCTGAAGAGCGCAGGGACAGCGCCCAAGCCCAGAGTTCAAGCCCCACTTCGGGTTTTCTGGTGGTTATTTGGAGATAAGAGTCTCTCAGACTTTCCTGGCTGGGGCTGGCTTTGAACCGTGATCCCCAGGTCTCAGGATGCCAGATGTGAGCCCCCAGCACCTGGCCCTTTCCACCCCCATCTCATGGCTCATATGGTCAGAATCACAGATCTGGCCCAAGGACTGGGCTTTGCTGGTGTGCCGAGATTCCATGTACACAGCAGGTGCTTCATAAATGACCTTATTGTAATAAAGACCACTAGCTCCCTCAGGGTGACACAGACGCATGCGTAGCTGTGGTGGCTGGCAAGGGCGCTGGCATGTAATGGCTGGGGGGAGGGCAGGCATCACTGCCCAGGCCCCTTCAGGGACTGGCACACCCCTCTCCCCATCCGAATCACCTAGCCCGGATGTGCACAGCACTGAGAATGAGAACCGGCTGTCAGTTTTTGGGGAGTCGGTCGTGAGGCTTGAACTCTGGGCCTGGGTACTGTCCTATCCTCTGCTCTTCAGCTCAAGGTGAGCGCTCCATCACTCAAGCCCCAGCACCACTTCTAATTTTTCTGGTGGTCAATTGGAGATAAGAGTCTTCAAGGACTTTCTTTGCCCGGGCTGGCTTTGAACCGTGATCCTCAGATCTCAGCCTCCTGAGTAGCTAGGGTGACAGGCGTGAGACACTGGCGCCTGGCCTTGCTGTCAATTACCCATCACCAAGGTACCATTTCATCCTCCACTCACAGAGGAAGAAGCCAGAGCTCAGAGAGGTGAGGTGACCTGCCTGAGGCCACACAGCAAGGCAGCCAGCTCTCTTGGGCCCCTTAACAGCTCTCCAGTGACAAGCCTTTGTGACTGGCCCTTCACTTCACCTATGGGAACCCCAACTCTGCTCATCAGGAAAAGAGGAATAAAAATGCTTTCTGTGGGCTGGGAAGGTGGCTCTGTGGTAGAGTGCTTGTCTAGCATGCATGAAGCCCTGGGTTTGATTCCTCAGTACAATGTACACAGAAAAAGCTGGAAGCGGCACTGGGGCTCCAAGTGAGGGATAGTTCTCAGGCCCTGAGTTCAAGCCCCAGGACTGGCAAAACAAACAAACCCAAACAAAACAATGCTTTCTGCTTAACCAGACATTATGGCTCAAGCCTGAGATTCTAGTTACTTGGGAGGCAGAGCTCAATCAAGGAATGAGGGTTTGCGTATCTTAAAAGTTCACAACAGTCCACGTCAACCAGTGTCTGGACATTGTGGTGTGTGCCTCTGCTACTGTGCACAAACACCAGGCGGAATGAAGTCGAAGCTGGCACAGGCGTTAAACGTACACCCCTACCTGGAAAAATAACCAAGGCCAAAAAGGGGCTGGAGGAACCGCTCAAGGGTAGAGGTGTGGCCCAAACCAAGGGGCGTGGCTTGAACTCTAGAAGCATTGTTCCAGCGGTTGAAAAAGCCTGTCTCCATCAATGGGGATGTGGCTTGAGCTGCAGAGTGCCCCCTCCACAGTGGGGCGTGGCTTGAGGTGAGTGGGTGTGGCTTGAGTGGAGGGGGCGGGGCTCACATTGTACTGGGCTTTCTTTTTTTGGTCCATCCTGGGGCTTGAACTCTGGGCCTGGGAGCTGTCCCTGAGCTCTTCAGCTCAAGGCTCATGCTCTACCACTTGAACCACAGCGCCAATTCTGGTTTTCTGGTGGTTCATTGGAGATCAGTGTCTCATGGACCTTTCCTGCCCAGGCTGGCTTTGAACCATGATCCTCAGATCTCAGCCTCCTGTGTAGCTAGGATGACAGGTGTGAGGCACTGGCGCCTGGCTATGGTGCATGTCTTACAAGCATGTGGCCCTGGGTTTAATTCCTAGTATCTTTGAAAAAAATAAAGGAAGTAGCACTGAACTGGGGCTCAGTGGCTCACGCCTATAATCCTAGCTACTCAGGAGGCTGAGATATGAAGATCATGGTTCAAAGCCAGCCTGGACAGGAAAGGTCTGTAAGACTCTTATCCACAGTGAAGCACCAGAAAACCGGAAGTGGTGTTGTGGCTCAAAGTGGTAGAGCAGTGGCCTTGAACACAAAAGTTCAGAGACAGTGCCCATGTTCCAAGTTCAAGCCCCATGACCAACAAAAAGAAAGGAAGGAAGGAAGGAAGGAAGGAGCTTTCAGATGTTAAGAATTGTGGGAAGAGAAAAGCAATAAGGTGAAAGAGTGAGCCCAGTAACTAAAGTTTCAGGTGTCAGTCTTATTGTTGTTGGAGTCGAACCCTGGCAATACCACTGTCGGGCTGTGTGGCTCTGGAGCAGTATCTTCATGTCACTGAGCCTCGTTTCCTCTTATTGGAATGTGATTTGTGACC
This sequence comes from Dipodomys ordii, assembly GCF_000151885.1. NCBI lineage: Eukaryota > Metazoa > Chordata > Mammalia > Rodentia > Heteromyidae > Dipodomys > Dipodomys ordii. The sequence continues at coordinate 1,782,462 of NW_012267280.1, read as the reverse complement.
TGGAGGCTTCCCCTGTGTGAACGCACAGGTGCTAGGCCTGGCATACAGTAAGTGCTCAATGCACGCTCCACCCAGAAGAGCAGCAGCCCAGGTTGGCTACAGCTGAGCCCCTCCCGTCCTCTGCTTCTTCTGCTGTCTGATTTTTCTGCTGGGGACTGAGGCTAGTTTTCATGACCCACCCAGATTCTCTCTGAGCTCTGGTGGGGACTAGGAGGTCCTAACCCTGCAGCGGGGGGGGCACCTACCTTTTTGTCTTTCTCCTTGGCCTTGTCCAGAGCCTCCTGGGCTCGGCTCTGGGCCTGCCTTGCCCTTTCCGCCTCAGTTCGGAGCCCCCGTAGCTGCTGTTCGGCTGTGGCCAGCTGAGCCTCGGCCGCATGGCGCTCACTCTTCATTAACAGCGCCTCACGCTGTACCTGTAGTCCAAGATGACGAGTGTGTACCCCCAGAATGTATGGGGCTCCTTCTCAACCTTCCGCTTTGGCCTGAGGACAGTCAACCCCATGTCCATCTGGAGGGACTCGGTCCCGTGGAAGTTCTGGGTGTGATTTACAGACCCTTCTGGGCACTTCCAGATAGCATGCTGTGTGTCTTGGGGCAAGTGACTTCACCTTTCTGTGCCCATTTCCTCATACGGAGAATGAGGATGATAAGAAAAGCTACCATTTACTATATTCTAAGCAGATACATAGAATGTGCCAAGGACAGTGCCTGGTACATACAGTAAGGGCTCTGTTTGAGTTAGTGATATTGTTCTTGTTCTTGTTTTTCTATTGCTGCCAATGTCCTTATTTCTGCCAGTGATATGAAAGTTTCTAGACATCTTCCTTCCTTCCCTCCCTCCCTTTTTTTCCTTCCTTTCTTTTTCTTTCTCTCACTTTTGGTAGTACCGGGGTATTTTGAACTCAGGGCCTCAGGCTTGACAAGCAGACACTCTACCACCCCTCTAGTCCTTGTAGATTTCTTCCTTCAAAATATAAAACAGTTCTGGGTGCTGGGATGTAAAACATTTCTGGGATGATGCCTGTCATCCCAGCTACTCAGGAGGCTGAGATCTGAGGATCACAGCTTGAAGCCAGCCCAAGCAGGAAAGTCCGGGAGACTCTTCTCTCCAATTAACCACTCAGAAAACAGGAAGTGGCGCTGTGGCTCAAGAGATACAGCGTTCACCTTGAGCTGAAGAGCCGAGGGACAGCGCCCAGGCCCAGAGTTCCAGCCCCAGAGGGCCCAGCATCCACAGAACACATCCAGGCCCTGCCCCAGGCCTCCGGGTGAGCCAGCAAGGCCCGGGGTGGGGTGTGTGTGTGTGGGGATCCCTCACCTGGAAGACCTCCGCGCTTGTCTTCTCGTGCCGGCGCCCCAGGTCCTCCAGCTGGCCCTGCAGCCGGGCCACGTCGGCCTGCAGCGCGCCCACCACCTGCTCGTGCTCGGAGCGCGCCACGCTGCCCGTGCGCCGCGCGCAGCCGGGCGGCCTCCTTGCCCGTGGCCACCACCTCCTGCTCCAGGCTGGCCGCCCGGCCCCGCAGCTCCAGCGCCTCCTCCTGCAGCCGGCGGTGCTCAGCCGCGGGCACCGAGGCCTGGCGCAGAGCCTCGGACGCCTCCCGCAGCTCGGCCAGCCCGCGCCGGGCCTCCTCGCACGCCGTGGCCAGCTCGGTGGCCCGGGCCTCGGCGGCGGCCTTGGCTTCGCCCAGCTCAGCGGCTGCAGCTCGCTGCTTCTCCCCCGCGGCCCTGGCCGTGGCCAGCTGTTCCCGCAGCACCTCCAGCTCCCGGCTCTGCTCCAGACGCATCTCCTCCCGCCGGGCCAGCTCGGCCCGCAAGCCCCTGGCCTCCTCCTCGGCCAGCAGCCGGCCGGCCCGGGCCTCGTCCAGCTGGGCAACGGCTGCCTCCAGCTCCCGCAGGCGGGAGTCTCGGCCTCGCAGGTCCTCCCGGGCCTGCTCCAGGGCCGCCCGCAGCTGGACAGTGTCACCGCCGCCGCTGCCCCCGCCGGCCCCACTGCCCTCGGCCTCGCGTACCCGCGCCCGCAGCCGGCCAGCCTCGGCCTCTGCGGCCTCACATTTGCCGCGGGCTGCCTCCAGCTCGGCGGCCGCCTCCCGCTCTCGCTGCCGGAGAGCCTCTTCCAAGCCTCGGATCCTGCTCTCCAGCTCGGCCTGCAGCTTCTCCGATGCCTCGGCAGCCCCAGGGTGCAGGACAGGACCCGCAGGGACCTCTGGAGCCGTGGCCTCTGCATCCGTGGCCTCCGCATCCGTGGCCTCTGCTCTCATGGCCTCACTGTTGGTGGCGCCTGTCCCCAGTCCCTCAGCTTCCACGTCGCCCAGTCTCTTGACCTCTGCTGCTACAGGATTTGCATTGGGGTTTGTGGCCTCTGCTTCAGTGGCCTCGGCTCCTGTGGCCTTGATGCCCGTGTTCTCTGTTTCTGCCATCTTCCCGTCTAGGATCTCAGCCCCTGTGGCTTTTGTTTCCACAGCCTGGGCTCCGTCCCCTGGTGTTCCTGCGACCTCTGTGTCTGCGCGTTTGGTTTCAGTGGCCTCGGGATTCGTGGATGCTATTTCCAATGTGGTGGTTTCTGTGGCTTCAACTCCAGCCGTCTCCTCATCCGCGGTTCCATTAACTTGGCTTTCTGGAGACACGGTGCCATTTAGCCCTGTGCTGGAAGGCCTCTTTTGGGGGGTCTTGGCTCCCCCGTCCCTGTCCTCCTCCTGGGCTGCCTCATCGTGGCCTCCGGGGTTCTTTGGAGCCTCCTGCTGCTCCAGCCTCCGCAGGGCCTCGGCATGCTGCCTCCGGAGCTGGTCGAACTCGGCGCGGAGGGAGTCGTACAGCAGCAGCGGGATGACCTCGGGGGCGCCGTTCGCCTCCACCTGCACATCCTCCTTCTCGAAGTCCTCCAGGATCTGGGGGCGAAGCGTGCGATCAGGCGGGGTAGGGGGCGGAGGACGGCCTCGCCGCGGCCTCTGCCCAGCGTGACCCCGGCTGACCCACCTGCACCTTCTCCATCAGCTCCTGGTTCTGCCTGGTGAGCTCAGCCACCTGCTCCTGCAGCGAGGCCAGGAGGCCCCGAGCCGACGGGCTCAGCAGAGCCTCGGCCCCTGGCGGGGGGCGGGGGTCACAGTCAGGCTGGGGGTCCAAGCCAGAGGGCACTGGGACAGGGAGTCTAGAGACGCGTGTTGGGGTCCCCAGGACTGGCTCAGCAAGGGGGAATGAATGGCTCATGAACCCCCCCACTTCCCAGCACCCCAAAAGCTCCCATCCTGGGCAGGCAGGGGGTGTTCCAGGACCAGATCATCAGGAGCTTCTAGGGGGAGGAGTGGGGGACAGGGGAGGTTCACCAGATGCATCAGGCAGGTCCCCCTCTTCGTCCTGTAGGGTAGACACGTCGTAGCTCGTGTTCTCTCGCTCATTCTGGAGGAGGGGGGGCAGGAGACAGATTCCAGCTGGGGGTCCTGCTCCCTACTAACCTGTCACCCCCCAAGACTCTAGAAAGAACTAAGGAACCCATGCACCTACAGCACCCCCCCACCCCTGGGTTCCTATTTATGGGGCACATACCAGGTCCCCCCAGCTATTTTTGTGGTGCTGGCCATTCTCACCACTGAGCTGCACCTCAGTTTTATGGTCCCCCCCAAATAACATGGGATCCTGTGGAGTTGCCATGTCTTTTTGGGGGGGTTCCGGTCGTGGGGCCTGAACTCTGGGCCTGGGCGCTGTCCCTCAGCTCTTCAGCTCAAAGCTAGTGCTCTACCACTTGAGCCACAGCGCCACTTCCAGCTTTTTTCTTTTTGCTTATGTGGTGCTGAGGAATCGAACCCAGGGCCTTGAGCATGTAAGGTAAGCGCTCTACCACTGAGCCACCTTCCCAGCCCTGCCATGTCTTTTGAAGATCAAGTCTTGCTCTACAGCCTGAACCCCAAACCTTCTGCCTTTCCTCCTGAGTGCTGGGGTTACAGGCATGAGCTATCACGCCCTGCCTGGTGTGTGCCCATTTTTAACAGGGTTGTTTAGTGTGTTTAGCCACTGAGCTGCACAAATTGCTTATATGGTGATTTGTGTGTACATATAATAATAACATGTGCGGGTCTGCAGGTCTCAACTTCATGGCCGGGCGTGTTCTCTACAGACAGGAGGGTCTTGGCAGGGCGTGTGGCTACACAGTTGTGTGGAACTGCACACAGGTGTGGTGTGAAAGTGCAGGATTATCAGCTTGTGTGTTAAGCTACCATTTGTTTTTTGTTTTTGTTGGTTGTGGGGCTTGAACTCTGGGCCTGGACGCTGTCCCTCAGCTCTCCAGCTCAAGGTGAGCGCTCTACCACTTGAGCCACAGCACCACTTCCAGTTTTCCGGCGGTTTCACAGAGTTTCCTGCCCGGGCTGGCTTTGAACCACGATCCTCATATCTCAGCCTCCTGAGTAGTTAAGATGGCAGGCATCAGCCACCGGCGCCCAGCATACTTGCAGCTTTTTCTGCTTATGTGGTACTGAGGAATGGAACCCAAGGCTTCAAGCATGCTAGGCAAGTGCTCTACCCCTAAGCCACATTCCCAGCCCTAATCTACCATCTGTACCTGGTTGTGCTATGAATGTGTGTTGTGAGTGTACCAGCACCCTTGTGTTTGCATGTTGTGCCCACACGGACTTGTGGGTAGACCAAGTGCTAGACCCACCCATCTCTGGATGACTCCTCCCCTGGGCCATGGGGCACCCCTGAACAACCAGGCCCCTTAACTTTTGATGAACCCCTGCTTAGGCCTGGCTAAGTCCCTGCCTTAGCCCAATACTTGCTCCACCCACCCGCCCCTAGTTCTTTCCTACACTGACCTAGCCCCGCCCTGGACTCCGCCCCTCCAGGGCTTAGCCCCGCCCCTAGTCGACGAGGCCCTGCCTCTTCCCCATTCCAGCCCTGCCCAGTACTTGCTTGGGCCCGCCCCTCTCTGGTTCTGCCCCGCCCTTACGTTCTAACCCAACCCCGAAGTTGCCCCGCCCCCCGGCTCGGCCACGCCCCTCCCCGGCTCGGCCACGCCCCCTGGCTGCCCACCTCCAGCAGGGACAGCCTGCTCTGCAAACTCTCCACCTCCCGTCCCAGACTCTCCTTCTCCTCTTGCTTTTCTGCCAGCAGCTGCTGCAGCTCCTGCACCTGCACGTGGGGGGGGGGAGGGGGGCTCAGCCACCTCTGGGAGGAGACACCACCCAGGTCAGGTGGGAGTCCTGCCCTACCTGTCTCTCCAGGCTGTGCACCGAGCTGGCTTCTGGCTCGAGGGGCTGCAGGGAAGGAAGGGGGAGACGGGGCTGGATCCCCGCTGGGGGTCCTCCGCGCCCAAGCTCCAACCACAGATGGGTGCCAAGCCTGACCAATGGCCTGGGCACTCACTACTGTTCAGAGTCTGCTGTTTTCTTCGGGCTTTCCCCCTGTTGTTGGTGTGTGTGTGTGTGTGTGTGCACGCGCACGCACATGTGCGCCCATCCTAGGGTTTGAACCCAGGGCCTAGGTGCTGCCCCTGAGCTTTTTCACTCAAAGCCAGAGCTCTACCACTTGAGCTACGGCTCAGTTACTGGCTTTTTGGTGGTTAAGTGTCTCATGGACTTTCCTCCACACACCCCCCCCCAAGGCTGGCTTTGAACCATGATCCTCAGATCTCAGCCTCCTGAGTAGTTAGGATGACAGGCATGAGCCACCGGCGCCCTGAGCCTACTGGTTGGATTTTTGTTTTTACCCAGTGCCGGCTTTGAGCCAAATCATGAAGTCACTCGCTGACTCGGGTTCACTCAAGGCATCTACTGTGAGCCTGGCTGGCACTTGGCGGGGCGGGCGCAGCATGGGGAAGGGAGGGGGGAGTAAAGGAAGTCCCCCCCCCCCCGGCCCGGGTCTCTGCTGCCGGCCCACCTCCGGCCTCCTGCGCTCCTTGTGCTGCTCCAGGCCCCGGATCTTCTGCAGGAGGCGGCCTCTCTCCTGCCGCAGGCGCACGATCTCCTCGTAGGCTTCGCGGTCGTCCTGTCCCCTCCCCAGTGGGAGGGTGGGGGGCACTCCCGTTAGACGGCACCCCTGGCCTGTGCCCTGTCCTGGTTTCAGGGGATCCTCCTCCTCCTCCCCCACAGTCAGGACCCACCCCTCACCGGCACAGGAATGCTGGCAGGAGGCTGGGGTGCCTTCCGCTTCTTGGCAGCCCCCCGCTTTTCTTGGCTGGACACCGAGTTCTAGGGGAGGGGCAGAGGATAAAGCGGACACGTGGTAGGCAGAGCGGCATCCCCCCCCTTGATGAACCCACAGTCAGAACCACCCCAGCTGCGCCCTGACTTCCTGGGCACTGTCTAACCAGGTCCCCCTCAAGGAAGACAACACCCCGACCTCCCCCCAACACACACCAGCCATGGTCTCCTCTGTCCCCAGCTCCCACCCAGACGGAGCAGTGTTGCAGTACCCGTGGGTGCCACATGGGGGCAGCATACCCCACCGGATCCTGAACCCCTGGGCATTCATCTCCGGTCAGAGAATGCGGAAAGGACAGGGAGTGGGGTTCAAGGGCCCCGTACCTGAGATGACGCCTCTCCTGAGTCAAGCTCTGGGGGGCGAGAGGACAGAGAGGCAGCATCAGGCATCCGCTGGGAGGACCCCTTCACCCCAGCTGAAGGAAGCGCACTTGGGGAGAGAGGGGCTCCCTATTTCCCAAGAACCGGGGATGGCTACTTAATTGTGGGGACTGGGGTCTCGCTATGGAGACCAGGCCGGTCTAGATCTCTCCAGCTTCCCTGCCAAGGCCTCCCAAGGGCTGGGATTACAGGAGTGTGTCACCACGCCTGGCCCCAGTGTCAGGAATTTTAAGGATCCAGGGTTGGCAGAATGAAGGAAAGGGCCTAGAAACTCAGAGGGAGGGGTGCGGGGGGGAGACACAGGCGGGATGGTGGCACTTGTCACTGGGGGCCAGCATGGCTGCCACTTCTTAGAATAAAGATGGCCTGGGAGATCACACTGGAGTCTTGGACCAGTCTAAATGCTCATGGCACTTGAAAGCACTGTGAAACTTCCTGTAACAGCACACTGGGGTACCTTGAAACTGTCCACAATGGGGAAAAGGTTGGGAGGTGTTAGAAACTACAGGAATGAGTGAGAGGAAGGGGTTGCATTACCACTGGGTGGCGAGGGGCGCTGGACCGCCTCCTGGAGAAGGTGTAGGATGAGTTTGTCCCCCACCCGGGCACCATAATGAGCCGCATCCTGGCCTAGTGCATCTGTGATGCCCGTCTGGGCCCCGCCCTGAAGCAGCACCTCCACCGTTTCGGGGCTGGCCCCCTCACAGGCCAGCATCAGGGCCGTCCTGTTGGAGAAAAGGAACCCCTGTGGAGGTGAGGACATGTCCAAGGTCCCTCACCCAAGCTGGGAGGAGAAGCGCACTGAAGACATTCCCCCACTCAGAGAGGTTAAGACACTTTCCGCAGGTCACACAGCACACGGGACAGATGTGTGGAGAGGGGAGGTGCTCACCTGCCCTGCAGGTCTTGGTCATTTGCGGCAGCCCCCCGTTGCAGGAGGAGGCGGCACAGATCGGTGTGACACATCTGAGCAGCTAGGATGAGGGGGGTTGCGCCCGACTGGGTGGAGTGGGGGGGGGAGAGGAGGGGAGAGGTAGAATGAGTAATTGACCTTTGGGGGGTCGAGCCACCCTGGATCTCACCCCCCAGAACTTTGTAAAAGGACCCTGCCACTCGGTGACAGCATGTATTAAGAGCAGGGCCATTTTTGCCACACACACACCCCCCCCAAGAGGCCTCAGGAGCTCACCCGATCTCGGGGGTTCAGATGCGCCTTGAATGAACAGAGTAGCTCTGAGCAAGACAGGCAGCCACCAGCCGCTGGGGAGAAGAAGAGGGAAGAGAGAGCGCTAGAGAGAGCCCTGCCTTCCACCTTGGCGGGCTTCTGTGTGTGTGTGCTGGTCCTAGGGCTTGAACTCAAGGCCTGGGGGCTGGCCTTTTGCTCTTTTGCTCAAGGCTGGTGCTCTACCATTGGAGTCACAGCTCCACTCCCAGCTTTTTTGGTGGTTAATTGGAGATAAGAATCTCATGGACACCGGGCGCTGGTGGCTCCCGCCTGTCATCCTACCTACTCAGGAGGCTGAGATCTGAGTATCTTGGTCCAAACCCAGCCTGAGCAGGAAAGTCCGTGAGAGTCTTATCTCCAATAAATCACTAGAAAACCAGAAGCGGCGCTGTGGTTCAAGTGGTAGAGCACTCGCCTTGAGCTGAAGAGCTGAGGGGCAGCGCCCAGGCCCCACGACCAACCAAAAAAAAAAAAAAAACAATCTCATGGACTTTCATGCCTGAGCTGGCTGTGAACTGTGAGTCCTCAGATTTCAGCCTCCTAAAGTAGCTAGGTGTACAGGCGTGTGCCACTGGTGCCTGGCTCAAATTGCAGCACATTAAAATCAGATATCATGAGAATGCCCTATTCCATCCAATATGGACCCGAGAGAGTAAGGAATTGTAGTCTCTGCCAGAAAGAACCCCAACACTAGGAGCAATACTTGTCAGATAAGAAACGTTTAAAAATGAGGTTCCAAGAAAGAGGAAGAGGGGCAAGTGTGGTCGTGCATGCCTGTAATCCCAGCATTTAGAAGGTGGAGGAGGGAAGATCCCAGGTGCCAGGTCAGTTTAGGCTACAGAGGGAGACCATGGCTGAAAAACCTTCAAGGAAATAACATTAAATAACAAGAAGCCTCCGTGTTGGACGCAGGGGCATGTCACCACTAGGGGGCAGCAAATGCCAACTCAGGACGTTTGAACCCAATTTTGTTATTTCCCCCAGGAAAAGCATCCGGTAAGCTCTGTCTGGGCTGGCCGGTGCCCGCCCTTCTCTTGGAAGTGGAGTCTATCTCAGATGATTGACAGGAGGACAGTCCTATCAGGCTGAGCCTCTGGATTTCCAGCCGTTCTTTCAAAACAGTTTAAACTCACTGGGCATTGGTGGCTCAGGCCTGCCACCCGAGCTACCCAGGAGGCTGAGATGGAAGGATCACAGTTCAAAGCCAGCCTAGTAAAGAAAGTCTGTGAGCCTCTTATCTCCAATGCACCACCAGAAAACCAGAAGTGGTGCTGTGATTCAATGTGGTAGAGCTCTAGCTTTGAGCAAAGGAACTCAGGGACAGTCCAGGCCCTGAGTTCAAGCCCCCCGCCCCCACCACCACCAAAGAGGGGGTGGGCGGGGGAGAATTAAACCTACACTCTATCAAGGGGGAAACAGCCCTTGGTTCAAAGGGTGGCCAGAGTTTAAGCTGTGCCAGGTTCCTGGTGCTCTCCATCCATGGAGGGACCGACTGCACCCACCTGCATGATGAAGGGCCGTCCACCCGCTGCTGTCCTCCACGTCCACCACGCAGGAGGCCTGGGAAGGGGAGGCAGGTAACATGAAGAGAGGCCACCCGTCCTGGATGTTCCAAGACCACTCGGCCCCTAGGGTGGCCACTAGGCATTCATGTCACAGACCCCCAATAGATGCTCGGCTGTCATGATATAGTAGATAGTGAGGGGAGTAGCTGGTGGTTGGGGAGAAGCTGGACACTCTGAGTGGCCTTGGGGGAAAACTGAGCTGGGGAAAGCTGGTCTTGGGAGCCACTGGGGTTCAGGGTGAAGTGGCCCAGCGCATATGAGGATGTAAGAGGGGAGATTTGAGGACGGGAGATTTGAAACTCGCTGGGCTCTGCCGTAGTGGGAGCCACGGGAGTATCTGGGACTCAGGGAGTATCTGAGGTTGCAAAACAAAGTACGTGAATCCAGACACGCCTGCACTCCTAGCTACTGGAGAAGGCTGAGATCTAAGGCTCATGGTCTGAAGCCAGCCTAAGCGGGGAAAGTCTGTGAGACTCCAGTTCACCACCCCAAAGCTGTGGCTCACATGGTAGAGCTCCAGCCTTGAGCAAAAGAAGGGGGAAAAAGCAAAAGGACAGCACCCAGGCCACGAGTTCAAGCCCCACAACTGGAACAACAGATAAGTGAATAAATAAATAGCAGAGAAAGCTGAGGCAGAGGGTGAAGCCCCGAGTTCAAGCCCAAGCACCAGCACACGTGCACACACATCAAATGACCTGTAGCAGCAGCTTGAGACACTGTGGGTGCCCATACTTGGCAGCCAGGTGGAGGGCATTGTAACCTGAAAGGAAGAGGAGGAGCATGGGAATGCAGGCTGCTCCAGGCACCCCCAGCTACTCCCCATGCCTGGGATGACTTTCCAAGTCTCCTCTCCACAACTGCTTCTCAAAACTAAGCTACTCTCTCCAGCCAGAGACTTCCCAGTCCCCAGCTCCCATTCCCCCCAGCTACTCCCCAGGCCCAAGCTACTCTACTCACCCCACCCAATGCACTGGCTTTGCCCCCTGTGGGCCATAGCGGTCTGTCTGCGCATGCTCACTTGCATACCATGTTCCTCCACCAGCCAATTCTGTCCTATTGATACTTTACAACCCCAGCTACTCCTTGGGCCTTGTCTGCTTCACCTGTAGCCCTGGAGCTTCAGACATGGCTATACCCATATGCCAAGCTGAGCCAGCTTCCCATTGGCCATTCATCTCATCTCTATTATTTCTCAATTATTTCAGCTATCATAATTCTGCTTTTTGGTTTGTGTTTGTTTTTGTAAGTCATGGGGCTTGAACTCAGGGCTTGGGCACTGTTCCTGAGATTTTTGTACTCAAGGCTAGCACTCTACCACTTGAGCCACAGCACCACTTCTGGTTTTCTGGTGGTCAATTGGAGACCAGAGTCTCACGGTCTCTCCTGTCTGTGTTGGCTTTGAACCGTGATCCTCAGATCTCAACCTCCTGAGTCGCTAGGATGACAGCCACCTGAGCCTGGCTGTCCTTTTTGTTTGGTTTAGTGTGTGTGTGTGTGTGTGTGTGTGTGTGTGAGTGTGTGTGTGTGTGCGCACGCGTGCACACGTGCTGTTACTGGGGCTTGAACTCAGGAACTGGGCATTGTCTACTCAATGCTCAGGCTCTACCAGCTTTTTGTTGATTAGAGATAAGAGTCTCACGGACTTTCCTGCCTGGGCTGGCTTTGGACCTTGATCCTCAGATCTCAGCCTCTTGAATGGCAGGGATGACAGGCGTGAGCTGCCAGCACCCATGTCAGACTCTCCTTTTTTCCCAGCTACTCACAAAGTTGCTGATACTCTCCATACCCAAGCCAGCTCTCCTCAGTATCTGCCACACTCAACCTGTTAAGTCTCCTGACCTCAACCCCTCCCCCACCCCATTCAGCCCAGCTACTCCCCTCCCAGCCCAGCTACTCCCCTCCCAACCCAGCTACTCCCCTCCCAGCCCAGCTACTCCGCCACCCTGCCCAGCTACTCCCCTCCCAGCCCAGCTACTCCGCCACCCTGCCCAGCTACTCCTGTTGACTCCAGGTACTCTCCAATTCAGTTGCTCTCCGCTGACCACATGGTGGCACTAGAAGCCTGACCTGAACAGTGCTTTCAAGTGTTGGTCCACTTTATTATCAGGCTGCTGCTGGAGGGAATCTCAGGTTTGTCCTCTGCCTTGGCCACTTTCTCAGATACTCCCCCCCCCCGCCAGTCTGCAGATACTCCCTTATTCCTCGAACCCTGCGTCTCACCCATTTCCTCATCCACAATTGGCCATCGTGCTAGCCATGGTGTCCATCCTCAGACACCAGGCGGCCTCTTCCCTGTGCCCGGCCCCAAGGACAATGGGGACAACTCCCTTCTGATGCAGGGGCCTTGAACCTGGCCCTGAGCACTGGATTCCCCCTCTCCCCTCCCCTGCGCCCCCATCCCCGGGCTGGCTGCAGTACCTGCTCCGTCGGTGCTCATCACATTGGCGCCCTGTGTCAGCATCACCTCCAAGCAGCTGGCTGCTCCCCTCATGGCTGCCAGGTGGAAGCTAGAGGTCAGAGGTCAGCGGTCAGCCAGAGCAGGAGCCTGGCCCGGCCATCCCCACCCCTGCTTGTGGGCACTCACGCAGACTTGCCCTCGGGGTCCAGCTTAGTGGGCACCAGGCCCTTGCGGGCGAGAAGCGCAGCCACCTGGGCAGGGTCGCCGTTCTCCACTGCCTGCAGCAGCCGCTGGTCACTTTTGGTCCAGTCCTGGCCCTGCAGGATCCATCCAGGGGGGGTGTGGGGGAGGGTCTGGTGGGCTGCTGCCCTCTCCCGGATCCCCACCCCACCCTCCCCCCACACCCCCCGGCACACGGGGCGGGCTCCCGGCTCTCACCGCCCGCCCCTGGCACTTGCCTGGCGCCTGCCTCTGGCTGGGGGCTTCGGGATGGGGCAGGGGCCGCAGGGCGGGCAGGAGCCGAGGTCGGTGGGGCTGAGCCGAAGCTGTGGGGGGGAGGGGGAGGGGGAGGTGGTCCTGGGCCCGGGGGGGAGCCTGAGATAGTGTCTTCCCAATTTTGTGCCCCCAGGCCCTCGCCCCAGGGGTCCACCCCAAGCCCACCAGCAGCATCACCCATTGGCATGAGCCCCTCTTCGCAAAATAAATGCTATGTCCCCCGGATCTAACACTTCCTCCAGCAAACCCAGCCACAAGTCCTTCCAAGCCACCTTCTAGAGCCTTCTCTGCCCCCGACGCCCCTCTGCCGTCTGTCCTTCCAAGCGAAGGGCCACCCTGTCCCCCAGGGCCCCGAGGCCTGTGCACAGAGGCTGCCGCCTGGAAAGCCTTCCAGAACCTCTCCCCCAAAGCCCGCAAGTGCCCGGATCCCCGCACCCCGAGTCCTCGGCCCAGGGAAAGGGCCTCCCCAAAGTCTGCCAGGTGCTCCCGCCGGGCTCCCAGGCCCAGGCCCCCCCCGCGGGCCCCACATCGGGTCCCCACAGTGTCCTGAGCGTCACCCCCTCCCCGGCCTCGGGGCGGCCTCCACACAGCGTCCCCAAACTTCGCATCTGTCCCCCAAAGCCCGCGCCCCCCCCCCGCCCCGCGTCTGCGGGCATCCGGGTCTGGGGGTGTGGGTGGGGG
>NW_012267280.1:1762502-1769116 GCF_000151885.1 Dipodomys ordii | reverse complement strand
CACGCCCTCCCCGGCGGAGCCCCGCCCCCGCGCTCCCGGCCCCGCCCTCTTGCGTGGAGATGGGCGGGGCCGCTGCCCTGCCGGGTGAGGGGACGGTGGGGGGGGAGTGGGGGCGCCGCCCCTCACAGGCTCGGGATCCATCTCTGCCTCCTCCTTCTCCTCTTCGTCCTGCAGGCCTGGGGTGCAGCTGACTGCAAGTGGGGACCTCCACCGATGCAGCCTTTCAGTACTTTTTGCATTCCTTCACTCCTTCATTCATTCATTCATTCGCTCACCCCATTCATTTCTCATTCATACATTCATTCTCTCATCCACTCCTAGGTCCATTTATTCACTCACGCATTCATCCCATCAATTCACCACCTAAAAACCAGAAGTGGAGCTGCGGCTCCATGTGGTAGAGCACTAGCCTTAAGCGAAAGAACTCAGGGACAGTGCCCAGGCCCTGAGTTCAAGTTTCAGGACCAACAACAACAACGGAAAGAAGGAAGGAAGGAAGGAAGGAAGGAAGGAAGGAAGGAAGGGAGGGAGGGAGGAAGGGAGGGAGAGAGGGAGGGAGGGAGGGAAAAAAAGCCCAGCAAGTGCAAAGCCCTGAGCCCAAGCCCCATGACCGACAAATGAAACAAAAATCCTTGCTTCTGGATTTGTTGCCTAAGGGAGCACTGTGGGAGGAGTCCTGGGGACAGGGACACCAGGATTGGTGGGGTGGGGGAGGACCTGAGCAGAGATTGAGCCAGGTCCCAAGGGAGACAGGACAGGAATCGGTGAGAAGTGAGGGATCCATGAAAAGGTAGGCGCTGGGGTGTAATCAGACACCCCACCACAAGCAAAGGGAGGGGCTCAGGGCTACATCATGATGGGTCACCCATCAGAGAGCCTGGTGATTCTTCACTAAGAAACTCCACCTTGCTGTGTGACCTTGGGCAGGTCACATGCCCTCTCTGAGCCATCGTTTCCTCCTCTGGGAACTGAGGGTAAAATTCCAGTTGGGGTGATGGTTTAAGCACTGCAGGGTCTCCCCGGGACACTGTGGATATGGGGGCTAGGTTGTTTGTTCTTGGTGTGTGTGTTGGGGGGGGTGCTGGGCCTTTGCTGGGTGCTCACCTACAAACTCTCAGCTCAGGCCTCAGATTTGCCACTGCCCCCCAACCCTGTCCCCCAGGGAGGCCCTGGGGCTCACCAAACCCACCAGACTCACCAGCTGTGAGCCCACCATGGCCTGTGCTGGCCTCCAGGGGCTCAAGTCACTCCAAGCCCCGTACAGATGTCTCTCTGCCCTCCCACAGAAGTCCCCTTGCCTGTCCCCACGGCCCCCTGGCTGGACTTGGGCCCCCTTGAGGCCCCCCTCTGCCCTTGGCCCATGGCCGCTCACTCCATTTCCAGGGACTCAACTCACCATAATGAACCCGGCTCTCCACGACCCGCCACCTGCCTCGGCCCAGCCCAAGAGCTAAGAATGGCTGTGAGCAGGGTGAGGAAGGAAAGAGCGCTTTGAGAGAGAGGTGTGCAAGCCGAGGGGGAATTGTCATTTCCGCACACCCAGGAAGCCGGCGGGGTCACAGCCTGGCCCCATGGCCAGGGATCGCTGGGCGACTGATCTCCGCAGCTGAAACGGGAAGATGACGCCGCCTGGCCCCAAAACCAAAAATATCTGCAGCCTGGCCCTTTGTGAGGAACGCATTCCCCCTGTGCTCCAACCCAGCCTCTGCCCCCGCTTCCCCCCCCACCGCCCACGTGTGTCTGTCCGCTCTTGATCAGAGCCACGCTGACCCCAAGCCTCCCTGTCTGGTGCTCGGGTTGCCGGGGCCTATGGAACCTTCCTCCCATTGGGGTCCTGGCGGAGTCCTTCAGTCCTGTCCATGCTGCCTGGATGGCCAGAGATCTCCTCCTGCCCTCCCCTCCTTTCTTCCTGTCTCTCCCTCTCTTTCAGGCTCTCTGTCTCTCTCCCCCTCTCTGTCTTGTTTGTCTTCATTTTCCACTGCTGGAGAGAAGCCATAGCCTCTGTAGGTTAGGCAAGTGCTCAGACCCCTTGACCACAATCATTCTTTTTGTTGTTGTTGTTGGTCATGGGGCTTGAACTCTGGGCCTGGGCGCTGTCCCTCAGCTCTTCAGCTCAAAGGCGAGCGCTCTACCACTTGAGCCACAGCGCCACTTCCAGCTTTTTTCTTTTTGCTTATGTGGTGCTGAGGAATTGAACCCAGGGCCTCATGCATGCAAGCGCTGTACCACTGAGCCACCTTCCCAGCCCTGTTCATTTGTTTTTGAAGCACAGCACTGGTGGTTCACATCTGTCACCCTAGCTACTCAGGAGGCTGGAATCTGAGGGTCACAGTTCAAAGGCAGCTCAGGCAGGAAAGTCTGTGAGACTCTTATCTCCAATGAACCACCAAAATGCTGGTGGTGGAGTTGTGGTTCAAGTGGTAGAGTGCTGGCCTTGAGCAACAATGCCCAGAGACAGCTCACAGGCCTCCAGTTCAAACCCCAGGACACACTCACACACTCTCTCTCCCTCTCTCCCTTCCCACCCCCCCCTGCCGACTTTCATTTTGTTTTCAGTAATACCAGGATGAGAGCCTTCCAGCTTGGCTGGCACTCTACCATTTGAACAGGGCATCTAGTCTGACTGTTTTGTTGGCTCATTGAAACGGAGTCTCTCTTGGATTTTTTCTGCCTGGGCTTGATTTTGAGCCTCAGTCCTCCAGACCTCAGCCTTTCCTGAGAGGCCGTGATTCCAGTTGTGAGCTAACGTTGCCAGGCAGTTGTTAAGAGCTTTAGAGGCTGGGATGTTGTTCAGTGGTGAGCACTAACCTGTAGCTCATTCACTGTTAAAAGTTAATTAATTGACTAACTAATTAATTAAAAAGGAAGAGGTAGACACACCGCAGATGTACAGACGCACAGGGCTTTCCTTGAAGTGTCCCAAACGCCACAAGACGCGGCCCACCCACCGGTGGGGATGTTCTGACATCTGAATCAAGTGCAAAGGGTCTGGACCCCCGACAGGTGGGCGCATCTTTGCGGATGAGGAAGGCAGGCCGCAGTCCCGCCGCTCATCTGCGCCGCCTCGTGGAGATTGCGGCGCACTGCAGTCGGGACACCTGGCTCACCTCCGCCGCCTGGTGGAGCCGGATGGTCACGGCGGGCCGGCCGGCTGCTCACCAGCCCCACCTGGTGGTCCTGGGGCTCCACACAGGCGCCATGGTGGCCGCAGCCCGGGACGCAGAGGCCCCGGTGTTGGCTTTCTTCCCTCGGGGCTGCTGTACAAAAGCTGAACCTGACTCTGGCGGAGGCTTGGAAACCAGAGAAGGGCAGGGCAGGGAAAGGGAGGGGGGTGGACAGAGGCCAGGCCTCCTGCTGAGCCAGCCCCTCTCTGTCCCCAGCCTGACTTTGAACTCGTGTCAGAACTGCGGGTCTCAGCCGCAGCAGCGCTTCGGCTTTGCCAGGCTTGACTTAAATAGAATTCTCCTTATAAAAGCAACTGGACCGGCATTCTGTTGCAAAGCGTTTCCTTCCAGGCCTGGGAAATGTTGGGGGTGGTCATTCCTGGGAGATACCCCGCACACCCCATCTTGTAGACATGTATTCTAGTTTCTCCTCTCCCTCTTCTGTGGGTCTCTGACTCCCCTCCCTCTCCCCTCCCCTCTCTCTCTTCTCTCCCGCCCTCACTCCACGGTCCTTTCTCATTTCTACTGTCATCCCAACCCCAAGGCAGCTGTATGGCCTTGGGTAACTTCCTGAGCCTCTCTGAGCCTCCCTTCATCACCTCAGAAAGACTCTCAGAGAGTGAGAGGCGCTGGTGGCTCCCGCCTGTAATCCCTGCTACTCAGGAAGCTGTGATCTGAGGCTTGAGACTCAAAGCCAGGCCAGAAAGTCCGCGTGAGACCCTAGTCTCCACGGAACCAGCCAGGAGTGGAGCCGTGGCTCACGTGGCAGAGCACTCACCTTCAATGAAAACGCTCAGGGGATAGCACTCAGGCCTGGAGCTCAAATCCCAGGATTGGAAGGAAAGAAAAGAAAAGGAGGGAGGGGAAGGATCGAGTCTTCTTAGGTATGGCTAGAAGGGCAGAGCTGTGATCAGAGATGACCTTGGAGGAGGGGGGGGGGAACATGTGGTTTTCAGGATGGGGAGACCCTGGGATCAAAGGCTGCGTGGCCAAAAGGCTGTGTCAGGACAGGTGGCGGCCAGCAGAGGGCAGCAGAGAGTTAGGGGTGGGGAGCAGAGGCCACTTGCTCCTTTCAAAGCTGCCAGTAGTTAAATCTAGTGAGAGTTGGGGAGTGTGGGGGCGGGGAGGGCACTGGCCAGAGCCCGGTGCCCCTCAGTGACCCGAGACTCACCTCTGTCTTCTTAAATCGCGCCCGGAGGGTCTTCATAGCTGGGAGGGCTTGGTGTTTCTCCAGACCCCAGGGCACCTGGTGAGGGGTTGGGGGAGAGGGGGTTGACACCCTGGCTGGTCGGTGAGGCCATCGGCTGCCTCCCTCCTGCCCCTCCTCCCTGGGGCAGGGCACAAGCGGCCCCCTCCCACCCACTGCGGGGCCTCTGGAGGGCAGCCTGCCCTCCCTCATCTAGAAAATGGGGGGGTTCTTTCTCGACCAAGTCGCAGTCTGTTTTCAGTGCAGCCTCTGGTCGTTCGGGCCTGCCAACAGGAGGCACTGGAGAAATGCACCTCGCCCGCGTCTCCAGCTGCCACGCGGATCTCACCGGGCTGCAGACTTTGAATCCGTGTGATGAGGACCACTTAATGCCTTAAATCACATCTGCCAGGCCCTGGTGGCTCTCGCCTGTCATCCTGGCAACCGGGGAGGCTGAGAGCTGAGGGTCGAGGTTCAAAGCCAGCCTGGGCAGGATTGGCTGTGAGACACCAATAAACAACCCGAAGTGGGCTGTGCTGGGCCTGGGCGCTGCCCCTCAGCTCTTCAGCTCAAGGCGAGCGCTCTGCCACGGGAGCCACAGCGCCACTTCTGGTTTTCTGAGTGGTTCATTGGAGATCAGAGTCTCACGGCCTTTCCCGCCCTTCTGGCTTTGAGCCTCCATCCTCAGATCTCAGCCCCCTGAGTAGCCAGGATGACAGACGAGAGCCACCAGCGCCCGGCTCTGCTTTCTTCTATAATCAGGGCTTCGTGGTTACCAGGCCCCTGTGCAGGTGTCTGTTGAGTCTTCAGAGAGAACATGGCCACCACTGTGCGTGGCCTCTGGGAGAGAGCGCATTTCCCGCCCAGGGGGATGTATGGGCAGCTGCGTGTTCACCCGGGAACGCAAGCGCACACCCTCTCACACGGGCTGAGCTGCCCGCCCTGCACCTGTGGGTGTGGCGGATAGGGAGAGCAGCCCTGGAGCCGCCGTGTGACTCTCCAGCCCTGACAGGGCCTGGGGTGGGGGGCGCTGCCTCCACCCACCAGGGGGAGGGGCCTCGCTTCCACCTGTCCACCACCTGGAGACCTCCTCGCCACCTTCCTCTCCCCGATTCACCTGTGCTTCCAGTCCCTACCCCACAGCCACCATCACCAATTCCATGTACACCAGTGTCCACATACCACCTCCAGACCACCTGCCCACCTCCCACCCACTCACCTACCCATCCACCCACACCCATTCACCCCATCCATCCACCCACCCTGCTATCCACTCATCCATCCACCCATCCATCCACCATCTACCCATCCACCCATCCTACTCATCTACCCATCCATCCACTCACCCTCCCATTCACTAATCTACCCACCCATCTACCCATCCATTCACCCATCTATCCACCATCCACCCATCCATCCACCCATCCACTCATCTACCCACCCACCCATCTACTCATCCACGCACCCATCTACTCATCTACTCATCCATCCACTCACCCTCCCATTCACTCATCTACCCACCCATCTATCCACCATCCACCCATCCACTCATCTACCCATCCATCCACCCCCACCCATCCACCCACCCTGCTATCCACTGGTCTACCCACCCATCCATCCACCCACCCATCTACCCATCCATCCACCCACCCTCCCATCCACTCAACTACCCACCCATCCACCCACCCACCCATCTACCCATCCATCCACCCATCCACCCACTCATCCACCCATCAATCCATCTACTCATCTACACATCCATCTACCCACCTTCCCATCCACTTATCTACCCATCCGTCTATCCACCCATCCATCCACCCATCCATCCATCATCTACCCATCCACCCACCCTCCCATCCACTCATCTACCCACCCATCTATCCACCCATCCATCCATCCACCATCCACCCATCCATCCACCATCCACCCCCACCCATCCACCCACCCTCTCATCCATTCACCTACCCATCCATTCACCCACCCATCTACCCATCCATCCATCCATCCATCCACCCATCTACCCACCTTCCCATCCACTCACCTACCCACTGACCCATCCACCCATCCACCCACCCATCTACCCATCCATCCATCCACTCATCTACCCACTCTCTTATCCACTCACCTACCCATCCATCCATCCACCCACTCATCTACCCATCCATCCACCCATCCACCCACCCATCTACCCATCCATCCATCCACTCATCCACCCACTCTCTTATCCACTCACCTACCCATCCATCCATCCACCCACTCATCTA
>NW_012267280.1:1732748-1762257 GCF_000151885.1 Dipodomys ordii | reverse complement strand
CATCCACCCACCTTCCCATCCACTCACTTACACACCCATCCACCCATCCACCCACACACCCACCCATCTACCCACACACCCATCCATCCACCCACTCATCTATCCATCCATCCACTCACCCACCCATCTATCCATCCATCCATCCATCCACCCGCCCATCTGTCCATCTCCCATCTATCCACCCACCCATCTGCCATCCATCCACTCATCCACCCACTTTTCCAGCCACCCCTCCACCCATCTATCCACCCACCCTCCCATTCACCCACCACCCACCCACCTGCCCACTCATCCAGCCATCTACCCACTAACCATCCATCCATCCACCCATCCATCTATTCATCAATCCATTCACTCATCCATCCATCTACCCACCCATTTCTCCCACCATCCTCCCACCCCACTTTCTCTTCCACCCCTCCCTGACGGCTCAATCACACCCAAAGCAGTGCAGGAAGACACTGGTGAGAGCAGCCCCCAGTGTTCTGGGCAGGAGGGACCTCAGTGAGACTGGGGTGGGGGTGTTCCGCTTCCTGGAGGTGGCAAGGGGGGGTGGGGGGGAGGTGGTGGAGTGCAGGGCAGGGGGAGGTGGGCGGCGCACACAGGAAGAAGGGCCGGGGTGTGGGCAGCGGGGGAGCATGTGTCTGGGGGTCCCCGCACCCTGGGGCCCAGCCGTGTGTGTGCCCTTCGTCCCAGCCTGGGGGAAGCCCCCACCCCGGCCTCCCTCCGCCAGGCCTCCTACCTCCTGCAGCACCGGCCCTTGCGCCCACGACAGACAGACAGGCTCCAGTTACCGGCACCCTCGCACCAGCAGCTCCCAGCGCCCAGCGCTGACACCCGATCAGCTGTGGGCAGGCCGGCCCAGGGGGCCGGGAGGAGCCGAGGGAGGAGACAGGCTGGCAGCGGCTGCCCTGGGCCAGCAGGCCCCGGGGGAGGCGTGGGGGTCACTTGGAGTCTTCCTCTCATCTCTGGACGGATTTCACGGTCTGGATAGAGCCCAGCTCTGCCTGCCTCCTGGCTCCCCTCCTTCCCGCCCCCTTCCCCGGGAAACCAGCTCATTCCTCCCCTGCGTTCTGACCGCCTCTTTCCATCTTTGCTCTGGCCCCCCTCCTCCAGGAGGCCTTCCAGGATGAGCAGAGCCCGAGCGGGGTCCTCCCCATGACCCCCTACCCCCCCCCGAACCCCGATCGCACTGTTTTCCAGCACACAGGAGGGCCTGGGCACGCTGCTTACGTTCCCGGCGCTTGCCAGGTAGGCGCTGCACTGCTAACCCGCGCCCTCAGCTCTTGGTTATGATCAGGACGGGGGTCTCGCTTCCCGCCTAAGTGTTGGTCTGGACTCTGTCTGCCCACTTTAGACTTCTCCGCATAGCCGGGATGACAGGTGTGCTCTACCGCACCTAGCCATTGGTTGAGATGGGGGTGGGGTCCCCCTAATTTTCTTGCCTGGCCTGGCCTGGCGCCTCGATCTGACCAATCTCCACCTCCCAAGTAGTTAATAAAATGGCAGCTCACACAGGCTTCTTAAAAGGAAGCCTCAGTGCCCTCCAGCAGTTTCCCTAGACGGATCAGAGAACTGTGTGTTCTTCAACACTCTCCATGTATTGGGGTTCTGGGTCCCCGCTACGTGACATAATCCCCATAAAGTTTCCAGATGGCTGAAGAACTCTCACACGCGTGGCCGCCCACTTTTTTTTTCCCGCCCGCCCGGATCCCCATGGTTATCCCTCTTCCAGGTCCCAGAAACACAGGATCAAGCAAAGCAGCCGGGCTCTGCCAACACTGAAGATGGCGCACGAGGCGTCGCCCAGGCAAGCGCGCATGCGGCACGGCAGGCCGCGTAGGGCAAGAACGTGGGCTCCACCTTCCCACCACGTCCCGCCCCTACTTCCGGCGGCAGCGGCCGCAACAAGGGGAAACTTTATTGTTCCCCTTTCGGGGCGGCGGCGATGTCGGTGAACTATGCGGCCGGGCTGTCGCCGTACGCGGATAAGGGGAAATGTGGGCTGCCGGAGGTGAGCGCGCCGGGGTGCGGGGGCGCCCCTGCGGGCGGAGGAGGCCCCGCCCCGGGTCGGATCCCGCCGCCATCCGGAGGGGGAAGCGGGATGCGGGGTGGCGGGGGGAGAAGGCCGCCGGCCTCCTGCGCAGGCGGGCGCTGGAAGCCCCGGGCCCGGGCTCGGCCCTCAGCGCTTGCCACCCAGGGGTTGGAGCTCTCCCTCTGACGCCACCGGCTGCCCTGCCCAGGCTGACCTCGAACCTCCAGCCTCAGGTCTCGGCCTCCTGAGTACTCAGTAGCTAGGATCGCAGCCGTGGGCCACCAGCGCCCAGGCTCTGTCCAGTCGGTTTGAGGCGTGAATTCCTCTTCCCCCATTCACTTCATTCACAAACATCTTTTTGGAGGCAGGGGGAGAGTACATCCTGGGGCTTGAACTTAGGGCCTGGGCACTGTCCCTGAGCCTCTTTGTGCTCAAGGCTAGCACTCTACCACTTGAGCCACAGCGCCCCTTCCAACTTTTTCTGAGTAGTTCAGTGGAGATAAGGGTCTTACAGATTTTTCTCCCAGGCTGGCTTCAAACCTTGTTCCTCAGATCTCAGTCTCCTGAGTAAGATAACAGGTGTGAGCCACCCACATCCAGCTGATTTACAAACATCTGCTGCTTATGAATTACACACACACACATTCAAATGGCAGAGACCTAAGAGGTTCATTGAAAGGAGTCGTCTGGGGGCACCAGCAAAGACGATATTGGAATCCAAACCTAAAAGAGTCAGGGAGCCATGCAGGTGTCTGTGGGAGAAAGCATCCTGTGCAAAGGCCCTGGGGCGGAAGGGAGGCTGGCACATGAAAGGAGCAGAGTGAGTGGCAGAGGCAAGGAGGGGCCGGGGAGGGTTGTGCAGGGCCCAGTGGCTGCCCGGAGGGCTGGGGCTTTGACCCTGAGGGAGGTAGTCACTATGGAGGGCTGTGGGCTGAGGGGGACCAGGCTGACAAGCCACCCTGTGCAGTTCATCTCCTCCCTTGCACAAGGTGGGCACATGTGGCTTCTGCCCGTGGCCCTGGGGAACACATCTGGACCAGGCCCCTTCTGTTCTCTCACCCCACAGATCTTTGACCCCCCGGAGGAGCTGGAGCGCAAGGTGTGGGAGCTGGCGCGGCTGGTCCGGCAATCCTCCAATGTGGTGTTCCACACGGGCGCCGGCATCAGCACCGCCTCCGGCATCCCTGACTTCAGGTCTCTGGGCTGGGGAAGGGAAATTGAGGCAAGGCCTGAGGTACCACCAGGGACTTCCTGGGGATCAACAGACACACCCAGTCTGGGAAGCCCATCCTGCGGTGTTCCTGTTGGACACTGGGAAAGGGGGAGAGGAGCCGTCTGTTTCCCAAAAGTCCTTTATAATCCCAGCCAGCATTTGGCCCTCCTTCATTGGCTAGAACCTCTTCAGGTGCCCAGAGTTGACTGCAAAGTATGCTGGGAAGTGTAGTCTTTAGGGTTATTTGCAAGCCTATCCTGCTATCTTCCTCCTGGGTCCTGGAAAAGAGGAACAAAGCTGTGTCCCCAGCATTCTATCCCACGCCATTGTCCAAAACCTGATCACCTGACCACAGCTAGCTGCAAGGGATGCGGGGAAATACGGTCTTTACATGAATACGCCTAGCCACCACACTGGGGGTTTTATCATCATAGGAAAGGAGACGTTTTCCTGGGGTCCCTCCTACAGATAGCTGTGCACCACTGCACAACGAATTGCATTCCTCCCTCTTCCTGAGGCCTATTACCCAGCAGCCCAGGGACACCCAGTGTGAGATTCCTCTTTGAAGGAGAAATGTTAAAATTCTCCCCCACGCAGCCTCCTCTTGTAATGTGCTAGGGCTCCCCACTGCCACACAGTTCAAAGTGACCCGAAGAGTCGGCCTGGATCTCTCCCTTTATCCTCTGCCTTTCTCCATCACTGATTCTTTATTTCTTTTCCCGTCTCCCTCTCACCCTGTGTCCTCGAATTCTCCCTGCCCCGGCTTCTCCCCACCTGCTGCTCCCCCCAGAGGCCCCCACGGCGTGTGGACCATGGAGGAGAGGGGCCTGGCCCCCAAGTTCGATACCACCTTTGAGAGCGCGAGGCCCACCAGGACACACATGGCCCTGGTGCAGCTGGAGCGCGTGGGCTTCCTGAACTTTCTCGTCAGCCAGAACGTGGACGGGCTGCACGTGCGCTCCGGCTTCCCCCGGTAACCCTCCAACCACTACCCAGCCAGCCCTGCCCTACCCACCAGGATTTGATCTCAGGGCCTCACCCTGACTTGGCTTGCTTGCGCTGTTGTCTGGCGGTCTACCACTTGAGCCATGCCTCCAGCCTGGTTGATTGGAAATAATGCCAAGGAACTAGAAGGGAAGTCGTGGCTTTGAATAGGAAGGTCCGAAAGGGTGGGGCCATGGGATGGCCCCAGAGGGGGGGACATGCTGGAGGTGAGGTTGGGAGCAATAGGAAAGAGCTCCTCAGGCTTGGTGTAGGATTTCCCAGAAATGCCTCCAGACTTAGTGTTCTGTTCAAACCTAGGGACTGAGACGCACAGAGAGGCTCAGTGTGCACACGGCCACACAGCGCCTGCCTGTGGAGAGGGCTGACACTGTGACAAGAATGGCAGCAGTGGGTGAATGGCTCCTCCGTTTCAGAGCGGTTAGGCCACCCGCCCGGGGACGCTCAGCCCGTGGGTGGGACAGCTGGCGGCTGCCCCCGCTGGAGAGGAGGCCCATGGGTGTTGTAGATGAGAAGGCCAGAGAAGGCCTGGAGGGAGAGAGCTCAGAACCAGGCTCACAACCTGGGGATCCAGGGAGGGGGCCCCCAACCTCTTCTCCTCCCACAGGGACAAGCTGGCAGAGCTTCATGGGAACATGTTTGTTGAAGAGTGCACCAAGTGTAAGACGTGAGTGCGGGTGGAGCCCTGAGTGTGACCATGGGGGGGGGGGGGACTCCTGCGTAGGAGGGTCCAGGGGTGGGGGCGTGGCCTGATTGTGGATGGAACCAGGAGTGAGGGTGGGGACTGAGCGTGGGCGGGGCCTGGGGTGTGAGTGGGACCTGTGTGGGAAGGGCCTGCGGTCCTGGGCGGGGCCTGAGGTCGTGGGCGGGGCTCTGCGAGTGGGCGTGGTTGCAGTGGGGGGTTTACTTGTGACAAGGGCAGTTTTGTTCGTAGTGGGCGGGGCTTTGTGATTGTGGGTGGGGACTCAGAGCTAGGGTAGGGCGTGCCGTGTGGGCGTGGTGTGGGTGGAGCTCTTTGTGGGCGGGGACTCCTGTGTGAGGGCTCTGGTGTGGCCTGTGGTTGTGGGCGGGGCCCTGTGAGGGGCGGGGCCTGTGGCTGTGGGCGGTGACCCAACCCTGCAGCCTGTTTCATTGTC
The DNA here is from genome assembly GCF_000151885.1 of Dipodomys ordii. Classification (NCBI taxonomy): domain Eukaryota; kingdom Metazoa; phylum Chordata; class Mammalia; order Rodentia; family Heteromyidae; genus Dipodomys; species Dipodomys ordii. The sequence goes on along the minus strand of NW_012267280.1, from coordinate 1,756,871 downwards.
CTGTGGCCACCTTCCCTGTGTCTCCGACATTGTTTTTCTCCCTCTTATGTGTGAGGGAGGATGGTTGGTACAGAGATTTGAACTCAGAGCCTTGGGTTTGCCGGGCAGATGCTGTGTACTCCAGCCACGCCCTCTGCTCTTTTTGCTTTAGGTGTTTTTCAGGTAGGGTCTTATTTGTCTGCCTGGCGCAGCCTGGACCTGGTTCCTCCTATTTATACCTCCAGGTGTGCACCACCATACCAAATAGATGGTTGAGATGAGGGGGAGGGTGGCTCACTAACTGTTTGCCTAGGCTGATCTTGAATCTTGACCCTCCCATCTCTGACTTTTCAGTAGCTGGGATTGCAGATGTGACCCACCACACTTGCACTGAGTTGGCTAGGCACAGCACTATGACTTCATCTCTCAATCAAGCCACCTTGGAGTTACTAGGGTTGAAAACTTCTACTGTGCTTTGTGGGGTGGGGGGAAGGGCATAATTTAACAAACAACATTGTCCCCCCTTCTGTGAGGGGGTGGGGCTTCATGGTGAGGTCTTCCAGACCAGCATGCAGGTGAGACCACATGGCTTTCTTATCATTTTTCTCTTTCCAACCTATGGAAAAATCACAAGAACCAACAGCTCATGCTTCTCCACCAGGACGTGGCCAGCCGACGTTCTGTGTATAAGGACCAGAGTTAGTTTTTTCAGGCCCATGAAAACCTCCATAGACAACACATACATCAACAAGGCTGCTCTTTACCAATAAAACTTTATAAATAATGCACAAGGAGAGGGCCAGATGTGACCCAAGGGTTGGGGCTTGGCCACTCAGCTCATCTGCTCAGCTGGCGCTCTACTGCTTGAGCCACAGCTCCACTTCTGGTTTGTTGCTGGCTAGCTGGAGATCAGAGTCCCACGAGCTGACGGCTTGCCTTCCCTCCTCAGGCAGTATGTTCGGGAAACGGTCGTGGGCACTATGGGCCTCAAGGCCACGGGCCGGCTCTGCACTGTGGCCAAAGCAAGGGGGCTGCGGGCCTGCAGGTGAGCGCCCCTCCACGCCCCCCCCCCGACCTCAGGGCCTGGCCACTCGGCTGACCCCTCAACCTCGGGTCCGCAGGGGAGAGCTGAGAGACACCATCCTAGACTGGGAGGATTCTCTGCCGGACCGGGACCTGGCTCTTGCCGACGAGGCCAGCAGGTGTGACCCCCCCCAGTACACTCAAAAGTGGGGGGCGAGTGTGGGAACCAAGCAGAAATGCACAGTCCCCACACACACACACGCACATAGGACAGGGAGAAGTCTGGAAGGCCTCCTGAGGGAGGCCTAAGTGGGGAAACTGAGGCCTTAGCAAAGAACCTCTACCCCCCTCCCCTCCCCGGTCTGGCTCTGTGCCACATGGGGTCAGCGGGGGACCCAGGGAACACACGGGCTGCGTGTCTCTAGGGCCTGGTGAGTGGGTGCACAGGTGGACAGCTGGGCTCTGGGGAAGGGGGGGCTGTCATGGGACTGAACCCCGCTCCCCGCGGCTCTCCGCTGCCCCGTCCCCAGGAACGCTGACCTGTCCATCACCCTGGGGACCTCCTTGCAAATCCGGCCCAGCGGGAACCTGCCCCTGGCCACCAAACGCCGCGGGGGCCGGCTAGTCATCGTGAACCTGCAGCCCACCAAGCACGTAGGTGCTGCGTCCCGCCCCTCCCCCGCCCCCCCTCCCGTGCACCCTGCCCCTCCCCACACCTGAGCACGAACGCCCCCCCCCACCCCAGGACCGCCACGCCGACCTGCGCATCCACGGCTACGTCGACGACGTCATGACGCAGCTCATGAAGCACCTGGGCCTCCCGATCCCGGCCTGGGACGGCCCCCGCGTGCTGGACAGGGCCCTGCCACCTCTGCCGCGCCCCCCGAGCCCCAAGGAGGAGCCCTGCGACTGGCACCCCAAGAGGGAGAGGCCAGACAGCCCTGCCCCCCACTGGCCCTCCAAAAGGGTGAAGGCGGAGGCCGCTCCCAGCTGACCAGGGTGCGGTGGGGGTGGGACGGGGCTTTTGTAGAAACCACAGACTGACTGGCTCTTTTCTACTCTGTTGATGTGGTAGGTGTGGCCGTGTGTCTGGCCTCTGGGGCCCTTGGGGGGCTGAGCTAGGCTCCGGCCCCCAGCCTCACCTCCCCTGGGCGCCAGGGCCCTGGTGTACCGCAGCCTCTGGCTCAGGACGCTGTGGGCATTGGGGGTGAGGACGCCCGCAGGCAGGCTCTCCACAGCTCCTCCTCAGCCTAGGAGCGGGGACACGGGGGAGACAGGAGGGTGTGGGACCCCACGGCAAGTCTGCAATGCAATAAATCAGGATTCTTTTACTGCACAACTGTGGGTCCCCTCCCGATGTGCAGGTGGACCAGGCGCCCCACGCTGGGCAGGGGCCTGCAGCCATCTGTCCTGGGGCTTGAACTCAGGGCCTGGGCGCTGTCCCTCAGCCATCAGCTCAAGGCGAGCGCTCTACCACTTGAGTCACAGCGCCACTTCCAGCTTTTCCTGTGTATGTAGTGATGAGGAATCGAACCCAGGGCCTCATGCATGTGAGGCAAGCACTGAGCCACCTTCCCAGGCCTTATTGGTAGGATTTCTTTTTTTGTCTTTTTTTCTTTTCTTTTTTTGGTTGGTTGTGGGGCTTGAACTCTGGGCCTGGGCGCTGTCCCTCAGCTCTTCAGCTCAAGGTGAGCACTCTACCGCTTGAGCCACAGCACCACTTCCCATTTTCTAGTGGTTTATTAGAGATAATAGTCTCATGGCCTTTCCTGCCCAGGCTGGCTTTGAACCGTGATCCTCAGATCTCAGACTCCTGAGTAGCTAGGATTACAGGAGTGAGCCACTGGTGCCCAGCTGGTAGGATTTCAGAAGCTGGGCCTTGGCAACTTCCCCGCCGCCCCCCCCCCAGTCTCCAACTGTGCCTCTGGGCAGATCACCTTGTCTGCCTCAGTTTCCTCATCCCAGCAACATCATTTCCCCCCTCCCCCAGGAAGACACAGGATGGAAATCCTTGCAGCCCCTCCTCCCTTTCCTCCCTGCAGTCCAGCTCCCTCTGCTGGGCCCAGCACCGCTGTCCAAGGTGCTGAAGCTGCTGGGTTGCTGGGACCCCACCGTCCCCCACACCCACCCGAGCCCCGCTCCGCCCCACACCCACCCGAGCCCCGCTCCGCCCCACACCCACCCCGAGCCCCGCTCCGCCCCACAGCCGCGTGTTCTGGCAAAACACTTTATTCAGAGTCTTAGAAAAAGGGGGTGGTCATGCACTGCAACTACCCCGAATCCACGGATTCCTGTGGTGATTGGGGAGCCCGGCGCGGGGGCTGTCTGTCTGTCTGTCTGTGCCTGTCTGACTGGGCTGTCTCAGCCCTTGTGGATTCCTGCTCCTTACTTGAGGGTCAGTCAGAGGAGGTGCTGCTGCCCGCTGCTGTGGCCCCCTGAGCACGGGGGTGCAGAGGCTCGATCCTGGGGTGCTCACAGCTCCCCCACCGCCTCCAGCCCCGCGAGCCCCGAGCTGAGCCTGGGATCGGGGGACGCCCAGTCCAGCAGGGAGGCCCGGCCCAGCCCCTCGGTGGAGTTGCTCAAGACCAGGGCGGTGGCATGGTCCAGCTCCTCCACCGGGGTGCCCTGCCCCGGAACATCCAGGAAGCCCCCCCAGGCCGGGCCCAGGCCGCTGCCTAGCGATGCTTTCCAGGGTGCGCCGGTGTCAGCCCGGGGTCCCGGGGCCTCGGCGGGGCCTGGTGGAGCCTCAGGGGCCACCCGGGAGGCGGCGTCGTTGTGCAAGGTTCTGGAAAAGACTGAGCAGGAGTTGGGAGTCAGGTGGGGTGGGGGGGAGTGGGGCCCAGCAGGCAGGGTTGGGGCACAGGGCCCAGGCACTGGGGGGAGGCTGCTTGGGGGACCACGGCACCTACCGCGCACAGGTGTGAAATCCCCGGGGTTCTCGGCCTTGCCCGAGGCGAAGGGGCTCACAGAGGGGAGGACGATGAGGGCGAAGGACAGGAGCAGGACCTGCAGAGATGGAGCGGGTCACCCCCTCTTCCCCGGGTCTCCCCGCCTTCCCACGAGGCCCCACGGAGCAAGGGAACCCTGCGTGAGAAGGACCCCACTTCCCGAGGGGAAGGCTGGGGGGCGGGCCTGGGGCTCACCGCTATGCAGGTGCCCGTCTGCGCAGACTTGCTGGTGGACTGGACTACAAGGGCCTGGAGTTTCTTCAGCTGCTCCAAGAGAGACCTGGTAGCAATGAGCGGCCACCGAGCTGCCTCAGCAGGCGTCCGGTCTCCCTTCTCCCAAAGCCCAAGTCCTCCCTGCAGCCCACAGGGCCCGGCAGGACCCCCACCCCCACCCCGTCTCCTTCCTGCCTTCCCCTCCCTCTCCATCCTTCACCCACTCACCAGGCTCCACCCTGCCCCAGGGCCCTTGCACAGGCTTAACACCCCCCACCCCATGTACTTTTCCGGCTGGCTCTTCAGGCCTCAGCCCCAACAATAATCCTCACTGTCCCATGGTCTTTTTTTTTTTTTTTTGTCAGTTGTGGGAGCTGAATTCTGGGTCTGGGCGCTGTCCCTCAACTCTTCAGCTCAGAGCTAGCCCTACCACTTGAGCCACAGTGCCACCTCCAGCTTTTTCTGCTTATGTGGTGCTGAGGAATCGAACCCATGGCCTCAGGCATGCAAGGCAAGCGCTCTACCACTGAGCCACCTTCCCAGCCCTGTCTTGTAGACACAACTCTGTGTTTCTTCAGTGCACCTGCTACTGGACCCTGAACTCAATGGAGGGACTGTCCACTTCCTTCCCAGCTCCACTCCTAGTGGCCCAGAATGATGTCAAATTAACACAGATGAAATCTGCACAGAGGCAGGTGTGGGTCACCAACCCAGCCTGTTGCCAGCCTCTACCTCGACACCTGCCCGCTCCCATTGACTTTTACCTTCTTCCTGGCAGACTCTAACGCATTCCCTCAAAGCCCCAAACCCCAATGCCCCTTTCTATGCAGCCTGCCTCCTTTGTGAGTGTATTCCCTTATTCCCTGCTCCGTCCAGCTCTCTGCTCTTCACCTAAAACACAGTAGCCTCTGCCCTTTACTCCTTCCTATAAAAGATACTGGGGCTACTCCCTAGTCCCCTCCTGCTCCCCCCCAAAAAAATCAAACTGTCTCCCCTGTCCCCACTCCGACAGGTGGCCACTTACAGGTTCTGCTTCTCCAAGTGCAGGACTTTCCTGTGCAGTTCCTGATTCTGGGCAGTGCAGGCTGACATCCTGGGGGGGGCAACAGGGAGACGTTAACATGGGTGCGTGGGGAGTGAACGCTGTGCCTCAGTTTCCCCTGGGAGTGTGACACCAACCCCCCCCCCCCACACACACACAGCCTCACCGGGTCTCCAAGCCATCGATATATTCTTTCTTCTTCCTCCTGCTTTCTTGGGCCGACTGCTTGTTACGGATTTTCCGGCGGACCTTCTTCAACACTCGTTCCTCATACTGCGTGGAGGGGGTACAGAGAGGGGGGCTGGCCGGCTTTCCCTCCATTCTTGCAGGGTCCCTAGGAAACCTCACTAAGGGGGCCCCAAACTTTCACAGCTGCCTCCACCCGGATGTTGAGGCCCCGGTGCTGCAGCTCCACCTGGTGGTCGGGTCTGAGAACAGCACCTCTCCCTGCAGGCTCAGAAGGTCTGATGGGTGGGAATCAGGGGCTCACTGCTACCGAATTCTTAGGTGATAACACCTCATACTCAGAAAGAGGTCTGAGTCTCCAAGGGTGGGCCTGACTACAGCTCCCAGGCCTTGAGTTCAAGCCCCAGGACTGGCAAAAAAAAGCCTAGGTTCCTGCCAGATGCTGGCCAGGGGCTCACACCTGTCATCCTAGCTACTCAGGAAGCTGAGATCTGAGGATCATGGTTCAAAGCCAGCCCAGGCAGGAAAGTCCGTGAGACTCTTATCTCTAATGAATCACCCAAATTCTGGAAGTGGTATGGTGGCTCAGGTTGCAGATTGCTAGGCTTGAGCACAAAAGATCAGGGACAGTGCCTGGGCCCTGAGTTCAAGCCCTAGAACTCAGGAGGCTGACATCCAGAGGATCACAGTTCAAGACCAAGCATGGGCCTGAGTTGAATTTAAGGTTGTACTTCTGGCTGTTCTGGGGTTTGAACTCGGCCTGGGCGCTGTCCCTCAGCTCTTCAGCTCAACGCGAGCACTCTACCACTTGAACCACAGCGCCACTTCCGGTTCTCTGGTGGATGATCAGAGTCTCTTGGCTTTTCCTGCCCAGGCTGGCTTTGAACATCCATCCTTAGATCTCAGCCTCCTGAGTAGCTAGGATGACAGGCGTGAGCCGGACCTTTTTTTTTAATTTGTTTTTTATTTTTTTAACAGGTTGGACTAAGATTCTATGGGGGTAATTTAACAGGTATTGAGCCCCACCTCCCGGCGCACACCTTGGTGAGGGGCAGCTGTGTGGGCAGGGTGATGCCCTCCTTGGCCAGCAGTTTCTTCTCATCCTCAGTCAGCACCAGCTCCTGGCAGTGCCCGGTCCCAGGCCGCAGCAGGTGGGCAGCTGCTAGGTGATGCTGTTGCTATGGAAACCCAGAGCCATTGAGCGAGAAGCCCAGCAACCCTCCCCCCAGGTGACAGCCTCACCCAGAGTGACCAGCAGCACTGTCCACCGAGCCGGTACTGACAAAGGGGAGGCTGCAGGGGGGGTTCCGTTTCCTGCCTTCCACAAATAGTCATTCGACAACCGTTCCTACTCTGTGCCAAGGCTGTGTGCCAGCACAGGCAAGAGAAACATCCAGAAAACAGGGCAGGGGAAGTAAGGCTAGCTGATCTGATCAGGGGCAGGCACCGGTGGCTCCCGCCTGTCATCCCAGCTACTCAGGAGGCTGAGATCTGAGGATCACGGTTCAAAGCCAGCCTGGGTGGGGAAAGTCCCTGAGACTCTTATCTCCAATGAACCACCAGAAAACCACAAGTGGCGCTGTGGTTCAAGTGGTAGAGCGCTCTCCTTGAACCAAAGAGCTGAGGGACAGCGCCCAGGCCCTGAGTTCAAGCCCCACAACTGACACAAAAAGAAAAAAGAAATACAGAGTGTACTAAAAGGAGGGTGAGAGGGGAGAGAAGAAGGAAGGAACGGGTAACGGAAAAGGAAGACAGGAAGAAGATGGGGAAGGGGGCGGGAGGAAGGGAGGAGAGGACGATGGGGAAGTTCCCAGAACACAGATCCTTGCTGAGTTCTGGCCCTGTGTCCCTTACAACCCCATAGGAAAGTCCTTTATTTTTATTTTTTATTTTTGTGCCGGTCCTGGGACTTGAACTCGGGGCCTGGGTGCTGTCCCTGAGGTTGGTTGGTTGGTTTGCTCAAGGCTAGCGCCCTACCACTTGAGCCACACCGCCACTGCTGGCTTTTGGATGGTTCGCTGGAGACAAGAGTCTCATGGACGTTCCTGCCCTGGCTGGCTTCGAACCTGAATCCTAAGATCTCAGCCTCCTGAGTATCTGGGATGACAGGCGTGAACCCAGGCCTCCGGCTGGACTTTGTCACTTCTGCCTGGCCCCCTGGTCCCCTCCCTGGACAGCCCTTTCCCCGCATAGACTTCAGCCTCTGCCAGCTGCCCCCAGGCTGTGCAATGGGGGGGGGTGTCGGGCGCGGACGCTGCTCACCGGGTCCCCGCCGCCGCTGCTGGACAGCAGGAGTTGCTTCACCGAGAGGCTGAAGCGGGAGGGTGAGCCGGCCTGCTCCTCCGAGTAGGTGCCTGCGGAGCTCCACAGCTCTGGGGAGGCAGGGATGGGGATGGTGTCAGGCAGTGGGGGGCCTCAGCCCCCCCCCCGCCCTGGCAACCCCCAGCTGACATCCAGTGCCCACGCCCCTCCCCCCCCCAAGGCCTGGGCAGGAGCAGCCAGCCGTGCCCATGGCCCGGCGTCCTCCTCCCCTACAAACTCAGCTGGCCGTAGCTCTACTTATAAAAAGCACAAGAAATCGCTTCTCCGCCTTTTGGCTAAGATCAAGTATAAAAAGCACAAGAAGCCAGGTACAGTGGCTTCCACCTGTAATCCCAGCGACACGGGAGGCTGAGATTGGGAAGGTAGAGGTTCAACGCCAGCCAGGGCAAAACATATTTCGGGGTGGGGGGGCTGGTCCTGGTACCTGAACTCAGGGCCTGGGGGCTGTTCCTGAACTTCTTTTGCTCAAGTCTAGCGCTCTACCACTTGAGCCACAGCATCACTTCTGGCTTTTTTTCTTTTTCTTATGTGGTGCTGAAGAATCGAACTCAAGGCTTCAGGTATGCAAGGCAAGTGCTCTACCACTGAGCCACCTTCCCAGCCCCACACTTCTGGATTTTTTTTTGTGATTAATTGGAGATAAGAGTTTCACAGACTCTCCTGCCCCAACTGGCTTTGAACTGGGATCCTCAGAGATCAGCCTCCCTAGTAGCTGGGATGACAGGTGTGATCCCACCTTAATAGATAATGTATTTTTTTGTTGTGGTGGTGGGTCATGGGGCCTGAACTCTGGGCCTGGGCACTGTCCCTCAGCTCTTCATCTCAAGGCTAGTGCTCCATACCACTTCACTTCAGCCACAGCGCCACTTCCGGTTTTCTGGTGGTTTATTGGAGATAAGAGTCTCAGGGACTTTCCTGCCCGGGCTGGCTTTGAACCGCAGTCCTCAGATCTCAGCCTCCTGAGTAGCTAGGATGACAGGTGTGAGCCACCGGCGCCCAGCTAAATATGTAATTTTTGAAAACACTTCAAGCAAAAAGGATTGGAGGTGTAGCTGAAGTGGTAGATCACCTGCCTAGCAAGTCTAAAGCCCTGAGTTCAATCAATAAACCAACAAAAAGGTGAAGGCCCCTGTTCAGGGACCCACTGCCGGTCAGGATCAGACCTGCTGCCATCAGCATTACAGTTCAGCCAAGTCTTATCTCCCCCATGGGGCAGGGACCAGGTGTGAGTCACCCCTGACTCTGGCCCTTGGGGTACTCTGCACAGAGTCGGTTTGAGGGCTCTACTCCTGACTGGGTGGAGCTGTGTGACTTCTGGTAAGTGACTTCACCACTCTGAGCCTCCCACCAAGAGGGCCCCAGCAGGAAGTCTGCAGGGGATGGCCCCGCCCCAAGTGTCACTGTCTTGATTATGCAAATCAGCCCTGGGCCTTGGAGGGCGCCCTCTGCTGTCCATTCTGGGAGCTGCACTGGGGGCAGGATGGATCTCTCTGAGATTGCCACCAGCCACAAACTCACCCAGGTCGATGGCCACAGAGGTCTCGAGTGCCGGGGTCCCCGGCTGCCTGGCTGGGGGACAGGGCGGGCTGGGGACCAAGGAAGGGCACAGCTCCTTGCCAGGCTCGGAGGGAGGGCCCCCCGCCGCCGTGGGAGCTGGTCCCCGGTGGGGAGGGGTGTCCTGGGGGTCAGAGGGCAGGTCCTCAGAAATGCCACTGTCACTGGCAGCGGGGGACCAGGTCGGGGAGCTGGGCGCTGAGTCTCCAGGGCCCAGGTAGCAGTTCAGGAAGCCATCGGAGTCTGCGCCTGGCAACACCTGCAGGGGGGGCAGAGGGAGTCCCCCAGCTCAGCGCCGCCTTCCTGTGGGATTCTGGGTGAGACGCCACCACCCCACCCCCGGTCCTGGCTGGGCCTGCATGCGTCCTTTCAAGGGAAACAGAATGCTGTGTGGCCTTAGGAAAGTGTCTAGCCCTCTCTGACACGGTGCTTCCCATACTTGCAAAGGAGAGTGGATGTTCATTTTGTTCCAAAGGTGCACCGAGAGCTGCCCTGCATTGACGAGGGCCTGAGTTGGCAGCAGAGCCTCCGGGGTTCCCAGTTTGCCCAGTGGGGGGCCCTGTGGCTCTCAGCTTGCGCAGGGGGAGGGGGCTCACCTGGTCCTCGGTGATGTGGCCCCAGTCCTCGCCCAACTCCACATGTCTCAGGATGCCATCCTGCCGGTCAAAGAGCAGGTCCAGGAGCTCGATGCTGTCCATGGGGCCCATGGCACAGGTAGGGGAAGCCATCTGGGGTGCGAAGGACATAGGGGTGAGGTCGCACAGACCCCCAAGTTCCCAGCGGTCCCCACGCAGCCCGGGCTGGGCAGCCACTGCCTCTGGCTCCATCCCCAATGGGGACAGAACCCTGGGAAGGAGCCAGCCCAGAACCAGGGGCTCCTGCCTGTCATCCCAGCTACTTGGGAGGCTGAGACCTGAGGATCACGGTTCAAAGCCAGCCTGGGCAGGGAAAGTCCATGAGACTCTTCTCTCCAATGAACCACCAGAAAGCCAGAAGTAGAGCCATGGCTCAAGTGGTAGAGCACCAGCCTGGAGCACAAAAGCTCACAGACAGCTCCCAGGCCCTGAGTTCAACCCCCAACACTGGCACAGAATGAAAAGAAAAGCGGGGGGGGGGAACAGCCGGTGTCCTTGAGCCTTGGACAGGGGTTCCCTAGAGCCCCCCATTTTTACAATGTCCAGTGTGGCTCATCATCACCCCATACCCCAGGCAGGCCAGGGACAGTGGAGAGGGGGGACAGCCTCCCCCACAGCCTCCCCCTTCCCGGCCTCCCCTCCCCAGCCTCCCCTCCCCGGCCTCCCCTCCCCAGCCTCCCCTCCCCGGCCTCCCCTCCCCAGCCTCCCCTCCCCAGCCTCCCCTCCCCAGCCTCCGACCTGCCACCCGCAGCACAGGCTGCATCTTCTCACCAGCCTGGCATCTTGGGGGGACCAGTTTCCTAGGCCCCCTTAACTTGAGACAGGACTCACCTTTCCAGCTATTAACCCCCCATCCAATGGGCCCAGCCAGCTGTGCTTCAGGCCGTTCTGAAGTGGGTTCCCACTTCCAGCGTGAGGTCCCCACTTGGCCAACGCGCTGCTCCCCAGCTCTCTGGTCCTCTCTCTCTCTCTCTCTCTCTCTCTCTGCCTGGTCAACACTGCCCGCCCCCTCCCCAAGAAATGTTCAAATAGTGCCCTGGAGCTTGAAGCCCAGCCCCTGGCTGCTGATTGGTGGCTAGTCCGGATGGACAGGGAGGAGAGCCAATGGGACAGTGTTGGGCTGAGTTGTTGGGGGAGGGAGGGGAGGGAGGACCGTTATCTCCCTGTTTCCTTGCTGGTCCAGCCCATAGCGGGCAAAGGCTAAAGTCCGGGGTGTCTCGGCGCGGCCATGACTTCTCCCCTACTTTCAGGGACCTGGCTCTCTGAAGAGTCACTGGATCTTGGGGTCCACACAAGTTCAGGGTCCTGAGATGGGGTGCTATCCGTTCCCAAGGCAAGTCACAATGTATAGAAGGCCGTTCCTTCTGCAAGGGGGCACCCCATCTCTGATGGGGGCCAACACCCCGCCAGGCTGCCTAGCCTCCCTCCTCCCTTCCCTGCTTCATCACACACACAGAGTCGAATCCATGGTAATCAATTCCTTTTAGAATAACCTAGCATTCATTTACCCAGCAACTATTTATCGGGTTGAACTTGTCCTACCTCAGGGCCTTTGCAAATGCTGTTCCTGCTCCTGCATTACCTCCCAACTCTGTGTCATCGTGTTGATATTCCGGTGATGGATCCTCGTTTATAATCAGCTTAGATGGCTGGAGAGAACACTATTTTTTCTCCCACAACTTGGGGCTTGAACTCAGGGCCTGGGCAACCATCCCTGAGCTTTTTGACTCAACGCTCGTGTGGAGCCACAGCTCCCCTTCTGCCGCTTCCGGCATTTTGCTGATTAATTAGGGAGAAGAGCGTCACACACTTGCCTGCCAAGTCTGGCTTTGAAATCGTGATCCTCAGATCTCAGCCTCCTGAGTAGCTAGGATGACAGGCGTGAGCCACCGGCGCCCGGCTTTGTAGCGTCTTGGATGAAGAGTCTAAACAAGCCTTGGAGACAACGAAGAGAAAAATGCTTCCTATCCAAGCAATGGCACATGCAAAGGCCCTGGGGTACAACTGCATCGAACGTACTAGAGGAACAGCAAAGAGGCCTCTGTGGCTGGAAGAGAGGGAGACAATAGGGAGAGAGGGGGGTGGGGGGACAGTTCATGGGGGACTTGATTTCAGGGTGTGCTGGGAATAATGGGCGGGGCCCTAGGGAGAGCAGAAGACCCTTAACCACCTCTACGGTCTCACAGAAAGTTCACATCCGGTTTATCTTTCCCAAGGGACTGGGCCTTCATCATTCTTGCAACACCAAGTTCAAAATTGGCGCTGGGCACTCCTTGGCCTATGCGATTCTTCGTTTGCTCAGGCCGGCCTGAGTGAAATCACTTGCATTGTGGAGGTCATCTTGATGGGGATTACTGGGGTCACCCTGAGAACAAGTGTGGCGGTGAACAATTGGGGAACTCCTGACATCCAGTTGGGGGGGAACACCGTTCAGCACCTTCTAGGCCCCTAGAGAAAGAGCTGGCCCACACGTGCCATGTTGTGGGATCCCGGATCACATGGTTGGCCCCGTGGAGATCAAGCGGTGACCTCACCCTCGCTCCAGGTTTTCTGCTTTGTTTTTGTTTGTTTTTTTTTGGGGGGGTTGTTTGGTTTGGCCAGGGGATTGGCCAAGTAGCCGGCTTCACTCCTCTCCCATGGGGGAGAGAGCTTAGTGCTCTCCCCCAACCCCCATATCTCATCAAAGCCAGTGAGAAGAAAGGCTCAAGGTTCAGGAAAAAAATGACAGAAGCACCTGGAGACTGAAGGAGGAGGATGTGAGTTCCAGGCCAGCCTGGGCTGCACAGCAGGGGCCTGCCTCAAAAAATGATCATAAAAAGCTGGGCGCCCATGGCTCACGCCTGTCATCCTGGCTACTCAGGAGGCTGAGATCTGAGGATCACAGTTCAAAGCCAGCCCAGGAGGAAAGTCCCTGTGAGACTCTTATCTCCAATGAACCACTCAAAATCTCGAAGTGGGGGCTGGGAAGGTGGCTCAGTGGTAGAGCGCTTGCCTTGCATGCATGAGGCCCTGGGTTCAATTCCTCAGCACCACATAAACAGAAAAAGCTGGAAGTGGTGCTGTCGCTCAAGTGGTAGAGCGCCAGCCTTGAGCACAAAGAGGCTCAGGGACAGTGCCCAGGCCCTGAGTTCAAACCCCACAACCAATAGTAATTATAATAAGAGTCATAACAATAATAAAATAAAGCCAGGTGCCGGTGGCTCATGTCTGTAATCTTAATTGCTCAGGAGGATGAGATCTGAGGTTTGAAGTTCAAAGCCAGCCTGAGCAGAAAAGTCCTTGACACTCTTATCTCCCATGAACCACCAAAAAGCCAGGAGTGGGGCTGTGGCTCAAGTGGTAGAACACCAGTTTTGAATGAAAAAGGCCATTAAGAGCAGTAGGCTCAAATAAAATAAAATGAACATTAAAAGGGTTCTATACTGAAAGAGTATCTTATATAAACTATACCAATAAGCAGTAGGGGCCTGGGGCAGGGGGCGGGGCCTGGGGCAGGGGGCGTGACCTGGATGTGGTAGGCGGGGATCAAGCAGAGGGCGTGGCTGCATTGTGGGTGAGGGGTGTGGTCTGAAGAGGTGGGCGTGGTTTTGAGCCTGGATGTGGACAGGGATCAACCGGTGGGCGTGGCTGCGTTGTGGGCGTGGTCTGAGGCGGTGGGCGTGGTTTCATCTAGAGCAAGACTTGCGGTGGGTGTGGCTCGATATGTGGGCAGTGCCCAAGTTGCCCACGTGGGTGGGGTACACGCTGTAGAGGGCGTGGCTCCAGTGGAAAAGCACCTGCCTACCTAGAAACGGAAATGTACAAGAAATAGTTCAATTTGCTATGTTGAACCTGGAGAATTTAGTCAGAGAGGGGGGCTGGCTCTGAAATCCTGGGCTCAAGTGATTTTACTCACCACTCCCAGATTCTTCTATTGAGATGGAGTCTTGTAAACTTAAAAAAACAAACAAACAAACCTGGGCTGAACTAGCCTAGAATCTTGATCCATCTGATTTCCACTTTCCAAGTAGCTTGGATGTCAGGCATGAGCCACCACAACAGCTTGATTACATTTATAGATCACATATATGCCATAAAAGGTTTATGATATAAACCAGCTCTGTGTGTGTGTGTGTGTGTGTGTGTGTGTGTGTGTGTGTGCATGTCTGTGTCTTGGTACTGGGGCTCAAACTTAGTGCCTTGTGCTGTCACTTGGCTTTTTCTACTCAAGGCTCGTGCTCTAGCACTTGAGCCATAGCTCCACTTGTAGCTCTTTTGTTGGTTAATTGGACATAAGAATCTTAAGGACTTTCTTGCCCAGGCTGGCTTCTAACTGCGATCCTCAGATCTCAGACTCCTGAGTAGTTAGGTTGATAATCAACTTACCAACAACATTTTAAGGTGAAAATATGGATATGAATCATGTGTGTGTGTGTGTGTGTGTGTGTGTGTGTTTCCTGAACTCCAAATACCCATGGATGTTTACTGCTGGGAGGGTAGTATCTGAGCTCAGTTGTGCAATAAATGTGAATCATACTAGATTTCAGACATGTGGTTTGTTAAGACTGAACTATCTCACTAATAATCTCTATACTGGGGCCAGGGACATGGCTCAGCAGAAGACCATTGGTCTGATATATGCAAAGGCCCAGGGTTCCATCCCCAGTGTGCATGTGTGCACACACGTAGCCCTTACATGTTTGTTTTTTTAATCAGTTGTGAGGCTTGAACTCAGGGCCTGAGTTCTTTTGCTCAAGGCTGGTGCTCTACCACTTTGAGTCACAGAGCCACTTCCAGTTTTCTGGTGGTTACTTGCAGATAAAAGTCTCAGGGGTGGGATGTGGGGGGGGAATCAAGTTTCAAAACCTGCCTTGGCAGAAAAGTCCAGGTTTTTGTTGGTCCTGGTGCTTGAACTCTGGGTTGGGGCACTCTCTTTCATCTCTCCAGCTCAAGGTGAGCGCTCTACCACTTGAGCCACAGCGCCACTTCCTGTTTTCTGGTGGTTCGCTGGAGATAAGAGTCACATGGACTTTCCTGCCCAGGCTGGCTTTGAACTGCGATCCTCAGATGGGGAAAAGCAAGGCAACCCATGTCTAATAGCTCCTCCTCCTCCTTCTCTATCTTCTACCATTTCTCTTCCTCTTCTCCCTCCTGTCCCTCCTCCCTCCTCCCTTCCTCTTATCCCCTCACCCCCAATCCCTAGGGCTAGGCCAGGGTGAGCAACACCCTCGTGATGGGTGGAGGCTGCCTGCAAGGCCTCAGTGGACTCTCTGGCACTGGGGCTGATTAGCACCAAGGCTGTGGAGCGCCCTCTGTCTGTCAGTAAGGGAAGTGCTGGCCTCTGCTTTGGGGCAAGAGAGAGGCATCCAAATACCAGGATAGAGGGTATGGTGCACCTGCCAGGGCCTTGCTCCAGAAAGGGGACTGGGAGCCCAGTTCTGGTGGCTCACGCCTGTAATCCCAGCTACTCAGGAGGCTGAGATAGGAGGATCTAGGATCAAAACCAGCTTGGTCAGGAAAACCCAAGAAACTTTACTCCCTTTGGTTTTTGGCTTGAACCCAGGGCCTGGGTGCTGTTCCTCAAGGCTAGTGCTCTACTACTTGAGCCACAGTGCCACTTCCAGCTTTGTCTGTGATTAATTGGAAAGAAGAGTTTCATAGACTTTCCAGCCCAAGCTGGCTTCAAACTGCGATCCTCAGATCTCAACCTCCTGAGTAGCTAAGATGACAGGGGTGAGCCACCAGCACCTGGCTTCATGAAACTCTTATCTCCAAGTAACTAGCAGAAAGCTGGAAGAAGACTTGTGGCTCAAATGGATAGAGCACTAGCCTTGAGAGGAAATAGCTCAGGGACAGCACCCTGGCCTTGAGTTCAAGCCCTAGCCCCCCTCTACTCCCCCCACACCAAAAGGAAAGAGGGCAACAGGTTGAGAGCTTCTCTCCCCCCCCCCACCTATTTCTGTACCAGGCAGGAATGTGGGAAGAGCATTTGGAGCACTGGGAACAGCCAGTGCAAAGGCCCTGAGGCTGGAGGAAGGAAGAAGAGCACAGAGAAATGGCTCAGGGAGGTGGTATCATGGAGAGAAGGTGAGGGACCCCAGGAAGGGTCCCCAAAGGGTCCATCATCTGATAATGGCTACAGCTTGGGGCCCCTCCCCTGCTGGCCAGCTTCAGGGAGACAGTCGATTCCTAGGAAAGTGCTCAGGGCCTGCGGTCCCCACCTGTCTGCTGCTCCCTACCTCTCTGGCATGTCCCCACCCCTCCCTGTCATAATTGCTTTATGGGCCCTGGGTCCAAGGGTCTCAGCAGAGCCGCTGCCAGCAAATCAAGGGAGGGGGGAGGGAAAGAAGGTGACTTTCCAGCTCCTGCCACTGTTCACGGTCTCTTCTGGCAGAGGAGGAGAGCCATGTCATTCTCTCCTGGACCTCGAAAGCATCACACCCTGCGGAGCACAGATTTTATTCCCTCTCAGGCTCAGGCGGTGAAAGGTGCAAGCTCAGGGTGTGAGGCAGGCTGGCTCCCCCCAGATGTCTCTCCAACTCCACGCTCTGTCCTGCATCTTTCACGATTTTATAAGGACATTATATTTGGGGGACAGGGGAGGTCGTCCCAGTTCTGGGCATTGTCCCTGAGCTTTTTCACTAAAGGCTTGGTGCTCTACCACTTGAGCCACAGCGCCACTTCCAGCTTTTTGGTGATCCGTTGGAGAATAGAATCTCACAGACTTTGTGTCCCCCAGGCTGGCTTTGAACCACGATCCTCAGATCTCAGGCCTTTGAGGAGCTAACGTGACAAGGTGTGAGCCTTCATTCCTCTTATTCTTTTTGGTGCCAGGGTCTCCATGTGTGGTTGAAGCTGGCCTGGAACTGGACATCTCTCCTGAGTCAGAGCTGGGATTACAGGTGTTCACTACCATACCTGGCTGAAAGGAAAATTTCAATGTCAGTTTGCCAAGATTATGTTGTACAACAATAGCTCATAACTATGAGGCTTGATTCTGAGTTTGGCATGTGTCCAAGGTAGCACAGGAAGTGGCTCAAAATGGTAGAGCGCTAGCCTTGAGGAAGAGCTCAGGGGCAGTGCCCAGACCCTGAGTTCAAGCCCCATGACTGACAAAAAAAAAAAAAAGCAAGAATGGTAGAAATAAAAGAACTTTATTGTGTGTGTGTGTGTGTGTGTGTGTGTGTGTGTGTGTGTGTAATGGGGTTTGAACTCAAGAGCTGTGGCACTGTCCCTGAGCTTTTTCACTCACGGCTGGTGTTCTAACACTTGAGCCACAGCTCCACTTCTGGCTTTTTGGTGCTTAATTGAAAATTACAGTCTCACAGTCTTTCCTGTCAGGCTGGCTTTGAACCCTGATCCTCAGATCTCAGCTAGGATGTCAGGTGAGAGCTACTAGCCCTGTTGCTAGCCCTTAAAGCTTGTCTTCAACAACTTTATCTAAAACAGATACATTGTAACACTGGAGTAAATTTAAAATAAATAACAAAAAAAAACAGTATCTGGTGCCCAATACAGAGTCAAAACAGCGATTACAATGTTACTAGATTCTAGGCAGCTATAATAGGTGAGGGCTGGCAGATTAAATGTTGGGGGATAAATAGAGGGCCAACCATGGTGGTGAACACTTTCGCCCCAGCCACCCAGGAGGCTGAGACCATGAGGATCACAGTTTGAGGCCAACCCTTCACAATCCTTTGTAGTTCCAGTGGAAAAATGGCTAGGATGACAGGAGTGAACTAGAGGTGCCTGCCTCACAAGTCTGTTTTAAGAAAAAATTTGAGGACCCTTGCCCTGATCCCTGAACGGAGATCACCACCCAGAGATTCCAGTGTGAGTTCAGGCCCCAGGCTACACAGCGGGCACGGGCCCTGGAGCGCCCTCTCATGGACATGATGAGTAAGTGCAGCCCGGCCTCCTGTCCCCAATGAGAAATGACAAGGGCTGGGCCTGGAAGTCACCCTGGAATGTCCCCACAAAGATTGCAATATATGTGATGGCCCTGCTGCTTTTCCAGGCCTTTCACAGATAGGCCTATCATAAGAGGGTCGAAGTGCAGCTTACTGGTCCTGTGTGCAGCTCCAATAAGGCCTGCCTGGAGCTCCATGTCCCCAGGCAAAAATCAAGCAAATAGGGTGACATCCCTCTGTCTAGCATCTAGACAATATATGTTTGCCAGCTTTTTTCTTTTTGTTTATGTGGTGCTGAGGAATCGAACCCAGAGCCTCAGGCATGCAAAGCAAGCGCTCTATCACTGAGCCACCTTCCCAGCCCCATGAGACTCTCATCTCCAATAAACCACTAGAAAACTGGAAGTGGCACTGTGGCTTAAGGGGTAGAGTACTCACCTTGAGCTGTAAGCTGAGGGACAGCGCCCAGACCCAGAGTTCAAGCCCCACAACCAACAAAAAAAAAGTAATTAGCCAGGTGCAGGTGGCTCACACCTATAATCCTAGCTACTCAGGAGGCTGAGATCTGTGGATCACAGCTCAAAGCCAGCCCAGACAGGAAAGTCTGTGAAATTCTTTTTTTTTTTTGGGGGGGGCTGGTCATGGGGCCTGAACTCTGGGCCTGGGCACTGTCCCTCAGCTCTTCAGCTCAAGGCTAGTGCTCTACCACTTGAGCCACAGCGCCACTTCCGGCTTTTTTTCTTTTTGCTTATGTGGTGCTGGGGAATTGAACCCAGGGCCTCATGCATGCAAGGCAAGTGCTCTACCACTGAGCCACCTTCCCAGCCCCTGTGAAATTCTTACCTCCAATTAACCACCAGAAAACCAGAAGTGGTGCTGTGGCTCAAGTGGAAGAATGCTAGCCTTGAGCTGAAGAGCTGAGGGACAGCGCCCAGACCCAGAGTTCAAGTCCCACAACCGACAAAAACAAAAAAGTGAATTAGCCAGGAACAGTGACTCCTGTCTATTATCCTTACCTACTCAGGAGGCTGAGAACATGGAGGATTGCAGTTCGGAGCCAGCCCAAGCAGAAAAATCTGCAAGACTTCATCTACCATTCACCAGCAAAAAGCTGGGCTGGGAGAGCACCATCCAAACAATCAAGAGACCCTGATTGGAGCCCAGGTACTAGGCAAAAATAATTATTTTGGTTTTCCCTACGTGGTTAATTCCAGGTGGGTCCATGGTAGAAGGCATTCCAGGATTTGCCACCTCAGCCGTTACCTCCGGTCAATCCAGTGTCCCAGATAGGGATAATCAAGCAGGTGACATTATTATGAGCTTGTGCCGGAGCCTGATAAGAGTCACCAGGGGCTGAATATATCAAGAAAGCCATTAGCTATTTTATTTCCTGGGTGGGGTAACTTAGGGGACAGCCAAGTGTCTGAAAAAGGGACAGACAACCTCAGAAAACATGTTATTGAGACTCCAATGATAAGTTGAAAGATACAGGGGAGTGGGGATGAGGGGAGGGCGCAGAACAAAATGTCCTGCGCAGTCTAGATAGAGGGGATGGGGGCATGAGGCTGAGGCTGCCCTGTGACCCCAGCCATAAAAGCTTCTCTTTGATAGTGTGTTCTAAGAACTGACGGCTGGAACAGTCCACTGGGGACAGGAACGCACGGTCCATCTGTTCAATGCCACGCAGAGCATCTGCCATTCAGCTTGGTGCCCGGGCACACGCCTGGCATCTTGCTACTCAGGAGGATGAGATTGGAGGATGGGGGTTCAAATCCAACCCAGGCAGGAAAGCCCATGAGACTCTTCTCTCCAATGAACTAGCAAACCTCCCAGAAGTGGAGTTGTGGTTCAAATGGTACAGCTTCAGCCTTGAGTATCAAAGCTCTTGTCAGCACCCAGGCCCAGAGTTCAAGCCCCAGGACTGGCACAAAATAAAGAAAGGAAGGAAGGAATGAGGGAAGGAAGGGAGAAAGGAAGGGTGGGAGGGAGGGAAAGGAAAAGTAGCTGAGCGCCAGTGGCTCACGCCTATAATCCGAACTACTCAGGAAGCTGAGATCTGAGGATCACAGTTCAAAGCCAACCCAGGCAGGAAAGTCCGAGAGACTCTTTTATCTCCAATGAACCACCAGAAAACCAGAGTGGCTCTGCAGTATTCTTGCAGGAAATAAAACTCAGGGCAGGGCCTAGGCCCTGTGTTCAAGCCCTATGACCAATCAAAAACAATCAAAGGGAGCCGGAAAGATCTGGTGAAAATGTGACTCACAGTAATACAGAACCTATGTGACTCTCAGACTCAAGGTGTGTCCTGAACTCTGGATCTAGTGGCTGGGAAGGTGGCTTAGTGGTAGAGCGCTTGCCTAGCATGAATGAAGCCCCTGGGTTTGATTCCTCAGTACCACATAACAGAAAAAGGCAGAAGTGGCGCTATGGCTCAGGAGGCTGAGATCTGAGGATCGTGGTTCAAAGTTAGCCTAGGCAAGAAAGTCCATGAATCTCTTATGTCCAATAAACTACCAGAAAACCAGTAGTGGTGCTCTGGCTCAAGTGGGAGAGAGCTTGCCTTGAACTGAAGAGCTGAGGGACAGCACCCAGGCCCTGAGTTCAAGACCCACAACTGACAAAAAAAGGGGGGGGGAATCTCAGGAGTGCTATAAATTGGCTCCTGATTTCCCAGCCTCCTTCCTGTTTTGCACTGAGAAATCTGTGCTGTCCCTCAACCCCCTCCCCCTCTCCCTCCCCCTTCTCCTTCTCCTCCACCACTACCACTACCACCTTCTACCTCCTTTCCTTCCTCCTCCTCTTCCCAACCCAGAGTCCTAGTAGGGGCCTTATACCAACCTGCCAGTAGCCAAGAGGCATTCCTTAGTGTCCCCTGGTATCATACTCTCACTTTTTAAATAAACATTGCCTCTGTTCTCACTTACCCTGAGTCTTTGAGGGAATAAAAAGACCCTAGGATAGTATGAGGATCCTTCTCATCTCAGCTGTCTGGGCTGGCTTTGAACGGTGATCCTCAGATCTCAGCCTCCTGAGTAGCTAGGATGACAGGCCTGAGCCACCGGCGCCTGGCTGTCCTTCTAGTCTTTTTCCCTTTCTGCCTCTCCCTCAATCCCTGTCTGAGACCAGACCTTGGGGGAAGGAGAGTTACAGTGACTCCCCACATCTCAAGTAATAGCCTGATGTCGTGAATTTCTGTCACTCCACCTTCTCCAGAGAATGTAAGGAAGAAGCTAGCAGGACAAGGCAGTCGGAACCAAAAAGAAAATGGATGCTGTCATAATTTTAAATAAATCTTCTTAGAGCTCCCCGTGGCTGGTTGGTGTCATTTTTCCCAAGCTCATGGGTGTAGGATTCTGCTTTGCAAATACAGTGTGAATATTTACACCAGAGAGATGGCTGGATGCTACAGAAATGCACCCATTCCCTCCCTCTCTCCCTTTCTATTTCTGTTCCTCTTATTTTTCTTGCTTTTCTTCCCATTGTGTGTGTGTGTGTGTGTGTGTGGGCACCCACAGGCGCACACTGTGTGTGACTGAACCCATAGCCTTGAGCCCCCACTCCAGCATTCTCTGTAGATTATGATGATGATGATGATGTGATGCTAGTCTTAGTGTTTGAATTCAGGGCCTGGGCACTGTTCCTGAGCTTTTATGCTCAAAGCTGGCACTCTACCACTTGAACCACAGCTCTACTTCTGATTTTTGGTGGTTAATTGGAAACAAGTCTGAAGGTCTTTCCTGCCCAGGCTGGCTTTGAACCTCAATCCTCAGATCTCAGTGTCAGAGATAGTGAGGATTAGCTCAGTTCTTGTTTTTTTTTTGGGGGGGTCCGGTCATGGGGCCTGAACTCTGGGCCTGGGCGCCATCCCTCAGCTCTTCAGCTCAAGGCAAGCGCTCTACCACTTGAGCCACAGCACCCCTTTCCGTTTTCTTGTGGTTTATTTGAGATAAGAGACTCACAGAGGGCTGGGAAGGTGGCTCAGTGGTAGAGCACTTGCCTTGCATGCATGAGGCCCTGGGTTCGATTCCTCAGCACCACATAAGCAAAAAGAAAAAAGCCGGAAGTGGCGCTGTGGCTCAAGCGGTAGAGCGCTAGCCTTGAGCTGAAGAGCTGAGGGACAGTGCCCAGGCCCAGAGTTCAGGCCCCACAACCGGACCCAAAAAAAAAAAGTTCATTGTCTTAAGCAGGGCACTGGTGGCTCACACCCGTAATCCTAGTTACAGGCTGAGATCTGAGGATGGCAGTTCAAAGCCAATGTGGGCAGGAAAGTCCATGAGTCTCTGATCTCCAGTAAACCACTCAGAAATCCAGAAGTGGCGCTGTGGCTCAAGTGGTAGAGCGCTCGCATTGAGCTGAAGAGCTGAGGCAGGTCCAGAGTTCAAGCCCTACAACTGACAAAAAAAAAAGTCATTGTCAACATTTCCCAGCAGCCACAGCCCATTGGGAACAGAGGTGGGGAGGGAACTAACTGGAAAGATAGGGAGGGAGAATGCCTATGGGTGGAGGGCATTGTGAAAGCTCAGAGCATGGAACATTCATGAACAAGCAATTTATCCTATGTTCAGTTACAGCTCCATAAAAAAATTATATAGAGCCAAAGATAAAATAAAATGAAGGTGAGATAAGCCAGGCAACTAGTGGGGGGGGGAGGGGGCGGGGACAGAGGTGAAGGGAAGGCAGTCACACTCTGAACTAGAAAAATGTCTGCTTGTGTTTGATTCTGGTTGAGTCATCTCCTCAAAGGTGGGTGGATTCAGGGCAGTCCCGGAGAGGGAAAGGAATACAGGGATCTGCATTACAAAATGCCAACTACACTCCAACAGATAAGCAAAAGAAAAATACCTAGAGCTACTGACTCACACCAGTTACCCTAGCTACTCATGTGACTGAGATCCAGAGAATCATGGTTCAAGGCCAGCTCAAGTGGAAACGTCCTTGACGCTCATGTTCACAATAACAACCTAGGGTTGGGAACATGGCTTAGTGGTAGAGTGCTTGCCTAGCATGCATGAAGCCCTGGGTTCCATTCCTCAGTACCACATACACAGAAAAAGCTGGAAGTGGCACTATGGCTCAAGTGGTAGAGCGCTAGCCTTGAGCAAAAGAAGCTCTGGGACAGCACCAAGCCCTGAGTTCAAGCCCCAGGACTGGTAAAATAAAAAACAAAACAACAACAAAAAAAATCCAAAATGTTATACTAAAGGTGTGGCTCACGCTATATACATCTATATATACACACATGTACATGTCACATATGTGTATATATCACTTATCTATGTTTTATTACATATAGCAATTATATCTATCTACCTATGTATCTACAGCTCATTGAAAGAGAAGCTGTCTGGCATGCACAAGGCCCTGGCGTCCATCCCAACAGCAGGAAAAAAATAAACAGAAAGGCCTCAAAAAACAAAAAAAACAGAAAGGCCTCACCCCCAGAAAAAAAATTCTAGGGTGACTTGGGTCTGATGACAGAATACGCAATTTTAGTGTCTGTGTATGCTGGTCCTGGATCTTGAACTCAGGGCCTAAGCCTAAGCAGTGTCGCTGTTCCTGTCTAGGCTGGCGCTCCACCACTTGAACCACAGTTGCGCGGTTCTGGCTTTTTCTTTTTCTTGGGTTGGCCGTGGGGCTTGAACTCGGGACCTGGGTGCTGTCCCTGAACTCCTTTTGCTCACGGCTGGCGCTGTACCACTTTGAGCCGCAGCTCCACTCCCGGTTTTCTGGTGGTTAACTGGGATAAGTCTCACGGACTTTCCTGTCCGGGCTGGCTTCGAACCTCCATCCTCCCATCTCAGCCTCCAGAGTAGCCAGGATCACAGGCGTGAGCCACCAGAGTGTGGCAATTGATATTTCGAGGTGATGATCGCAATTAGCAAAACGACTAAACTGAGCCCGGTGCGTCTCCCACGCATCCCGGCATTTCCCGGGCCGCTTCATCCCAGTTCCCAACACCCACCTGCACCCAGGCCCCGCCGCTCCCCGCCCACCTGTTCGCGCTTGGCCAATCCCCAGCTGGCTCAGACATCAGGCGCATGCGCAGCGGCTCGTCCAGGCCGAGACGCGTGAATGCGCATGCTCTAGAGACCGCCTGGCCTTGGTCTCCGCCCCTTCCCATCTCCAGAGGCCGGCTGGAACGACTGCGCTTGCGTCTCGGTGGAGGGGCGTGGCCTCGCGCGGCACGCTAGCTCTCGCGAGAAGCCGGCGCGCGATTTCGTGGGCGCCCCCTCCCTTCTCTCGGTCTCCCCGGTGCAGCTGCAGCGTCAGCCCGGTCCGGTCCGGGCCTCGGTGGCGGCGGCGGCGGCTGCGGCGCTTCGGCCTCAGCCCCT
>NW_012267280.1:1715113-1732568 GCF_000151885.1 Dipodomys ordii | reverse complement strand
TATGGGCCCCGGCTAGAGGCGCCGCCGCCGCCGGCCCGCGGAGCCCCGATGCTGGCCCGGAGGAAGCCGGTGCTGCCGGCGCTCACCATCAACCCCACCATCGCCGAGGGCCCGTCCCCCACCAGCGAGGGCGCCTCCGAGTGAGTGCGCGGGGTCCCCGGGGCCTGGGAGGGTCGTGGGGTCTCAGACCCCAGGTGTGTGTGGGGGGGTCTGGGAGTGACGAGAGGGGGGCCCGGGGGGTCCCCGTGAGCACACGATGGGGTGGAGTCGTCCCCCACAGTGAACTAGGCTGCGAGGTCCTTCAGTGGCAAAGTGGGGGTGCTAAGGATGCCAACTTAGGAGGCCCTCACCCCAAGAAGGAGACGGAGGCGGAGGCCCTGCGGGAAAAAGATGGGGTCGTCCCCAGGTCGTGCCGTCGGTAAAAGAAGGGTCCGGATGAGGAGGCCTCTGGAGAATTTGGGAGAGGTGCCTGAGAGACTATAAGACATAGAGATGCTGTGGGCTGGGAGAGGGGGTGCAGAGCCCCGAAGGTGGGATGAGTGGTGAGCATCCCCCCATAGAGAGGATGGGAAACGGGCGGGAGTGGGGTTAGTAGGGTAAGGACCTGAAGTGGGAACTGCTGGAACCCCTCAAGCAGATTGTAAAGTAACTGGGTTAGAAAAGCCTGGAAGGAGGGGCGAATGGGCAAAACAGAGATCATTGAGCATGACAAGAGGTCTTGGGGGGCTTCTAGGAAGCTGGGGACAGACCGGGGAGCATCCCAGAAAAGGCTGGGGTGATGGGTTCCCCGAGTGGCTGAATTGTCAGGGGAGCGGCTCCAAGCGTTGTTGGGGTTCACAGCCGTTGAGAGCATGCTATGACCTCTCCACTTACATGGGGAGACTGAGGCTATCAACGGAGTGGACAGGCCACAGGTTTTATTTTTTCATTGATCAACCTACTCCATCCTTCCTGTAAGGGAACTCTTCCTATATTCTTTTCTTTCCCTGGTTCAGGATGTGTGCCCTTCATGAATACCTGGGTTGAGTAAGCCAGTCTGGGGTGCACGTGTGCGCGCACATGCACATGTGTGTGCGCACACATGCACATGTGTGTGCACACACATGCACATGTGTGTGTGTGCACACATGCCTTATTGAGTTTCTATTATGTTTAAGGCAGGTTGGCGGTACACTGGACGTGTCACAGGGCGGTTCCCAGAGATGCCTCTTCAGCCCCACAGTGCACACCTTCATTCATCCACTTATTGGTTCCTTTGCGCTTGCGTGCTCGTGGTTTCTCTTTCTTGTGTCTTGCCACCATATCATCTGGCTTTTTTTTCAGCTGTAAGCATCTGCTTCAGGCCCTGGTCCTGGCTCAGAGGGGCTTCCTGTGTCATGTGACCTGCAGTAAGTTCCCCCCACACACCCCAGGAGCCTGCTTCTCCTGCTTAGGCTAGTCTCCAGGTGATAATGCAGCCCAGAAAAGGGTGCCCAGCACCCTTCCATTCCAGGTGATGTCACCTTTGACCCCTGTGCCCTTTGGCTGGAGTATTTTTAAGGCATAGGCAAGTAATGGTCATCTCAGGATTGCATTTCTCCTGATGAGACATCCAGTTACCCCCTTCCTCCTCAGGTGAACTCACCTCGAGGACCATCAACTTTGGCTTAGACCTCAGGGAACCGAGGACCCAAGGCTGCCTAAGGATGGCCGGAGGTGACCATTCTCCAGACATTTTCACTGATGGCTGTCTGGGCTATATCCCCTGCTCCAGCCAGTCCCAAATATGTGACATGGCCAGTGTCCCAGAGCCAAAACCCTAATATGAGAAAACAGAAAGTGAATACTTATTATACACATTGAAAACGATCATCTAGCCAGGAGCCAGGAGCTCATGTCTATCAGCTGCTCAAGAGGCTGAGATCAGAGCATCACAGTTTGAAGTCAGCCCAAGCCCCATCTCCAATTACTTACTGAAAACCCAGAAGTGGAGCTGTGGCTCACGTGTTAGAGCTCTAGTCGAGCAAAAAAACTCAGATAGCCGGGCGCTGGTGGCTCACGCCTGTAATCCTAGCTACTCAGGAGGCTGAGATCTGAGGATTGCGGTTCAAAGCCAGCCCAGACAGGAGAGACCATGAGACTCCTATCTCCAATAAACCACCAGAAAACCGGAAATGGCGCTGTAGCTCAAGTGGTAGAGCGCTCGCCTTGAGCTGAAGAGCTGAGGGACAGTGCCCAGGCCCAGAGTTGAAGCCCCCACGACCGACAAAAAACAAACAAACACAACTCAGATAATGCTCAGGCCTTGAGTTCAAGCCCCAGGATGGGAAGGAAGGAAGGAAGGAAGTATATCATCTATTTGGGTTTGTTTGGTTTTTGAAACAGGATTTTTATCTGTAGCCTAGTCTGTCCTTGAACTCAAGATCCTCCTACCTCAGTCTTTCCCCTGCTGAGATTCCAGGTGGGCACCACATGGCTAAAATACAGTATTAATTTTAATGTTACTTTCCTCCCCGCCCCCGCTTTAAACATTAATCCTTTCTTCTTGTGGGGCTTGAACTCTGGGCCTGGGCACTGTCCCTCAGCCCTTCAGCTCAAAGCTAGTGCACTACCACTTGAACCACAGTGCCACTTCTGGTTTTCTGAGTGGTTTATTGGCAATAAGAGTCTCACAGACTTTCCTGACCGGGCTGGCTTTGAACCTCAATCCTCAGATCTCAGCCTTCTGAGTAGCTAGGATTACAGGCGTGAGCCATTGGTGCCTGGCCTAATTTTTTAAATTTGATATTGTGATGCTGGAGATAGGAGGAGATGGAATCTGGGCCTCATCTGTTACGTTTCTCTTGGGCAACATTGCTACTAGGGCTGACTCTTTTTCCTTAGGGTGGGCCTCAAAGTCAATGCATTCACAAAAGCAGCTCATTGTTAAGTTGTCCTTTTCAGAGCCCTTGCTTCACTCAATAAATTGATGTAGACATCTTTGGTCCCATAGTACCCAAGTTCAGGGCTTGTGTAAACCTGATGTTTGACAGAAGCTGGCGGGGTCCCGGTAGCAGGGTGCCAGGTGCTTGGGGTGCCCTGGGGCTGTCTACACAGTTTAGGTTCTGCACCCCTCCACTGCCAAGCTTTAATTCACATCAGCCAATGCTCACAGGATGTAACATCTGCTTTGAAACTTGGATTTGCCACCCTAGGCAGAGATGGGCATCCTGGCCCCAGGCCTCAGCCCATCCGGCCCCTGGCTCCTTCATCCCCATCTGATGTGGTCTGAGCATCTCCTGGGTCCCTGAGCTGGTGCTTGTCCTCACAGTCTCCTAATACTATGAGCAGTGACCAAGGCCCTCTGACAGGGTTCTTTCCTCCTAGGCAGGGAGCCTGGAAGGGCAGGCATCATGTCTGCCCCGTCTGTGTATCCTTGTGGCCATTGTAGCTGCTGGCTGCTCCTGCTTTCCTTGCTCACCTTTGCCCTTGGGGTCTCCACAGGGCAAACCTAGTGGACCTGCAGAAGAAGCTGGAGGAACTGGAACTAGATGAGCAGCAGAAAAAGCGTCTCGAGGCTTTCCTTACCCAGAAGGCCAAAGTCGGCGAGCTCAAGGATGATGACTTTGAAAGAATCTCAGAACTGGGAGCTGGCAATGGCGGGGTGGTCACCAAGGTCCAACACAGACCATCAGGTCTTATCATGGCCAGGAAGGTGAGCCAAGGCCCCCAGGTGGGTTGTGTGAGGGCAGGTACCCAGGAAATAGAGAGATTGAAAAGACAGCCTGCTGTGCTCCTATTGGCTCCCTCTGTGCTCCCATAGACTGTTTTCAGGGCCTCTGTGCTCTCATTGGCTACCTCTAGGACCTCTGTCCTCCCATTGGCTGCCTTCTGGATTGTAAGTCCCAGGAATTTACTCAGAGTGTATCAGCCTTGTTTCTGCACACCTTTCCCCTTTCATGGCCAACCTCTGCCTTCAAGGATGTTTTTGTTTTGTGACTTTTGTTCTTTGCCAGTCCTAGGGCTTGAACTCAGAGTCTGAGCTGCTTCTGCTCAAGGCTAGTGCTGTACCACTTGAACCCCAGCTCCACTTCCCCATTTTGGTGGTTAATTGGAGCTAAGAATCTCTCAGAATTTCTTTTCTGGGTTGGCTTTGGATGGTGGATCCACAGATCTCAGCCCTCTGAATAGCTAAGATGACAGGCATGTGCCACCAGTACCTGGCTACCTTCAGGGATGTTTTAAAATCCGATTCTGAGCCTGGAAATGGGGCTCAGTGATGAGGTCCTGGATTCTCTTTGTTGTTGTTGTTGTTGTTGTGGCTCAATGATGTCCTGGATTCTTTTGTTGTTGTTGTTGTTAAATGTGGGACTTGAACTTGAGGCCTGCGTACTGTCCCTGAACTCTTTGGTTTAAGGCTAGTGCTCTACCACTTGGAGCCACAGCTCCTCTTCCCCTTTCTTGTGATTACTTGGGAGTCTCACAGACTTTCCTGCACAGGCTGGCTTTGAACCGAGACTCTCATATCTCAGCTTCCTGAGTAGCTAGGGTTATAGACATGAGCCACCAGCATCCAGTGAAGCCCTGGGATCAGTGAGGCCCCAGCACCATGTAAAAGAATTAAAAAAGAAAAGAAAAAGATTGCCAGGGTGCAGGCCCAGCTGGCTGAGTTGAGTGTTCTACTACTGAGCCACACCCCAGTCCCAGGGAGAATGTTATGTTTTGGTTTTTTTTGAGACAAGGTCTCACTACAGAGCCCAGGCTGACCTCAAGCACACCATGTAACTATGGCTTGCCTAGAACTCAGGGTCCTCTTGCCTCAGTGCTATGATCCTTTCAGGTCACAGCCATAGCCACCACACCCAACTTGGAGAGAACTTTATTTGAAGGACTTGGCTCCTGTGACTGTGGAACCCGGTGACTGATTCTGAGGTTTGCTGGAGCCTCAGGAAACAGTGATATTTCTACTTAAGTCCAAAGGCCATCTCAAGACAGACTTCTCACTTCCCAGGCAAACACAGATTGCCTTCAACTGATTGGATGTGGCCCACCCTCACTACAAGGTGGCCTGCTCTACTCAGAATCTGGTGTCAATGTTCAACACATCTGAAAACTCCCTTCCCTACAGCACCTTAGCCTGGCATATGAACAAATTTGGAGGGCGCATGAAGTTCTCTGTCACCCCTTCAATGGGACTCCAAGCCACTGCTTGCCAATCCGGGACTCTGTGGCACAATGTAGCCTTCCTCTGGGTGTTGGAGAAGAAGCCTTAGGAGGTATAAGGAGTTGAGACTGGCAGAGGAGTTGAGACATTTTGAGATAATGATCCTAAAGCTAAACACAGAATCCAAGGATTTCCAAGATGACCACTGAGCTTGCGCATTTGCTTGGAGGTGGACGGTTACTTCATGTGGAAGCCCACCCTGAGCCCCGCACACACACGTCTCTCCATCCTGTGGTACCTGCCTTCCCATTTCTGGGTTTCTGTTCTGTCTGAGCTATTTCTTCTCACATCTGAAGCATTTCCCCTCAAAATCTGCAGCCCAGAGCCTTCTGTCTCTGTCCTCTTCCTGTAGACAGCATTTTCCAAACCAGTGCCTCCCGGGGAATCTCCGGTTCTCTTCACCCAAGGCATTGGCCAGGTAGAGGACAGGGTGCTGGTCAAGAGTGCAGATACCCCAGGAGCAGACGCCTGGGCCCGTGCACCTGTGCAGAGCACCGGCAGGTGCGGAGCAGCTGTGGGGTTCCTGCAGGCCTGTGCGCCGGGCTATCCAGTTCTTTTGGGTCCTCCTGGCATGGTGCCATGCCAGCAAAACTGCACCCAGCACACCACTCCCTCCATTTATGTGGCTCTGCTGGTTTGTAGATGTTTTCTTCTTTTGAGCACAGCCTTGTCACTGCCCTTGCAACCCTTGAGCTAGTCAGGATCAGCAGGGACCCTACCACATCTGTAATGCACTCCTGGCCACTTGGAACTCCATTTGTGTAGCAGAGAGCTGCTTGTCTGACCTGAGCTGGGATTCCTCCACTCTAGCCCAGCTCTCCCCCCGGAAGCACTTCATACAAGGGTTGGCCTCTGGCAGGACTCTGCTGGCAACCCACAGGATGAAGGCTAGGCAGGCACTCCACCACTTGAGTGCCCTTTTTTGCGTTAATTATGTTTAGTTAGTTTTTGTTGGTTGTGGGGTTTGAACTCTGGGACTGGGCACTGTCCCTCAGCTCTTCAGCACAAGGCTAGCACTTTACCACTTGAGCCACAGCACCCCTTTCCGTTTTCTTGTGGTTTATTTGAGATAAGAGACTCACAGAGGGCTGGGAAGGTGGCTCAGTGGTAGAGCGCTTGCCCTGCATGCCTGAGGCCCTGGGTTCGATTCCTCAACACCACATAAGCAAAAAAGAAAAAAGCCAGAAGTGGCACTGTGGCTCAAGTGATAGAGTGCTCGCCTTGAGCTGAAGAGCTGAGGGACAGCGCCCAGGCCCAGAGTTCAGGCACCACTACTGCACCCCCCCCCAAAAAAAAGAAAAGAGACTCACAGACTTTCCTGCCTGGGCTGACTTTGAACTGTGATCCTCAGATCTCAACCTCCTGAGTAGCTAAGATTATAGGCATGAGCCACCAGCACCACACACCCGGCTTATTTTTATTTATTTTATTTTTATTTTTTTGCCAGCCTGGGACTTGAACTCAGAGCCTGGGCACTGTTCCTGAACTTCTTTTACTCGAGGCTAGCACTCTACCACTTGAGCCACAGTGCCATTTCTGGCTTTTTCTGTATATGTGATACAGAGGAATCAAACCCAGAGCTTCATGCATGGGAGGCAAGCACTCTACCACTAAGCCACATTCCCAGCCAGAGTGCTCTCTTTTCAATCAAGCGACAGCCCTGCAGTACACGTGAGGGAGCCAGAGCTGGACAGATGTAAGCCCTCTTGGCTGTTCCTTCACTGGGAGCCCTGGTCTGTAGCCCCACCCATTCCTGGCTTCCTGCTTTGGGGCGGGGCTGGGGGAGGTTGACTCCGATCATTGTGCCCCCCCTCAGGCTGGCAGCATTCTGGGTAAGAAGCACTGAGCTCGCTCCAAAGAAGATCTGTGGGGAGGACGAAGGGTATGGTGGGGAACCTTCTAGACTCGGCCAATGAGTCTGTTCTCTCCATGTCTCAGCATGGCTGCTGAAGTCCTTTCCCCCATCTTCTAGTTTGCACCGCATATACTGCTCACTCAGCCTCCTCGTCCTGCAAACTGCCCTCAGCTCACCGTAGGGGCTGGAGTCTCTGGTATTGTGTCCTTTGTCAGGCTTGCACCCCTGGACAGAGCATAGGCTCTGGCACCCCATGAGGCCAGCCTGATTCTGACTGTTTCTTGTGTCCTAGTAATGCCTGCACCCCGGCTTTTCGCCTTGCTCCCAAATGCTGCCTTGACTGCCCCTCAGTGCGGTCCTGGGAGTGGCTCAGAGCTGGGTGGAGAGCTCTCCTCCCAGAGCTGGCATGAGGGAGGCCCAGCGGCCATCGCGGGCCCCGTATCCCCACTCTCCCGAGCCCCCGGGGTCCCTGCCACTTCCTCTTGCCAACCTTCTCCGTCTATGCGTGCTTCTGTGTACTCTCCCTGCCCCTTGTGTGTGGCAGCCTATCACACACACAGTTTGTGTGGGCAGGTAAAACATCAGGCTTCCAAGGGCGCTGTGTGAAAACAGTCATGTTACTATTTCCCTGTGGATCACTTTATGTTGGATACAGAGTTCAGTAAAATCCAAGATGGAAAGTTCCAGGCCCCCCCTCTGGGCTTCTGACCTTGTTTCAAAAACAGATACAGGTGAAGAATCCCTATAGGCAAGACTAGGGTCAGAAATGTTTCCCATTTTGGATTCCCCCCCCCCCCAGATTTGGAATATTTGCATTCCCTCTTCTAAAAATCCAGAGTCTGAAATGCTCCAAAAGTTTCAGATGAAGCCCTGGGTTCGATTCCTCAGTACCACATACACAGAAAAAGCTGAAAGTGGTGGTGCGGCTCAGGTGGTAGAGTGCTAGCCTTGAGCAAAAGAAGCTCAGGGACAGCGCCCAGGCCCTGAGTTCAAGCCCCAGGACTGGCAAAAAAAAAAAAAAAGCTCCCATTGGGGACAAGGGACACAGCTTGGCATGCAGGCTCCAGCCCCAGCTGGGAAAGGGAGCATTCTGGATTTTGCCTGTTTAGATTCAAGGTGCTCAGGTTGTGTATGGAAAAGTGGGTTTGCCAGTTCTGTTGTAGGCTTTGTGAAGCAGGATCGTCTTGTATTCCCTCACACGGCACGCCTGGGTCTTCATTTTCTCCCTCTTCCCAGATAAGTGTCCAGGCCTTGGGTGGGGTGCGAGTGGATGCTGTTCCCCTGGGGATGAAGCAGTTTCTTAGGGTTCTAGGGTTCCATGTCCAGACCCCAGGGCCAGCACAGGCCAGGTGGATCTGCAGAAGAGAGGGGTGAAGGGACAGGCGTGCGGAGGCCGGGCCCTTGTGGTTCTCAAGGTCACAGCCTCCCCGAGGTCTGCCTTCCTGCCCTAAACCTGGCACGCTCCCTTCAGGCTCCAG
Organism: Dipodomys ordii; assembly: GCF_000151885.1. Taxonomy (NCBI): domain Eukaryota; kingdom Metazoa; phylum Chordata; class Mammalia; order Rodentia; family Heteromyidae; genus Dipodomys; species Dipodomys ordii. The sequence goes on along the minus strand of NW_012267280.1, from coordinate 1,724,053 downwards.
TGACTTCCTTTGTTCCCACCCTTTCCCGGCCCAGCCCCAGTGTCACCTTTGGTCCTGGTGTCACCTTGCTGTCATTTTTTTGAGCCCCTGGGCTCCAGGCCTCCACAGGAGGCTTACCTCTCCTCTGCCCACTCCACAATGGGGACCTTCTTACTTCCTCCCTCCTCTCAGCCTCCCCTGCCCCACCCTGGGCTTTATCTGTGGTGGGTGCCTGTGCAGCTCTGATGAGTAGGCCCTGAGCTCAGGTGGGGTTTGTGGCTCGGGGCCGGTCAAGGGGTCTTGCCACATCTTTTCTGCACATCTCAGGAGCATCATTTGGAAAGGGGTCCCCAGCAGACCCTGCTGTGCCGCCCCCCCTCCCTCCACCCCCGCCAGGTGTGATTCTCCCACGTGATCCAGGCTGGACTTGGTGGGCCAGGACTAACGTTGAGCACCACTCCTGTCTCACCCACATGAAGCGCGTGTGATCACTTAGGTCTGTCGTTTATTTCATTTCCTTAAGGCAGAGTCATTGTGTAGCCCCAGCTGGCCTTAAACTCACACTCCTCCTGTCTCTGTCTCCCAAGGGGTACAGCTATAGGCGTGTGCTGCTGTGTGGTGGCTTACTTGGCCTTTTTGTGTGTTGGGATGCTGGGATTCCAACTCAGCTTTGTGCATGTGAGGCTGTTGCAAAACCACTGAGCCATGCCTCCAGCTCTGTTTTTCACCAGAATTTGGGTCTCCTAGGTGTGCACCTGAGCTGTGATCCACCTGCTTTTAATAAACTTCCCATTGTTGCTGGGGTGACAGGTGCTTGCCCCCACATCCAGCTTCCTTCTGGAGATTTTCTGGGATTTTGCTCCTGAGGTTGTCCTCAAACCTTGGTCCTCTCATTCTCAAACTCTTGGGTGCCTAGAATAATTACAAGTGTGAGCCACTAGTGCCTAGTGTTTTTAAATTTTTTTTTTGTCTGTTTGTTTCTTGTCAATCGTGGGGCCTGAACTCTGGGCCTGGGCACTGTCCCTCAGCTCTTCAGCTCAAGGCCAGTGCTCTACCACTTGATCCACAGCACCACTTCCGACTTTTTCTGCATATGTGGGGCTGAGGAATCGAACCCAGGACCTCATGCATATGAGGCAAGCACTCTACCACTGAGCCACCTTCCCAGCCCCATGCTTTTTTTTTTGTCGGTCATGGGGCTTGAACCCTGAGTCTGGGCGCTGTCCCTGAGCTCTTCAGCTCAAGGCGAGCGCTCTACCACTTGAGCCACAGCACCACTTCTGGCTTTTTCTGCTTATATGGTGCTGAGGAATCAAACCCAGGGCCTCATGCAAGCGAGGCACCCGTGTTTTTTATTTTTAAGTGTATAGCTTTCTTTTTTCAAACAGTGTCAATGCATCTGTTATTGCTATCAATTTTAGACATTTTCATCACCTTAAATAGACCACCCATCACCATTAGCAGTCACTCAACTCTTACCACAGCCCCTGCTACTCCCTCCCTCCCCCCACCATAGACATCCCATCTCTGGGTCCACTTGTTCTGGACTTTTCCTGACAATGGAGCCACACACTGTGGGGCCTTTTGTGTCTGCTCCTCTCCCTGAACACAGGGGCCGCCAGCTCCCTCCACGCCGGGTGTGGGCCAGAGCCTCATCCTGTGCCTGGCTGCGTGTGCTCACGTGTTGGCAGCCCCTTTGGGCTGTGGGGAATGATGTCATGGATGGCGGGCAGATGGCTTCTCTTGTGGCCCCACCCAGCCTGGAGTGGGCCTGACGGTTTTCTGGCCCCCTTGCAGCTGATCCACCTGGAGATCAAGCCAGCTATCCGGAACCAGATCATCCGCGAGCTGCAGGTGCTGCACGAGTGCAACTCCCCGTACATCGTGGGCTTTTATGGCGCCTTCTACAGCGACGGGGAGATCAGCATCTGCATGGAGCACATGGTGAGGGACCTTGGGGTGCCGGTGGGCTGTGCAAGTACCTTTGCTCTTGCATTCCTGAGAAGCACTGTCTCCCATCTGCCCCTGCAGTAGCCCGCATGCGCAGGTCACCGAGCATGATGGGGGGCGGGGGCGGGGTAGAGGGGTGGAGGGTGGAGCGGCAGGGCGCCGGAAGCAGCTCATGCCCCTTTCCAGACAGCAGTTGGTAGCTGCACTGGGTGTAGCTGCCAACGGAGAGCTATGCAGGCAGCATCTGGGCCCACACTCTAACCAACCCAGGCCCAGGCTCAGGTGGAGCCAGGTGCTTGCTTTTATGTGCCACCATGGTCCTGGCCAGCCCAGTGTGAGCTGGGCATGGGTCAGATGCTCTGGTGTCCAAGCTCAGAGTTGGGTGGGAAGGGGGTCACAAAAGCAGAAGTGGTCGGAGCTGTAGGTCAGGGGAGGAAGTGACCCCCAGCCACTGCTTCAGGTACCAGCTGCCCACAACAGCCCACCCCCCCCTTGCAAAACCAGGCTGCATGGTACGAAGGCTCACTTATGCCCTGTGCATACATTTTGACTGTCCATGTTGTGCAACACAACAGGAAATGAATTAGAGCAAGAGCCCTGGTGTCTCCAAGCAAGGTTGTACTGTTAGAAGCCCCTTCCCCACCTGCCCTATCTCGCCTGGTGCAAGCAGGGGTCAAAGGTGGGAGACAGAGCACCCGCCCAGCAGTGCTTAGCACCAGGTGCTGCTTCCAGAGCCTCCGCTTCCCCTGCAGGAAGGGAGCCTCATCCTGGCCCTGCTCTGGGTGTTGGTGGACAGACCTCAGGGGTCCCCAGAGCAGCGCTGGGCCCGAGGGCTCTGCACACTGCCAGTGAGCAAGCACATCAGGAAAGATGGGGTGCAAGGATGGACTTCCGGGGTGTGGCCACACCACGGTGTGGATGGAGGCCACTGAGGGCCGGGTGTGAGGTTCCTTGACGAGCCAGGGACCTGGGGAGAGCAGAATGGGGAGCAGTGGTCACCCTGGTGCACAGAGTATGCTCCATCCACTGCCTCCCCGGGAAGATGTCTGGGCTGAGACGGGCTCAAAGTCAGGAGGCAGGCCTGGGGTTGGGGTTAGGTCTACTGCGTGCTCTCACTGTGGGGCTTGAGCTGGGCCCTGTGTAGGCTGCCAGGTGAGGACCAGGGCTGAATCTGGGTTGCCCTGCACCTGCCAGGTGTTGACAGTGGCTGTGGCCTGACCTCTCTGGTCTTGGTATGGGGACCTGCCAGATCAGTCCTGGTTTTAGAGGTGTAGGCTTATCCAGGACAGGAGTACATGACGGGGTGCTGATGGCTGGGGTATGTGGGGGCCGCTGGGTCTTACGACCCCACCCCTCACACTGCATGCTACCTGGGGACCAAATGTCTGTGTGAGTTGTGCAGGACTCGGCGCCCTCCCAAGCCCCAGCTGTGCCTGAGCTGATGATACTGTATGATCGTGTGGCATATTAATAGGCTAGCGTAATTGGTCCCAGGCTGTCCATATACCTCAGGCTCAGCATTGCATTTATGTACATTGTTATCATAACGCCAGGCTACTCTGTGAAGAGGACTGGTTCACTGTGGCTCTGTGTTGGGGTTCTCAGTCATGATCTGGTGACCTCATTGCTTTTAAGCCCATGACCCCTCAGAGCAGGGCAGGGGCTCCTGAGAAGCAACACTACTCACCTGCGGCTCACGCCTGTCATCCTAGCTACTCAGGAGGCTGAGATCTGAGGATCACAGTTCAAAGCCAGCCCAGGCAGGAAAGTCTGTGAGACTCTTATCTCCAATGAACCACCAGGAAACCGGAAGTGGCGCTGTGGCTCAAGTGGTAGAGCGCCAGCCTTGAGCTGAAGAGCTCAAGGACAGCGCCCAAGCCCAGAGTTCAAGCCCCACAACCCAAAAAAAGAGGAGCAGGAGGGGGAGGGGGAGGAGGAGGAGGAGGAGGAGGAGGAGGAAGAAAAGCTAGGAAGAAGACTGTAGTCCCCTTTGAGGACCCGCCCCCAGTGACTTGAAAACCTCCCTTGAGGCCCCGCCTCTTAAAGGCTCCACCACCATCCCTAGCACCAAGCCAGGGACCAAACCTCCAGCAGACCCAGAGGCCTTTGAGGCCTCTGCAGGTATGACTGGAATGCCTGAGCTGTACAAGTCTGCTGCCTGAAGCTCCCTGAGCACTGAAGCCCTCGCTGGAAGCAGGGGACCGTGCACAGGCACCTCATGACACTGTCACAGCAGGGTCCGGGGTTCTGAGCTGCGCTCTGCCTTGTGTGGCGATGGAAGGGCAGTCCAGGTGTGGTGTGTCCAGGACAGGCAGAGTGATGTCGGCCTTTCACGGTGGCAGAAGGAAGCGGCCTGTGTGCAGGCCACAGGGGCAGCAGTAGGGGCTGGTGGGGGAGTATGGGTAGGCAGACATTCCTCTAAACTGCTGACACGAAAATGGCAGCTAGAAGACTGGGGCAGTCAGTCCCACAAGTGGCCTCCATCCTTCCCCGCACCCCGCCTGCTAGCATGCAGACCTGGGGAGGGTGGGACTCGGGGGATGGAGACAGCAAAGAAGTGTGCTAGTTCTACACCCCGTCCAGCTTCCCAGGCGAGGTACCCCTGCCAGACTCCAGCTGGCCTGATTATGCCCCAGGGATCTCACTGGAGCCATGTGACCCTCAGGAGATGAATGGCAGGTATTCTAGGTGACCCCTGGACTCTGTGCCCGTGCCCTTCACAGGCGTCCTTGTTACAGGGCACGGTCCCCGCTTCCTAACCCTCTCGAGAAATGCTGATGGGGGCGGGGAGCACATGGGGCAGATGCCCAGAGATGAGACAGCCCACCTCCTCCTCCTCCTCCCCTGAGCATCTCATGTCACCCCCTGGTTCGTCACCCCTTTGTCCCTATCCCTGCCAAGTCTTGGCTCAGCGTGTGCTCAGGTTCCAGGCCTGGTGGCCTCTGTCCCTGCCCAGGTTGGGCCACACGGGGCACTTGGGGCATGTGAGCCGCCCGGAGACCTCAGGCAGGCAGATAGCCCAGCAGGCAGGACAGACCTCTCTAAGGAGCTGGGTGGGGACACCCTGCATTCTGGGCCTTCATGTCTGCTGCTGGGGCGCAGAGTCTGCAGCCCCAAAGGCCAACAGGGCCAGGGGAGAGCCTGCCCTTTTCCAAGGCTGGAGCGGGGATCTGGCAGGGAAATATGACCATGGGTTCTGGGGGGGAGGGGTGCCGCCCACCCTTCCTAACCACACACCCCCACCTTGGCCTGCAGGATGGCGGCTCCTTGGACCAGGTGCTGAAAGAAGCCAAGCGGATTCCAGAGGAGATCCTGGGGAAGGTCAGCATCGCGGTGAGTGTCACCTGTCCTCACACCAGCCCCCGTGAGCCAAGACTCCTTCCCGAGGTACCTGTGGGAGGTCGCCAGTGATGTTCCCTGTGCCCAGTTGAGGGTCTCTGAATCCCCTGCCCTCTCCTGCTGGTTGGGACACCTGCCTACTTGTGGACATTGCTGGCCCCGGGCAGGTCTGACGCTAACATGCAGAGGAGCATTGGGTAGTAGTGCCGGGGCCCAGACCTTCACTTTGCTGAGAGGGACATGGTGCACCTGCCCCACGGGTATGGTGGCTGAGCAAGACTGGCAACTTAGCACAACACTATAATCACTCCACCACCATGCCGTCTTCCATTTCCTGGCCTCGGTTGTCCGGGGTGGCTGGGCCAGACAGCATCAGCCTGCCCACATGCTCCCTGAACAGTGCCCCCATGGGGCTGGCACCACCCAGGGTGGCTGCCACCAGGTGCACACACCTTCCGTGCAGGTCCTGCCTCTGTCTCTGCCACCAAGGGCCTCGGCTGCCTGAACTTAACAACAAGGCAAGGATGGTGGCCACCTTACTCTGCTGCAGTTCTTGCTCTAGCCCTGGCCAGCTGGGTGTGACCTAGAAGGGCGCTCCTGCAGACTCTGCAGCCAGCTGGGTCTCCCCGGGGGCTGGGGCCCTCCTGGCTCCATCCTGCTCACTGCCCCGTGGTCCGCAGGTGCTCCGGGGCCTGGCCTACCTGCGGGAGAAGCACCAGATCATGCACCGAGGTGAGGACCGGGGCCTCCCGGATGGGCAGGCGGGTGGGCAGGCACGCGGGGCGCCGCGGGCCTCACCCTCGTCCATCCGTCCCTTCCCAGACGTGAAGCCTTCCAACATCCTCGTCAACTCCCGAGGGGAGATCAAGCTGTGTGACTTCGGGGTGAGCGGGCAGCTCATTGACTCCATGGCCAACTCGTTCGTGGGCACCCGGTCCTACATGTCTGTAAGTTCCCTCCCGCCACCATCGCTGCTCAGCACCCGTGCTAGCCAGCTGCGGGCGAGGACAGAGGGTGGCCAGGAGCTGGGCCCAGTGCCCCCCAGCCACCTCCTCCTATCTCCCGACAGCCAGAACGGCTGCAGGGCACCCACTACTCCGTGCAGTCGGACATCTGGAGCATGGGCCTGTCCCTGGTGGAGCTATCCATCGGGAGGTACCCCATTCCCCCGCCGGACGCCAAGGAGCTGGAGGCCATCTTTGGCCGGCCCGTGACGGACGGGGCGGAAGGAGAGCCCCACAGCATCTCACCACGGCCCAGACCCCCTGGACGCCCCGTCAGCGGTAGGCCCCACAGCTGCGGCCTGGGATGGGGCGGGAGGAGACCCCGCGGGCCTTGCTGTGCTGGCAGCCGCCTCCCCGCTGGCCCTCGCCACGCCAGCTGTCCCCAGACGGAGCAAGCTGCGGTCAGCCGTCCTCAGATGGTCTTGGGGTTTCTGGGGACAGAGCTGCAAGCAGTGTGCACCACAGACCTCTTGTGCCCAGAGCGCCTGCACCTGTCACCGGCAGCAGACAGGATCCAGAAGCCGACTCAGCCAGGCCATGCTGGCTGCCTGGTTTTCTCAGCATTGTCTTGTGGAAACCCCGAGTGGGGGCTGGGCTATGGCCTGTGGCACACAAGGCCCTGGGTTCCATCCCCAGCATAGGGAAAGGAGAAGGAAAACATGCCGGCAGTCAGGAGAGCAGCAGGGGGTGCCCTCTCCTTCCATTGCCAGGTTGACACAAAGCTGTGCAGCCAGCACTGTCTGCTTCCAGAGTATTCCATCGCACCAAATGGAAGCCCCGTTCCCCAGAGCACCACCCCAGCCCCCAACCTCCACAAGTCCTCTCCCTGTCCCACATCCACCTGTTCTGGATGTTTCCTGTCCATGGAGCCACACTGGGGCCTTTGGTGTCTCTTCTCACTGAGCATGGTGGCCCCAGGGCCTCTCCACGCTGTAGCGTGGGTCACAGCCACACCGAGTCCCTGGCCTTCGGTGCCGCAGTGTGGGGCTGGCCTCGTCCAGGTTTCCCGGGGAGTCTTCCCAGGCCTTTGTCCTCAGAACGCTCCCTCCTTCCCCCCCACCCCTCCCAGATGGACTCTAGGCCTCACCCTATGGGGAGGAGCATGGGGGTGTGCCAGCACCTCACCGTGTGCCAACTCAGCCTGGCCAGCTGGGCCTTGGGCAGGGGTCAGCCACCCCTCCGCTTGCTTACTGCAGATGGCATCTGGAGCCTCCACTGTCCCTGCCAGAGCTCTGCTTGAGGTCACGCTGCCCCCTCGGTGGTGGCTGCCCCCTCCCCTGCCCGGATGGGCTGTCTTCGGCATGGCGGGGAAGCAGCGTGGCACCAAGTGTGTGACTCCGGAGAGGATGCCCATGTCCGCCTTGGCGCGCACTCCGGCGTCTGACTCACCGGAGGCCCCAGACAGAATCTGCCTCCCCCAGGGATGGCAGGCAGTGCCCCATCCCTCGCACACCTGCTGCCCCCGGGGGACACTCAGGCCCACGCCTCAGACGCGCACCTCCTGGGAGCAGAGGCTCACCCGCACTTTCACTACCGTGTAGGTCACGGGATGGACAGCCGGCCCACCATGGCCATCTTTGAGCTGCTGGACTACATCGTGAACGAGGTGGGTGCCCAGGCCTTGCCTGTGCTTTTCAGTAGCTAGGGTCGGGGGTCACAGCCGTTGCTCCCTCTCCCTAGCTCAGGGTCAGGGTTTGGTTTGGTTTGGTTTTGGCAGTGGTTTGATCTGAACTCAGAGCCTAGCCTTTACTAGGTAGGCGCTCTATCACTTGTATCACATAGACCCTTTCTGCCTATAGTTATTTTGTGATTATCACCTGGAGTTGTGCCTAAGTCAGCTTCAGACTGTGATCATCCTACTTAGGCATTGCATATAGCCAGGTTGACAGGTGTGAACCACCATACCCAGTTCATTTGCTGACATGGAGTCTTGTGGACTTTTTGCTCAAATTCAATTACTAGAATGAGCTATTGAACCCAGTCATGAGTTTTTGTTTTTGTTTGGGGGGGGGTTAAATGAAGAATCCAGGTGCACCGGTGGCTTACACCTATAATTCTAGCTTTGAGCAAAAAGAGCTCAGCAAAGCTGGGCACTGGTGACTCATGCCTATAATCCTAGCTACTCAGGAGGCTGAGATGTGAGGATCTTGGTTCAAAGCCAGCCCAGGCAGGAAACTGAGAGATTCCTATCTCCAATAAACTCAAAAAGGCTGGAAGTGGCTGGGCGCTGGTGGCTCACGCCTGTAATCCTAGCTACTCTGGAGGCTGAGATCTGAGGATCGAGGTTCAAAGCCAGCCTGGGCAGGAAAGTCCATGAGACTCTTATCTCCAATGAACCACTAGAAAACCAGAAGTTGTGATGTGGCTCAAGTGGTAGAGTGCTCTCCTTGAGCTGAAAAGCGCAGGGACAGCGCCCAAGCCCAGAGTTAAGCCCCACGACTGACCCCCCCCTAAAAAAAAGGCTAGAAGTGGTACTGTGGGTCAAGTGGTAGAATATTCATCTTGAGCAAAAGAAGCTCAGGGACAGTGCCCAGGCCCTGAGTTCAAGCCCCAAAACACACAATAAAAAACTCAATGTAGGGGCTGGGAAGGTGGCTCAGTGGTAGAGCGCTTGCCTTGCATGCCTGAGGCCCTGGGTTCGATTCCTCAGCACCACATAAGCAAAAAG
>NW_012267280.1:1700968-1715029 GCF_000151885.1 Dipodomys ordii | reverse complement strand
CCCAGAGTTCAGGCCCCACGACCGGACCCAAAAAAAAAAAAACTCAATGTACCCATAATCCCCCCAGTAAGCCCAGGCCCCTGACCTCCAGCAGACACAGGGGTGAAGCCAAGCAGACAGCTACTCCTTTGGAGGAAGGACATGTGCCCTGGTCTCTGGGATGGGTCAGACCCCACAAGCCATGGCTTTTTTGTGATCCCTCCTGGTGATTTATTGACTGTCCATGTTGCGGGGGGGCTTGGCTGCCAGAATACACAGGTGCAGAAGTCACAGGTAAGACGTTGGAGGGTCTGGGAAGGTGGCTCAGTGGTAGAGCGCTTGCCTTGCATGCCTGAGGCCCTGGGTTCCATTCCTCAGCACCACATAAGCAAGAAGAAAAAAGCCGGAAGTGGCGCTGTGCTCAAGTGGTAGAGTGCTAGCCTTGAGCAAAAGAAGCTCAGGGACAGCGCCCAGGCCCTGAGTTTAGGCCCCATGACTGGACCCCCCCCCCCAAAAAAAAAAAAGACGTTGGAGCCAGCGCTGGTGGGTCGTACCTGTAATCCTAGCTATACCTAGGCTGAGAACTGAGGAATGCAGTTCAAAGCCAGCCTAGGCAGGAAAGTCCATGAGTTTTGTTTTTCCTTTTTTGGGTTTTTTTTTTTGTTGGTCATGTGGCCTGAACTCTGGGCCTAGGCGCTGTCCCTCAGCTCTTTAGCTCAAGGCCAGCTTACGTGGTACTGAGGAATCAGAACCCAGGGCCTCAAGCATGCAAGGCATGCACTCTACCCCTGAGCCACCTTCGCCCAGTCCATGAGATTCTTATCTCCAATGAACCCCAGGAAACAGGAAGTGGCACTGTGGCTCAAGTGGTAGAGCTGAAGAGCTCAGGGACAGCGCCCAGGCCCAGAGTTCAAGCCCCACAACCTACCAAATAAAAGGACCTTGGCCTGTGTGCAGGGCTGCCTCCGCCTTCAGGGGTCCCTGGAACCAGGCGCAGCCAGGCGGCAAGTTGCCTGCCTCCCTGGGCTCAGTCTGGGGTTGGGCAGCGGGGGAGGATGGACTGGTGACACAGCCAGCGCAGCCCTGCTGCCCCTTGGTCCACCTGATGCCCACCAGGGGAGGTGGGCAACCTGAGGCTCAGAGAGATTGTCCCCATGGTCTTCTGTCTGCCCGCCCACACCTAGGATGAGCATGGCCTGTAGAGGCCCAGGCAGTGGGGGGCTGGGTCTCTCCCTCCACCAGGACAGAACCTCCCTGGGGGAAGCGGGCAGCAGGGGCCCCGAGGACAAGTGAGGCCTGCCAGGCCCACAGGGTGACCCTATTCTCTGTCTCCTCCACAGCCGCCTCCTAAGCTGCCCAGTGGGGTGTTCAGCCCAGACTTCCAGGAGTTTGTAAATAAATGGTAAGGGGTGTGGCGGGGTGGAGGGGCGCGCCCGAGCCCAGCTGCTGCCCCCATGGTTCAGGTGGCCTGGATGGGACAGAGCTTGTTTCCAAACCCAGGGCAGTCACATAGCTCCACATCGCTGTCTGCCAGCAGGAAAAAGGGACCTCAGTGCAGTCCTAGCCACTCTTCCATTGCTTAACTGTCCTGCAAGTTTCGGGGGGGGGGGAGGGCTGCCAGCCCCTGGCTCCCCAGGACTCATCACACTCTTGATGGTCCTGCTAACACCCAGGGTAGGGCACCGCAGGCCCTTTGCACAGGCCAGGTGAGCGGCTGGTATGCGTCTGTACTTGGAGACTCTGGCTTGAGCTGCGTCCAGCCACTGCCCTTGGGTGCTCGTGTGTGTGTGTGTGTGTGTGTGTGTGTGTGTGTAGAGGGATCAAGGCCTGTTTTGACACCAGGACCCCCAAGTTTGGAGTTTTGGTATAAAGTGAGCTGACTGCCCTCCCCGGGGGCATCCTGCCAGGGAACCTGAGGTCAGCAGTGGAGCCCCTTGTCCATGCCGGCAGGGCCCTGCCCAGCCTGGCACCAGCGGCCCCGCCATGTCCCTCCACGTGGGTGCCCCTGGAGCCAGGGACTAATGGTGCTCTTGTCCATGTCCAGCCTCATTAAGAACCCAGCAGAACGAGCGGATCTGAAGATGCTCATGGTGAGTGAGAGTAAGGGCGCCGGGTGTGGTCAGGGGCGTGGCCTAGAGGGCGACAGGGCGTGGCCTGGCCCACCATACAGAGGGGACTCTGCTGGGATCCCTGCAAAGCCTCCAGACCCAGCTTAGCCAACGCACAGGCACAGGGGGCCTGGCAGGGCCCCCTGGTTCCCCAGAACCTGCGCTTAACCATGTGCGTGCGTGCATGTGTGCGTGTGTGTGTGTGAGAGAGAGAGAGAGGCCACGGCCACACTTACTGTCAGCACACGCAGGCACACCTGACGTTCCAGCACTAAGGCTGAGGCGAATGGCCAGTTCTAGGCCAGCCTGGGGTACTGTGACGTCTGTCTCAAAGGACAGGGGGGGGGTGGGCGCAGGGAGGGGACCACAGTGTTTCCTGCTGTCCTGCCTTTCCTCTGCCCGTTGGCACTGGCTCCTCCACCTGAGCCTGGGGCCATGGGCAGGGCCTGGGGTCTCCTCCCTCCCCACACAGCCCCTCAGCAGTGTTTCAGGGCTCTGGTGATGACCGGGTGTGCGGCTGGTACAACTAGGGGTGTGCCTAACGGAAGAGTGTGGAGGCCAGGGGGGCCACCCCGGGGCATGCTTACCCCTCCCTGCCTGACAGCCCCTCCCCTGAGTTCCCTCCTCTCCCCTCCCCTCCCCTCCCCCCCCCTCAGCGCCCTCTGGCACCTTCCCTTCCAGAACCACTCGTTCATCAAGCGGGCCGAGGTGGAAGAAGTGGACTTTGCGGGCTGGCTGTGCCGAACCCTGCGGCTGAAGCAGCCCAGCACGCCCACGCGCACGGCCGTGTGACAGCCGCGTGGCGCGCGTGGCCCTGTCCCCCGTCACCCGCTGGCCTCTGGGGAAGGTGCCGTGGCCCGCCCTGTTGTCAGCTGGGAGCCTGCTCCCTTAGGTTTCAACAAAATAAAATGGAGACAAAAAAGCAGCCACGGCCATGGTCCTTGTCACGCTTGGCTGTGGGCAGTTCCCTGGGGAGCAGCATCTGCTGGGGGGAAAGCTGGGCTCCGTCCCCCAGCCTCCAGCCCCAGCTCCCTCCTGTCCACGTCCACACGGCCTGGACAGGACCCTGCCGGCCCCACGGCGCCCCTGGGCTGACACAGCTCTGCACACAGGAAGTCTTGGGTTTCCACACTTGCTGGCAGATCTGTAGATAAGGCTGGGACTCCGCCTCGCAGCAAGCCCCACAGACGCAGTGGCGCTGTGGCCTCTGCCCACCCCGCCGCTCAGAAGCCACCACCCAGCAGCTCACTCTCGAGGTCCCTCGAACTAGTTCCTGGCACCGAGGGGTCCCAGCAGATCCTCAGTCCCATGCTGTTTTGCTGCAGCCTCTGCCCTGCGGGGGAGGGGGGTGGGCACGAGGCCCCAGGGCCTGCACCCACTTCCTGATGGGGAAACAAAGAGGCAGATGCCCATCTCAGTGCTGCCCCGCAGGAGGCAGGGGCTGGGCCCCTGGAACCCCGGCCCAGCCTCTGGGAGACCTTCCCCCATGCAGCCTTTTCTCTGCACGCATTAGAGACAAGCTGGCCCTGCCTCTGGCCCTAAAGGTTTCTGTCACTTCTCATCCCCCCAAAAGTGTATTCTTCAGAAGTCAAAGGTGCCACCCTGTGGGGGGACCCCCCCGGCCCTCAGGAGCGTGCCCCCCGTGCCTCTCACTGCCCACCCCACATGGGTCCACAGGACCTGGGGCCCAGGGGGACAATGACTGCCCTGTGCCTGGAGCTGGAGCTGGAGTGTGCAGGGCGGTGCTGGGCAAGGGTGGCACTGAGCCTGCACCAGGATGCTGAGGTGCTGGAACAGGTGAGCGAGAGGCTCTCCTTCCCACCCCACCTCTCCTGAAGCCCCCCCCCCTTAGTGACCTCCCTAGGCTGCAGCCTGATCCCCTACCCCCACTGCCACCCACCCCCCACGGGGTTTTGTTTTTTTTTTGGTTGGTCGTGGGACTTGAACTCTGGGCCTGGGCGCTATCCCTCAGCTCTTCAGCTCAAGGCTAGCGCTCTACCACTTGAGCCACAGCACCACTTCCAGTTTTCTGGGTGGTTCATTGGAGATAGTCTCATGGCCTTTCCTGCCCAGGCTGGCTTTGAACTGTGATCCTCAGATCTCAGCCTCTGAGTAGCTAGGATGACAGCCGTGAGCCACCAACGCCCAGCTACCTACAGGTTCTTTAGCATTCAGCATTTCCATCCTAAGTCAACAGTGCTTAGCTTGGGCACCAGATCGGAGACCATCCTGACCCCAGTGCCCAGGCAGCAACCAGAACACACATCTAACACCTCCTTGACCCAGTGGCCACCAAAATCGCCAGCACCCCAACTGACTACCAGTATAGGACTTGCGTGAACATTCCACTTAATCATGTTTGGAAAGATAATGTCTTTCGTTCTTTCTTTTTTTAATTTCTTTTTATTTTGCCAGTTTTGGGCCTTGAACTCAAGGCCTGGACACTGTCCCAGAGCTTCTTTTGCTCAAGGCTAGCATTCGACCATTTGAATCACAGTGCTACTTCTGGCTTTTTTCTGTTTATGTGTTACTGAGGAATTGAACCCAGGGCTTCATGCATGCTAGACAAGCTCTCTACTGCTTAGCCACTTTCCCAGCTTGAATAACTTTTTTTTTTTGTCAGTCATGGGGCCTGAACTCAGGGCCTGAGCGCTGTCCCTCAGCTCTTCAGCTCAAGGCTCTACCACTTGAGCCACAGCACCACTTCCAGCTTTTTCCTGCTTATGTGGTGTTGAGGAATCGAACCCAGGGCCTCATGCATGCAAGGCAAACACTTAACCACTGAGCCACCTTCCCAGACCCTACCCTACCCTGGATAGTTTCGTGTGTGTGTGTGTGTGTGTGTGTGTGTGTGTGTGTGTGTGTGTGTGTGTGTATGATAAGTCTGATGTCTTCTGATATCCTTTTGTTTGTGTGTGTGTGTGTGTGTGTGTGGTCCTGTGGCTTGAACTCAGGCCCTGGGCACTGTCCCTGAGCTTTTTCACTCAAGGCTAGTGCTCTACTACTTCATGGGATGCTGGGCAAGCACCAGCCCTCTGTGCCCTGCCCAGTACTCCATGCACGGACCCAGCCCACCTCTGAACCAAAAAAAAAAAAAACCCACTCCAGACTGGAGCAGGTAAAAAAACAATCGGTCTGGGTTGTACCTCTGTGGCAAGTCCTTGCCTAGATTCCTGAGGCCCTGGGCTCATCCTAGGCTTACAATAAACCAACCCATGGCCTCTCTTGGCAAGCCAAGAAGTTCCCACAGGTGACATCATGCCAGCCAGCCCTGTGCAGGCACACAGTCCCCCCTCCCACCCCTTCAGTTTCTGGAACCCTGTTGTGAACAAGAGGAAGGGACAGTGACTGATGACACGCTGCTACATTCCTGGTAACCTGTAAAGCCACATCACAATGACCAGAAGCAGCCAGTGTGCCTGTTACAGTTTTATTTTGCTACCACTCAAGAATTTGGGCTTCAAGGCCAGCAACTGACACTGATGGCTCAGGCCTGTAAACCTAACAACTGAGATCTGAGGATCCCGGTTCAAAACAACACAGGCAGGAAAGCCTGTGAAACTCCTCTCTCCAGTGAACCACCAGAAAACCAGAAGTGGCGCTGTGGCTTAAATGATAGAGCGCTAGCCTTAAAATGAGGAAGCTCAGGGACAGTGCTCAGGCCCTGAGTTCAAGCCCTAAGACTGGCATAGGAATTAAAAAAACAAAAAAAGAGAAATGGGCAGTGCGATTCCTCAGTACCACATACACAGAAAAGACCAGTAGTGGCGCTGTGGCTCACGTGGTAGAACGCTTAACTAGCCTTGAGCAGCAGAAGCTCAAGGACGGTGCCCAGGCCCTGAATTCAAGCCCCAGGACTGGCAAAAAGGAAAAAAAAAAAGAGCAACTGCTAGGCAAAACCACACAGCCAGGATCCTGAGGCCTTCCTGTGTCAGCGCACAGCATGGCCTCTGGGCAATTCTAGCCCCCACCCTGCTGGTGTCTCAGGCCAGGTCTGGGCTATGATTGTCTGTCACAACTGGGGAGCTCTGTGAGTGAGTTGGGGGTACTGGCCCAGGATAGCCCTGAGAAAGACTGAGTCCCTGAGGGAGGTGAGAGCAGCCCTTCTGAAGACCACTGGGTTTCCTGTGTAAGAGGCTGAGACGTGGGGGTGGGACGTGGGCAGGGTGGCACAGAACCTTCTGGAAGGTGGACTGCAGAGCAGAAAAACCCAAGGCTGGAGGTGGGGCCCAGCCCTGGCTCCCTGGTTAACCAGGAAGCAACAGGGCTCCCCAGAAAGCCGGGTCAGTGTGGGTTAGCAGGGGCCTTCCTCCTCCCTGGGCCCCTCCCTGCACCTCCCAGCTGACCAGGTGTGCTGGCCTGGCCCCGCCTAGAGCAGTGGCCAGGTGAGGCATGCCCACAGGCCCTGTCTGTTCACCTCTTATGGCTATGGCTTCAGAAGAGAGAAGGATAGGAGAGACCTGGTTCTGGGGCCTAGTCTCCAGCTTCCCACCAGCCTCCAGGGCCAGGGGGTGAGGGCAGGGCTGCCCCTGGGGAACAGCCTCTCTGCTCACCCCCGGCTGATCATGAGAGATCTGGGCCGCTTCCCCCACACACCCCCCCACTGCCGCTGAAGCCCCTCCTCCATGACTCAGCCACCCACAGGCCCCAGGGGCCTCCCAGTGGAGTCACAGACCCACAGTCCGGAAATCAGGGACCCTGAGGACTTAAGGAAGGCCCAAGCCCCTGCCAGCCTCAGTTTCCCTGCCTGCACAGACTCTAAAAGACATGCCTCTGAGGATGTAGTGGGCGTCTTCCCACCAGTGCTGCAGTACTCCCCAGCCCCCTCACGTGGGGCCCCCCTTCTGCGTCACCCCAGAGCAGAGAGGGACTTGCCCAAGGTGCCATCTGGCCTACAGGGTGGCCCTTCATCACCACCCAGCAGTGGCCTGTGGAGCCTAACAGATAAAAATGAAGCCAGGCACTGGAGGCTCACACCTGTCACCCCGTCTTCTCAGGAGGCTAAGATCTGAGGATCCTGGTTGGAAGCTAGAAATAGGACTGTGACTCCAGTGGTCAAGCACCAGCCTTGAGCAACAAAGTACAGGGAATAGTGCCCAGGCCCTGAGTTCAAGCCCCTGGACTGGCAAATTAAAGTAAGAACACAAATCATCAAACCTTCCTCTGGGAGAGGCCCTGTGTGAAGAATGACAATCTAGCATTCCCCCATTTCTCCCAGAACACCAGCTCCCATGGTAACCTCTCCATGTCCACCTCTGCCCCTCTGTACCCAGGTACCCAAGGCCTGTGGGACTCAGATCTTTATTATGCTTTTTTTTTTTTTTTTGCCAGCCATGGGACTTGAACTCAGGGCCTGGGCACTATCCCTGAGCTCGTGTATGTGGTGCTGAGGAATCGAACCCAGGACTTCATGCATGCTAGGCAAGCACTCTACCACCGAGCCACGTTCCCAGCGCACTTCTATACACCAGTCACCTCAGCTTGACTGCCCTCCTCCCTCCACACCTGAAAGTCACTTCCTCCTCCCCACCTTCTCTGAACCCCCATGGCTGCTTAGGTAGCATCTGGTCCCTTGGAGAGCCTCCTTCCATGGGGGTCTGCCGAGGGCCAGGGTCTCCACACACACTCCTACCTATGGGGGGGGGGCGTGAGTCAGCCCGGGGCTGGGGGGGGGCAGCCCAGCCTCCCATGGGCTGGAACAAAGGGGGAACAGTGAACCCCAAGTAGGTGTGCTAAATCCTGGTTCTACCCCACATGAAAGAGCCGGAAGTACAATCGGAAGCCCCAGAACACCACGCACACCCCTGTCCTCTTTCCCCCTCCTCCCCTCCTCTCTCCTTCCCCTTTCCACCTCCTCCCTCTTCCCTATCTCCCTCTGTCTCTGTTCCCCCACCTGCCTGGCTTGTGGGGCCCCACCCACAAAGCCCAAAGTCACCCCAAGGCTCAGGGGCCCCCTTGTAATGAGGCTTGGGGAAGAGGAAGGAAGGCCTGGGGCTCACCATGGGGCCAGCCCGAGCTGTGTGGAGGCCTAAACTTTCCAGAGTGATCCCCAGGAGCATCGGTTCGGCAGAGCCCTAGGGGGCCAGGGGTAACACCGCCCGGGTGGGGGGTGGGGGTGTCCAGTCCCCACACTGGAGCAGTACACAGCCAAGAACAGGACCAGGCTCTGACCCGTGCCTCAACATGGGGGGACCTCAGGGCCAGCCACCGCGCTCAATAAGAGAAGCAGACACAAAAAGGTCCCCGCTGTGGCTTCACTAATAGGAACCACCCAGAATGGGTGGATCCAGAGAAAGGAAGTGGACCTCTGGGGTCCGTGGTCTGCGAGGGGAAGGAGACAGTGAACAGGAGGGTTCGTGGCGGGGCAATGGAATGTTCTGGCGCTAGGCAGAGGGGATGGTTGCACATGGTGGTAAATATACCTTAAAGCCTAGTAGTGAACAGTATGTGAATATGTGGTCCTGAGTGCGTTGCTTATACCTGTAATCCCAGCAGGTGGAGGAAGCAGGAGGTTCAGGAGTTCTAGGTCAGCCTAAACTCCATGGAGACCCTGTGTCAACAAACCAAATGGATGTATTGTAAACCCAGCGAATTATATCTTAAGGCCCCACCCCTCCATTTTCACACACCTGGGTGAGCCCTCCCCCACCCCCCTCCATCACCCCTCACCCCAGTGTGAGTTACGCACACCCAATGGAGGGTCCCCTGGCCTGTCTGACGGGTCCCCATGCACCTGGACAGGCTTTTGTGGGGGTGCTGGGGACGCCAGGTGAGCGGGCCGCAGTCCCTGCCCCCGCCTTCCCCCCCTCACCCGTGGCTGCCAGCCAGCCGCAGCCAGGGCGGGTGTATCCCCAGGCGGGCTGGGCCTGACCCCACCTGCAGGAAGGGCCTTGGGGTGGGGGTGGGCAGGGCGGGGAGGCGGGGCATGCCACGCCACGCCCACTGGACGCAGGATAACCTCCGTCTGCAAGCAGGTGCTCTGCAGGCAAAGCCGGGCGGCCAGTCCAGGGATCAGCTACTGCCTGCCACCAGGGCCAAAAAGCTGCAGCCAGGTGTCCCCCCCCTGCCCCAGGGAAGAGTGGGGTCGCCCCAGCTCTTAGACTAGAGCAGTGTGAAGCCTCTCTCTGGCGGATTCTGGGCCAAGGGTCTTTCTGTGGCTGTGACACCCGCCAGCCAGATATCCGGTTCTACAGGGGACCTTGCCCCGGCCCCTCCCCTGGGTACCTTGGGGAACTGGCCTGGCTGCCACCCCACCCGCCCCTCCATCCCTAGGGAGGGGGAGTCTATTTAATCTTGGGGGGGGAAAGAGGGGGAGCAGGGGTAACTTAGCCTCAGTTTGGGGAAGGAGAAAGGAAAGGAGATTCTGAATGACAAGACTGTTGCCTTCACAGCTAAGGTCAACCAAGATCGTCACCTTCACCTTTTGCCCTTGACCTCCCCCCCACACACCCCTCCCCTCCTCAGGGACATCAGGAACTTGGAAGCGTTTGGCTGGGATGCAGAGCTGTGCAGCCAACCTAAGCCCTGCCCAGCACCTGCCAGGGTCACCCCGAATGCTGCCCCCCTCTGTGTCCCTCTCTCTGTCTCTCTCTGTCCGTCTCTCTCTCTCCCCCAGCCTGAAACTGAAACCTCATTACCAAAGTGAAACTGGAGCCAGAGCCCTGCAGCCGGGGGTAGCCGGGGCCGGCAGGCTGGGAGACCGAGGTGACTCTTTCTCTTGCTTGCTCTGCCCTCTCTTGCTTGGGGCTGGCCCACGTGGCACAGGCCACTGGGGGGAGGAGGGAGGAGCCGCTCTAAATTGCGGTGATTTTCAAAAAAAAAAGAAAAAGAACAAACCCAGGATGGCGAGTCAGGCCAGAAACCCTGCCACGTTCCCATTCCACCCTGACTACCCCCAGCAAGCCTGGGTCTGACCCAGCCCTGGTTGGGTAGGTAGGGGCCCATGACATCAGCACAGAGGGAAAAGTGGGAATGGCCTCTTTCGGTGACACTGCCCCTCCCCACCACGGGCTAGCCTCTCCCCTGCCCCCCAGATCCCCTTTCTGGGCATGGAGGAATGATGGTGGGGAGAAGGAAGAGAGGCAGGAGGGCTCAGGTCCTGGGTTCTCCTGAGATCCCTGGGCAGAGCAAGCGGAAGAAGGTTGAGGCCACGTGCGTGCCCTACAGCATGCGGGGCTGAAGGAGGACCCGGGCCCACTCACGCCAGGCCAGGTTCTTGCCCTTGGTGACAGCCACCCAAGTCCCCAGACATGGCCTGGGGAACCCTGAGGGAGGGTAGCGTGGTCCTAAAGGTGTTCTCTACCACATACGATCAACTGTGCTCAGGAGAATGCAGAGCTATGTGCCCAAAAGGCAGGCGCGCGCTCTCTCTCTCTCTGTCAATGTCTCTGTCTCTGTCTCTCTCTCTCATACATACAGAGCACAAGTGATGGTTCTGACTGCCTGCAAAAGTCCATTGCACACATTCAAGACTGATCTTCCTCTTCCTTCTCAGACACCAGGTCACCCCCAACTACCAAGCACTTGGCTTTTTCTCTTTTCTTTTCCTTTTTTTTTTTTTTTTAATTTGTGCCAGTCCTTGAGCTTGAACTCAAGAGTCTAGCGCTGTCCCTGAGCTTCTTTGGCTTAAAGCTAGCACTCTACCATTGAACCACAGCACCACTTCCAGCTGTGTGTGTGTGTGTGTGTGTGGTGAAGTGGAGATAAAGAGTCTCACAGACTTTCCTGTCTGGGCTGCCTTTGAACTGCAGTCCTCAGAGCTCAGCCTGCTGAATGGCTTGGATTACAGGTGTGAGCCACTGGCACCCAAGACTCCAACAGTTGTCTTTATCCCATGATGCACCGGGGTGCCGAGGGCACTTGCCAATCATCCTGGAGGGACTGCACTGCCCGTACCAAGGGTGTGGCCATTCCGGGTGAGCTGGCTCGGTGTTAGCCACACCCATCAGACAGCATGTTTGACAGCGACCCTGGGACTGTGGGATAGACTGTGAGAAGGCACCCTTGCCACTGGGGATTCCACCCACAATGTGGGGGTGGGACCAACCAGCGGAGGAGCCTGGGACTCCCAGCAGCCTACCTGGCCTCCTGCTAACTCTCGGTGAATTGTGGATTTATTAGGCACCTTTGATTTGCAAAGTTCTGGCACTACGAATGTGCCTGGAAGCCAGCCGCTGGTGGCTCACACCGGTCAATCCTAGTACTCAGGAGGCCGAGATTGGAGGATCAAGGTTTGAAGCCACCCTGGGCGGGAAAGTCCATGAGACTGTTACTTCCAGTCAACCAGTGAAAAGCCAGAAGTAGGTGGAGCTGGGGCTCAAGTGGTAGAGTGAAAGAAACTCAGGGGACAGCATCCATGCCCTGAGTTCAAGCCTCCCCCACCACAAAATAAAAAGGAAGTAAAAGCATATGCCTAGAAACAGAATAGCAAGAGTCTGTCCAGTAGTCATTCAAATACCAGGATAGGTGTAATCAAAATGTTTTGTCCTGTGACAAATTCTCATTATATGGTCCAGGCTGGTCTTGCATTCTCAGTCCTCCTCCTTCAATATCTCCAATGAGTGTTCTGAAATTACAGGCATGTGCCTCTATGCCCAACCTTTTTTTTTTTTTAACATTAGTTGGTGTGCCTGTAATCCTAGACAGTCAGGAGGCTGAGATCTGAAGATCTTGCCAGCCCTGGCAAGTACATGAGACTCTCATCATCAATAAACCACCAGAAAACCAGCAGTGACTCTGTGACTTAAGAAGTAGAGTGCTCGCCTTGAGCTGAAGAGCTGAGGGACAGCACCTAGGACCAGAGTTCAAGCCCCACGACTGACACAAACCAACAACACAACATTTGTTGTATAGGGGTGGAACCCAAGACTTTACACATTCTAGATAAGTCCTCTCATCTAGCTGGCTACTGGTGACTCACGCCTGTAATCCTAGCTACTGAAGAGGCTGAGAGCTGAGGATCATGGTTCAAAGCCAGCCCAGGCAGGAAAGTCTGTGAGACTCCTTTGTGTGTGTGAGTGGGGGAAGGCGGGCAGTCTTTGGCCTTGCTCTCTGGACCTGGGCACTGTCCCTGAGCTTCTTTTGCTCAAGGCTAGCACTCTACTTGAGCCACAGCACCACTTCTGGCTTTTTCTGCTTATGTGGTTCTGTAGAATTGAAACCAGCTTCATGCATGCCAGGCAAGCACTCTATCACTGAGCCACCTTCCCAGCCCCTATAAGTATTTTTTTTTTTTTGTCAGTCAGGCGCCTGAACTCTGGGCCTGGGCACTGTTCCTGAGCTCTTCAGCTCAAAACTAGCATTCCACCACTTGAGCCACAGCACCACTTCCAGCTTTTTCTGTTTATGTGGTGCTAAGGAATCGAACCCAGGACCTCATGCATGCAAGGCAAGCGCTCTACCACTGAGCCACCTTCCCAGCCCCTCAGCTTTTTTTTTTTTTCTCTAACTGGCATGCTACCACTTGAGTCATACCTCTAGCCTGTCCTTTTCTAGTTAATTGGAGATGGAGTCTCAAAGAGTTTTCTTCTCTGTGGTTGGCTTTAGAACCTTGATCTGCTGGATTTCATCCTTCTGAGTAGCTGGGATTACAGGCATAAGCCACAACACTTGGTTTACTGATTTTCTTCTGAGCAGAATTATCATTCTATACTGTCAACTCTTGGTGAAGCCAAGTTCCTCTGGCTGGTTGTTCAGTTCTACAGAGATCTTTCATTCACTTTTCATTCCAAATTCTCAGTGCCCAACTGAGTTATCAGGGAGCTAACTATGTTTAATATCAACCCTGCATATTTGTTTAAGTAAACTCCTATGACAGAACATTTAGATCATTTTTCAGTGTTTTATGTTTATAAACAATACTATGGGGCTGGAAATGTGGCTTAGTGGTAGAGTGCTTGCCTAACATGCCTGAAGCCCTGGGTTCGATTCCTCAGTACCACATACACAGAAAAGGCCAGAAGTTGGCTGGGAATATGACTCAGAGGTAGAGTGCTTGCCTCACATGCATGCGGCCCTGGGTTGGATTCCTCAGTAACATATAAACAGAAAAAGCCAGAACTGGCACTGTAGCCCAAGTGGTAGAGTGCTAGCCTTGAGCTGAAGAGCTGAGGGACAGCGCCCAGGCCCAGAGTTCAAGCACCACAACCCACGACAAAAAAAAAAAAAAAAAGAAAAGAAAAGGCCAGAAGTGGCACTGTGGCTCAACCTGGTAGAGTGCTAGCCTTAAGCAAAAGAAACTCAGGGAGAGTGCCTAGGCCCTGAATTCAAACCCCAGAACTAGCAAAATCAAAAACAACAACAACAAAAACCCAATACTATGTCAAATATCTTCATTGCTAAATCTGTGTGTGTGTGTGTGTGTGTGTGTGTGTGTGTGTGTGTTATGTGTGTGGTCCTGGGACCTGGTTGCTGTCCCTGAGCTTTTTTTTTTTTTTTGCTCAAGGCTAGTGCTCTATCACTTGAGTGTAGTTTCACTTCCGGCTTTTTAGTGGTTAATTGGAGATTAGAGTCAGAAAGACTTTCCTGCCCTGACTCCCGTTTGGCTTAGAATCTTGATCTTCAGGTCTCAGTTTCCTGAGTAGCTAGGATTACAGGCTTGTCACAAGTCTCTAGCTCTTTTTTTTTTCTTTCCTCAATTGTGGGGCTTGAACTCAGGGCCTAGGTTCTGTGCCTGAACCTCTTTGTGCTCAAGGCTAGCACTCTAATTTTTGAGTCGCAGCTCCACCTGGATGTTGAGTAGTTAGTGGGAGATAAAAGTCCCCTGTGGGCCAGGCGCTGGTGGCTCACGCCTGTAATCCTAGCTACTCAGGAGGCTGAGATCTGAGGATCTCGGTTCAAAGCCAGCCCGGGCAGGAAAGACGGTGAGACTCCTATCTCCAATAAAACCACCAGAAAACCGGAAGTGGCGCTGTAGCTCAAGTGGTAGAGCGCTCGCCTTGAGCTGAAGAGCTGAGGGACAGCGCCCAGGCCCAGA
>NW_012267280.1:1694191-1699393 GCF_000151885.1 Dipodomys ordii | reverse complement strand
GATTCCCCAGCACCACATAAGCAAAAAGAAAAAAGCCAGAAGTGGCGCTGTGGCTCAAGTGGTAGAGCGCTAGCCTTGAGCTGAAGAGCTGAGGGATGGCGCTCAGGCCCAGAGTTCAGGCCCCATGACCAGACCAAAAAAATTAAAAATTAAAAAAAAAAAAGTAAAAAACAACAACAACAAAAACCAACCAGCAAATGAAGGCATGGCTCAGTGGTCCTGGACGGTCAGGTAAACATATCAAGTGAATGAAAGATTCTGAGTAAATAGTATGTAAAGACATTGAGGAGGGCTGGGAATATGGGTCAGTGGCAGAGTGCTTACCTAGCATGCATGAAACCCTGGGTTCTATTGTTCAATACCACAGAAAAAGCCGGAAGTGGCGCTGTGGCTCAAGTAGTAAAGTTTCTGTCTTAAGCAAAAGAAGCTCAAGGACAGTGCCCAGGCCCTGAGTTCAAGCTCCAGAAACTGGCAAAAGAAAAAAAGATATTGAGGGATTTGGGGTATAGGTCAATGGTAGAGTCCTTGCCTAGTAAGTGTATGGTAGAAGGAAGGAAGGAATTAAGGAAAGAAGGGAGGGAGGAAAGAAGGGGGAGAGGGACAAAGGAGAGAGCTGGTCACTGGTGGCTGAGATCTGAGGATCATGGTTCAAAGCCAGCCTGGGCAGGAAACGCCATGAGATTTTTGTTGTTGTTGTTGTCAGTTGTGGGGCTTGAACCCATGAGCTCTTTTGCTCAAGGCTAGTGCCCTACCACTTTAACCCACAACTCCACTTCTGGTTTTCTAGTGATTCATTAGAGATAAGAATGTCAGGAATTTTCCTGCCCAGGCTGGCTTTGTGATCCTCAGATCTCAGCCTCCTGAATAGCTAGGATGACAGGCGTGAGCCACCCAGTGCCTGGCTGGTCCGGGAGACTCTTATCTTCAGTGAACCATCAAAAAGCTGGAAGTGGACTGTGGCTCAAGTTATAGAGTGCTAGCCTGGAGGAAACGAGCTCAGGTATACCACCCAGGCCCTGCATTCAAGAAGAAAGAGAGAGAGAGGGAGAGAGAGAGAGAGAGAGAGAGAGAGAGAAAGAAAGAGAGAGAAGGGAGGGAGGGAAGGAGGAAGGAGCAGGAGAGAGGTATGGGAGAGAGAGAGTGAATGCAAGCAAGCATAAGCCATTTCCCATGGCTTCCCAGCCAGTGCTGGGTGCCTGGTTTCTCCAGCTGCAATCTTGTAGTTCTAGCTGCTTCTTCAGTGGGAAGCCGAGACCCACCGCAGGGCCTCTGATGGGTTGGTGGGGGCCATCTTCCTACCTGGACAGCCATCCCCCGCCTTCACCTGGTGGTGTTCTCATTCAGGTCCTGGGCCTCATCTCCTTCCTGGAAACCACCTCCCTAGTAACCATTTGAAAACAAAAACTGCCCCAAGGCCATGCTGAAATATCAAGATCTCTGCTGGGGGCCACCTTTTCTCTATTTCCTCACTCCTTAACTTGGAGCAGACTGATGATAATGGCCATGATTTTTGTACAAGGAAAAAAAAAAAAACTTCATGCTTTGCTTTTTTTTTTTTTTTTTCCTGGTCATGGGTCTTGAACTCAGGGCCTGGGTGCTGTCTCTGAGTTTCTTTACTCAAAGCTAGTACTCTACCACTTTGAGCCACAGCGCCTCTTTTGGTTTTCTGGTAGTACATTGGAGATGAGAGTCTCATGGATTTTTCCTGAGATGAGAGTCTCATGGATTTTTCCTGACTGGGCTGGCTTTGAACCATGATGCTTAGATCTCAGCCTCCTGAGTAGCTAGAATGACAGGCATGAACCACTGGAGTGCAGCTACTCTGTGGTTTTTATTCAGATTCATTCCAGCATTACCGACTTTCCTGTCTGTGCAAAGTTCTTCAAATTGCCTTTTTATCTTCTTGGTGCTGGGGTTTGAACTCAGTTCCCTGCATTTACTAGGCAAGCACTCTACCACTTGAGCCATTAACACCAACCCTCTTTTTGGTGTCTTATTTATTTATTTATTTATGGGTCCGGTGGGCGCTGTCCCTCAGCTCTTCAGCTCAAGGCTAGTGCTCTACCACTTGAGCCACAGCACCACTTCCGGCTTTTTTCTTTTTTGCTTATGTGGTGCTAAGGAATCGAACCCAGGGCCTCATGCATGCAAGGCAAGCGCTCTACCACTGAGCCACCTTCCCAGCTCCATTATATGGAGTCTTACTTTTTGCTCTCACTGGCCTCAAACCACAATCCTCCAGATCTCTGTCTTCTAAGTAGCTGGATTATAGGCCACTACTCATTTGCTTTTCTTCAGTTTAATATCTTACCATTTCCCTCATCACTTAATGAGTTAAGTTCTTAACACATGTCCAATGAATATTTATTTTGAAGAACTGTCCATTCAAAATGTTTACTCAAGCTGAGACGGTGGCTCTGTGGTAGAATGCTTGCCTAGCATGCACAAAGCCCTGGGTTTCCTCAGTAGCACATACACAGAAAAAGCCAGAAGTGGTATTGTGGCTCAAGTGGTAGAGTGCTAGCCTTGATAAAAGAAGCTCAGGGACAGCATCCAGACCCTGAGTTCAAGCCCCAGGACTGGAAAAACCATGCAAACAAAAATGTTCAATGCCAATATTGGAGGTAGTATCCTGATAACAGGAATAATTATAATTATCACAAATGTACCATGGATTGGGTGGTTTTAGTGTATGACATGCAGGGTCTTATTTTCACCTTTGTCACCAACCCTAACAAATCTCTTCAATTTATCTTCTCTTCAATGGATTCTAGCACCAGAGCAGTTAAGTTACCTGCCCAGTACCATACAGTAAGAAATAACTAAATTTTTCCTACATGTGTGTGAACGTGTGTGTGCGTGTGTG
Organism: Dipodomys ordii; assembly: GCF_000151885.1. Lineage (NCBI taxonomy): Eukaryota > Metazoa > Chordata > Mammalia > Rodentia > Heteromyidae > Dipodomys > Dipodomys ordii. The sequence goes on along the minus strand of NW_012267280.1, from coordinate 1,696,527 downwards.
GGCACATCAGTATCTTGAACTCTGGGCCTGGGCACTGTGAGTTTCGTTAAGGCTGGTGCTCTGCCACTTTAGCCACTGTTCCACTTGGAGCTTTTTTTGGTGGCTCATTGGAGATAAGAGTCTCAAGGACTTTCCTGCTGGGGCTGGCTTTGAACCTCAGCCTCCTAAGTAGCTAGGATTACAGGCATAAGCCACCCAAGACTCTCTGACCTTATTTTAAATTAGCATCCACCTAGATTTAACCACACACACGCACGCAGCCTCCTCCTCCTCCTTGTTGTTCATTTATCTGCTTATTGGAGAAAAGGTCTCCATGAATTGAGCCTCCAGTCTCACTCTCCTAAGATTTTCTTCTTCTTCTTTTTTTTTTTTTTTTTGGTGAGAGAGGGGTACTGGCAGTAAGTGGAGTGAGGACCAAGCCTGGTGTCTGTGTTTATTACACCGGCGGAAGCAGCGTGCCCTGTGGTGTGCCAGCCCCAAGCAGGGTGCCAGAGCTCTGGAAATGGCTGAGAGTGGACACCCTGAGCCTGGTCAGCCTTGGAGCTCTCGTTTCCTCTGATATTCAATGGAAGTCATGTTCCATGATCTTGGCCCCAGAGATGAGGATTATTAGATGTCCCCATCCCCTTTTCCCTGGACCATTCTAGATGGAGGTTACTGAGTGCAGAAGCTGCTGGGGGGGGGGGGGAGGAAACTGAGTCCCGCAGCTCTGGAGATGGGAGAGGCTTGGACTGTGGGAAGCAGAGGGGCAGGCACTGTAAGTTGCAAGGGCACAGCACAGCTGGTGGTGTGAGTGTGGGGGGGGGTCCCTGCAAATGCACCCCTGGCCCAGGGAGCCTGTTGGTTGGTTGAAGGATGGAGGGGCTTCTCTCCTGAGCCCCAAGTTCCCAGGTTGCACCCTTCCCTGACCCCTCCCCAACTGCTGGGGTTCGTTTCCCCTGGGGAGGGGGAGTCTTCTTGGGGTTCCCTCTTTGAAAGCCAAAACATTTTTATTATCCGGCGATCAATCTGTTTGGGTGTCGAGAGGCCCATTTAATATAACGCATGGGGTGGGGTGGGTTATGGGGGGGGAAGGCAATAATAAAGCCTGTGTTTGGGGTGGAGAGGGGAGGAGGGGGTGCTTTGAAGTCAAGGGAAACGACCTGGATAACATTCCTTGGGCTCCAGAGATAGTTTTATTTTTTCTCTACTGCAGGTAAGGTGTGGGGATGTTCGATGCGGGGCTGGCCGGTCACCATAAAGGATCAAGAGAAATCATTCTCCAGGAGAACGAGATCGCACCTGAGCTTGGAGACAGACAGACAGACAGACAGACCCCCGCCCTCCCCTCCCCACCAAGAAGACACGGGGCACCGGATCAAGGCAACGAAATTGGGAGAGCCTGACTTCTCCATCCGATGGGATACAGAAGGGGAAACTGAGGCCCAGAGAGCCGTCTCTTCCCTCCCTCCCTCACCCACCTTGCCAATCCCCCTCCTCTCCTACGTGTCTCTCTCCAGGCAAGCAAGTCGATGGCACCCAAGCCTGGCCTTCCCCCCACCCCCTCCCGCTCCCCCTGGCGCCTACTAAGTGCAGGCCTGGCTTTGGGGTCACGTTGTTCTGGGCCGCTCATCCCCTCCTCCCCTTCCCTCTCCCCCGCCAGACCTCTCCCACGACCGGGGAGGAAGTAGAAGTGGACAGGGGAGAGAGAGAGAAAATACAGAATTAAAAAAAAAAAAAGAAAAGAAAAAGTTGGGCTGAACCAACGCCTTCCCACTTCCCACCCGAGCTCCGAGGACCCCAGGAAATCTGGGTGCGGGGTGTGGGGGGACCCCGCTATCCCCGCCCCTCCCCACCATCCTCCCCTCCGCCCCCCTCCCCACCATTACCCCCCACCCCCCAGCAGCTGGATGGGGTGGGTGGGGGAACTTGGGAAGCCAGGGAAAACAACCGCCCTCCCCACCCCGTCCGCCCTTCCCTCCTCCCTCCCCAACCCCTTCCCCGCGCTACGCCCCTGGCAGCGGGCGGGTGGAGGCGACTCCTTTATATAATCGCGGGCGGGCAGGTCCGCTCTCTCCCCACCCGAGGGGACCGGGCGCCCCGGCGGCTGCGCGCCGTCCCTGCAAAGCCGCTGCCCCCCCTCCCCGGGGTCCAGCACCGGGCGGCTTGGGCAACACCGAGCCCCCCCTCCCCAAGGGCTCACCGACACCCCCTACCCCACCCCGTGTGTGTGAGAAGAGGGAGTGGGGGGGTCCCCATGCGATCAACCTCCTCCTCCTCCCCCCTCAGCCCACCCGCGGCCCGCCCCGGGGGCAGCACGCCCGACCCACGCCCGCGTCGGTCCCGCCGTGCGCACG
>NW_012267280.1:1692615-1693349 GCF_000151885.1 Dipodomys ordii | reverse complement strand
CCCGCCGTCCCCCTGACCCCCCCCGGGGGGGCACCGGGGTTGCAGGGCGGGGACGGGGGGCGCCCCCCCGGGGGGAGAGCGCAGCGCCCACCCTGCGCTCGCGGCCCAGGGGAGACCCGAGGACGTTTCTCCCCAAGTTTCCGAGGACGGGGTGCTTGGCAGCTCTACCCCGGAGGCTGGAGGCGAACCCCCCACCCCGAGCCCGAGCGCACGGAGGCAGGACGGGGGGGGGTGCCGCCCGGGAAGAGGGGATTGGGGGCGAAGTGCATGGGCTCGCGCGCCAGCACTCACCCCCAATTCCCTCACCACCCCAAACACCGGGTTCTTGGTCTTTTCGGGGCTCCCGGGCGCGCGAGGAGCGGGGGAGGGGAAGTGGGGCTGCTTCGAGGGTGGGGGAGACCCGGCGTGAGGATCTAGGGGGGCGCGTCGCGTGCTAAGTTTGCAGCCGGGCACGGGGGGCGCCCTCGCCCCCCGGGGGGCCTATTCGGTGCTGCGTGCATACGTTGGAGTTGGCCAGTATGGAGCTCTATGGGGGATGGGGGGGAGGGGGCTGAAAAAACAGGGAGGGGGGCTTTGCAAAGGAGGGGGAAGGGGTGGGGTGTCCGGGTGGGCGGCCGAGGCCGCGCGGCACTCTGGGCGCTGTAGTTCCTTTGCTGCCCCCGACCGGGCGAGTGGCCGCAGACGCGTACTACAAGCCCCAGGATGCTCCGCGCCGGCGGCCCGCCGCGGCCCGA
>NW_012267280.1:1681266-1691521 GCF_000151885.1 Dipodomys ordii | reverse complement strand
GTGTCGGCCCCTCCACCCGGGCCAGGGCGTAACCCGGAGTGGCCGCTCCCACCCTTGGGGAGGGGGGGGCCTCCCCGCCACCACCAGCCCCTCACTTCCTATTGGCAGGCCGGGGCTCCAGGCCAGATCTGGTCGCCGCTGCCTGGGCTCCGGGCTTGGGGACATTTCTCTCCCGCCCCCCCCCCCCCGGGGCCTTGCAGCACACACTGGGCCTGGCCGGGCCTGGCACCTCACTCGGCTGGGCTCGGGGCTCTGTTTACCGCCAGGCATCGCTGTGGCGACCGGGCGCCCTGGGGGAGGGGGGGGGGACGGCCGCCGCCACTGGAAAAGCCAGGCCCCATGCAGGAAAGAGGAGCCAACGAGGACACTGAAATTTTAATTCGTGGGTCACTTTGGGGGGGTATTTATTATTCAGTTCTGATTGGCTGCAGGGTGACCAGTCAGCACCTGGCCCGGCCCGCTGGGGCCCCGCACACCTCTCAGCCCAGAGAGCAGCAGGTGATGCAGGAGCCTTTTTGCTCCACAGGGGAGACCGAGGCCGGCCAGCGCTGCCCGGAGGAGGAGGGGGGGTGTGGGCAGTCAGTTTCTGAAGCAGTCCTGCGTCCTTGGTGGCTTTGGGGCTTGTTCTGTTCTTTTCCTTGAGGCTGTCTGACCCATAGCTGGGTCCACCTGGTGGCAGTCCTTGTCAACTGGAGGATGAGGCCTGGGGGGAGGTCCCACGTGAGCCCAGTAAACCTCAGAGCTGGGTCTGGGTTGGGCCATGGAGGCAGGGAAGCAGAGAGCAGCCCAAGGTCACCCAGCTGCAGCCGGGTCTGACCTGGTGGTCCTGCTTCTCTGGTGTGGGGCCACTCCAAAGTCCCCTGGTGTGTTGGCCCAGAGCTGTCTGCCCACCTGTGTCTTTCCAGGAAGGAGAGTCAGAGGTGCGTGGTAGAGCCTCCTTTCATTGTAAGCACCTAAACGGTGCCTCCCTGTGACTCTGCCCAAAGATGACATTGAGCTCAGAGAGGGCCAGCAAGGCTCCAAGGTCACACAGCATGAGCCCCAGTGCCCTCGCCTCCCAGCCTGGCATGTGGGTACTTGGTGTGCATAGGAAGCCCTGTCCCACCCCTGCCAAGCCGTACCCTACCATCCTGACCCTGCTCCTCCCTCCTTCAGGCAGGCAGGGACAGAGGTCACCTCCCCAGAGCCAAGACTCCAGAGTTACCCCTCTGAAGCAGAGTTGGCCTGAGGGAGGGGCTCAGTAGTATTTGGCATGTAGTTTTCTTGCTGTGTGACCTTGGACAAGCCCCAGGCCCCTGGAGTCTCGTCCCCACAGTGGAGGTCCTCCTGCGGCTGTCCTTGCCTCCCTTGTGGGGGACGAGCTCACCAGCCCAGGGCACCCCAGGAGCTGCTGGGTGGGCATTGATGTGGTTCTCTGGTCACCCGAGACGCCCCGCACCCCTGTTTCCCCGCCCCAATTCCTGATATAAGCCACCCTTCAGCGGCTGTGGGCACCAGGGGCCTCTCATCTGCCTCAGTTCCCCGGGAGTAATCTGGGAGATTGCCTTCAACCTCAGTGGCATTCAAGGCCCTGGAACCCGAGTTGGGCGACTACTGGACTGGGTCAGAGCCTGGCACGAGTCGCTTTTGCACACCCGACCTGGGGATCCAAGGGCCAGGGCCAGCACCCTGGACTCCAGCCCTGCCCCGGCCCCCGGGTGACCTCCCTGGCCCTTCTCTGGGGCAGCTCTGGGGCTCTGTGGGACGCCCAGCTCAGCCCCATGGCCTCAGGGTGGGGGACTTCGTCCACTGCTGCTCTCCCTGGGGCTGCGCTGGGGGAGGGGGCAAAGGCATTCTGGGAAGACTAGTTAGGCTGGACTAGTCAGTCAGATGGCCTGTGTTCAAATTCCAGCTCGGCTCTGTGACTCTGGGCAGGTTGCTTCCCCTCTCTGAGCCTGTTTTTTGTTGCAGAATGGGTCATGATTCCAGGCCCTGTCTTACTGAGCTGGGGGCAGGGAGGGGAGGGGGAAGTCCCTGTATGAAGGAGACCAGGCTTGGGGAGCAGCCCCAGCCCTGAAGGCCCAGACTCCGAGCTCTGCAGTGCAGGTGCCCTGCTCAGAACCTGGCATGGGTGAGGCGCGTGGCCAGAAGACCAGCCCTTCCATCTGTCCCCCCAGCAGGCTGGGGATGGCCACTCGGTGGAGGCGTCCCCACCCACGCCTTTCTGGTTTGACTGGAAAACAGGCCGGGTCCCTCCCGCCAGGGTGTCTGAGGGATCTGGTGAGATCCTAGGTCCTGGCAGCTCAGGCTGCCCGGCTCTCCGGGGCCCGGGGCCCCTTTGCCCAGGGAGCTTCCAGGTCGTGAGCCCTCCACCTGCTCAGGCTGGGGAGAGGGCATGGCAGGTGACAAGCAGGCCCTTGGAAGTCATGTGGTGGCCTCTGCTGGGCACCTTGGTGGGCAGTGCAGCGGGGCTGGCTGGTGTGGCCTTGGGCCTTGCTTTCCCCCAGGAACAGGAAGCTCACTGCTTGCCCTCCTGGAGGGCTCCGGTTCCTCTTGGAGCCCAGCCTGGGTCTCGGGTCTGGGCTTCCTGGCCCTGAGTATACTCAGAGAGCGTGGGAACAGGGTGGGCCTCGGCCCCGCCCTGGACTTGGGGGTAAAATGGAATCCCCAGGCCGCCTTGCCCCCACCCCCACACACGCACACTTCCCACTGGGCCAGCTGCCTTCCTGCCTCTGGCCCTTTAAGGCCCGGGCAGGAAGCCCCTCCCCATTTAGGGCAATAAATGGACATGCAAAATGGCCGAGGGCCTGTGTGCGCCTGCCTGGCCTGAGGGTGGCCTGCCACCCTGGAGGGAGGTGGGCAGGGGGCAGACTGGCAGGGCCCCTGGTGGCCGGCCTTGGAGTGGGACACTGCATTCCTGTCCCATTAAACCCGGGCCGGGGACTGGGCCAGGCAGGATTGGCACCAGGTCAGGGCGGGGTAACCAGTCGGCCAATCTTGCAACACAGGCAGCCAGGCTGGGAGGGGGCAGGTCCAGCTCGGCTGGGGCCTGGCAGCCACACCTGTGAGCCAGGCTTTGCTGTGTGACCTTGGGCTAACCACCCACCCTCTCTGAGGCAGCATTTACCACCTTGTTGCTTCTGAGAGCTGAGTTACCCAATTCTTGGCCTGTCGGTGCCAAGGGTAGTGGGCCTGGTTCTCTGATGTTCCAAAGCGTCTCTAGCTGCAAGGGGCTGCCTGGCTGGGCCTTCTGGGTACAAAGTGGGTGCTCAGGGAAAGCCTGCTGAGTGGGGAGAGGACTCTTTCCACCCCCCCCCACTGCGCCCTCCCCCCACCCCAGGTAACCAAGGCCCTGCTCAGGTTCACCCCTCTGGGAGTGGGGGCGGCAGTGGCTGAGGCCCTGCTCGGCGGGCCAGGGCCCCTGTTACCTGGGGGTGGCGTGGCAGGTGACTGGGAAGGCCTTGGGTCACACTCGCTCGCTGTTGGGTGGGGGTCCCGGGCCACCTTAGGCCTTCCTGTTGGTTACCCCCCTCCCGTCCCCGGGACCTTCGTGGATGACACGCCTCCCCTGACCTTACAGCTGGTCCCCAGCCTTGAGGAGGGGGGCAGCAGCCCCAGTGGGAGGGCCTGACTCCAGCTGCACCTGGCTGTCTGTGTACGGTGTGACCTTGGCTGGGTGCTGCTACCTCTCTGAGTCAGTAGCGGGAGGAGGATGAACTGAAAGCAGCTAGTGCTTTCTGGGAGCTCTGGAGAGCCGAGGTGAGGGCCCGGGTCCTGTCGCCTTTGCAAGCAGCTGTAGCGAGTCACCTTCGGTTAGCCGCGAGTCAGGAGTGGCGCAGCTCTCCGGGTGGGCACAGCTGGGTGTGAGCTGGGGCTTTGGTTCATTCCACTGGTGGCTGCAGCCCTACTGTGCGTGGCTGGGGTCTAGAGAGCAGGTCCCCACCTCCAGCCTAGGACGGACCTGCCAGAGCTTGCTCCTCACCCATATTTCTTAGCAACCATGGAAATGACACACAGGAGTCAGGAAAGCTGGGCCTGGGGCCCGCTCCGAGGAGGAGGCCAGTGCCACCACTTAGGGTGGTTTATGGGGACTTCCTAGGCCGTGTGCTAGCCAGGGTCCCTAGGAATCAGCGTGAGAAGCAGCCAGAACCATACGGTGGGTCTGCAGCATGCAGGTGCTTTTTATTTCTGGGCCTCCGGCACCCGCGAGGGGCTCTGGCCAAACCCCTGACGTCCTTGGCCTACTGGGAGCGGGTTGTTGGGAGAGGCCCCTGAGAGGCCCAGGCGGGGCGGCGGTGCCTGGTGGCCGGGCAGGTGGCTCTTGTTCCTGGAGAGAGGGCGGGCGGGTCAGGTGTCTGCAGCCCGGTTGGGTCTCGGAGGCCAGGCAGGGAGGGCATCCGCTCTGGATAGGTGGGGACCTCCATTGTGGCCCATCCAGCCTTGCTGGGTGTCGTTGGCTGGCACGCTGGCCCTCTCTGGGTCTTGTCGGTGGGGACTGTGATCCTCGTGTGACTTGCCTGGTCAGTGTCTCCCCAGGCCTGGCTGTTTGGCAAGAGGCTCTTGGGAGGTTTGGGGGAGTCAGTATCCTGGGAAAGGAGAGGGGAGGCATGGCCTCCGAGCCCCGCCAGGCCCCGGGCAGCCCCCGGCCCAGGGCTGGGTGCCTGGCAGAGGGGTGGAGCTGCCACAGTGAGAGCTGAGTCACTTGGACAATTTTGGGTCTCAATCTCTAGGCCCCTGGGGACCAGAGGATCCTGGGTCACCTGGAGGAGGACAGCCCAGAGAGGGAGGGAGGGGGCTGGGGCAGAGCTTTCTTCCCTCCCTGTAAGCGTGCGGGTGGGCAGGGGCAGGGGCAGGGGCCTGTCTGATCCCAAGCCCCATCTGCCCACACGCTCCCCGGGGCCGGGGCCAGACGGCAGATGGTGGTAGGGGGTGGGAGCTCCCACCAGGGCGAAGAGCCCCCCCCCCCAGGCCACATCTGAGCCTCCTTTTCCCACCGAGGCGGAGCTGTGAGAGCTGAGCAGCTGGAGGAGGGTGGGCGGCCACGAGAGGAGAGAGCCCTGGCCACACAAAGGCCTCTGTGTCGGCCATGGGACCCCACTCCAAGGGCCACTGGCTGGGGAGAGGGGGGCTGTGGCCTTGGGTCCGGCTGGGCTAGCCCTGGGCTCCCTTGCTGGCCTGAGAAAGGCTCATGTATGGGAGGGCCAGGCTTAGGGCTTCTTGGTGGGGACAGGAGGGGCCTGTGGTTCTCAGGGGGCCGAGGGATCGCCCGCCAGGCCCTGTCCTGAGGGATGGCGGTGGCGTCCCAGAGGGGTGGGGAGCACTGGGGCTGTGCTGGGTGGTAAGGGGCGGTTGGCTCGCGGGAGAGGGTGGGGACCACAGCCAGAGGGTTGCACAAGCCAGAGTGGGCGGGTGAGTCAGCCCCGGGGACTGCGGAACGGATGGACAGACCGGGGAGAGCAGGTTCCCACTTTCGTGAGCAGGGACCCCTGCCCTTCTGGAGAGAGAGAGAGAGACGCAGAGTGCAGGCTTTGCCCTGGGGGAGCAGCCCGTGGAGCAGCTGAGATGCAGGATGCCAAACGGGCTGTGGACTTGGGGGGCTCCGCCCAGGTCGCGGCCTGCTTTCCCCTCTTACTCACTGTGCGGCCGGCCCGGCCCGGGGCTCACAGGCAGCCTTGCCACCCCGGGCCACACCCACTTGCCCTTGACCCCAGCAGGTCACAACCCTGGGTCTCTGTGGCTCAGCCTCACCCCTTCCTGGGGAGATTCAGACCTCCCCCTCCAAGGGCTGCTTCCAGGTCAGAGGCCCTGGGAGTGTCCCCAGGCCCTGCTGGGTCCTCCGTGGAGAGCTGTGGCAGGTGGCCATCTGTCCAGGTCTGGGGGGCAACTGCATGGGCATGACCCCTGTGTGCCCGCTGTGGCTGGCGCTCCGCAGCCCTGGGGTGCTCTTCAGGGCCTCCCCCAAGGGGAGCAGCCAGGGTGGGCTTCCAGCATGGGCTCCTGCGGGTCAGGTGGATCCGGCCGCGGGATGGCCCTGGGGCCTGGCTGGGGAAGCGGCGGGGGTGCCGTGCAGGGGACCGCCTTCATGAGAACCCCGTGTCCTGGCTGCAGGTCTCGGCGCGGAAGATGGCCGGCGGCGTGGACGGCCCCATCGGGATCCCGTTTCCCGACCACAGCAGCGACATCCTGAGCGGGCTGAATGAGCAGCGGACGCAGGGCCTGCTGTGCGACGTGGTGATCTTGGTAGAGGGCCGCGAGTTCCCCACGCACCGCTCCGTACTGGCGGCTTGCAGCCAGTACTTCAAGAAGCTGTTCACGTCTGGCGCCGTGGTGGACCAGCAGAACGTGTACGAGATAGACTTCGTCAGCGCGGACGCGCTCACCGCCCTCATGGACTTCGCCTACACCGCCACGCTCACCGTCAGCACGGCCAACGTGGGCGACATCCTGAGCGCCGCGCGCCTGCTGGAGATCCCCGCCGTGAGCCATGTGTGCGCCGACTTGCTGGACCGCCAGATCCTGGCCGCCGACGGGGGCGGCGACACGGGGCAGCTGGACCTGGTGGAGCAGATTGACCAGCGCAACCTCCTGCGCGCCAAGGAGTACCTGGAGTTCTTCCAGAGTAACCCCATGAACAGCCTGCCCCCCGCTGCCGCCGCTGCAGCCGCCGCCGCAGGCACCTTCCCGTGGTCCGCCTTCAGCGCTCCCGATGACGACCTGGACGCCACCAAGGAGGCTGTGGCGGCCGCCGTGGCAGCGGTGGCCGCAGGCGATTGCAATGGCCTGGACTTCTACGGGCCAGGGCCCCCTGCTGAGCGGCCCCCGGCAGGGGACGGGGACGAGGGGGACAGCAACCCGGGCCTGTGGCCGGAGCGGGACGAGGACGCCCCCGCGGCTGGCGGCCTCTTTCCACCCCCAGTGGCCCCGCCGGCGGCCACACAGAACGGCCACTATGGCCGGGCCGGGGAAGAGGAGGTGACCTCCCTGTCGGAGGCGGCTCCCGAGCCCGGAGACTCCCCGGGCTTCCTGTCGGGCACCGCCGAGGGTGAGGACGGGGACACGGCGGACGTGGATGGGCTGGCGGCCAGCACCCTGCTGCAGCAGATGATGTCCTCCGTGGGCCGGGCGGGGGCCTTGGCGGCCGGGGACAGCGACGAGGAGTCGCGGGCGGACGACAAGGGCGTCATGGACTACTACCTGAAGTACTTCAGCGGCGCCCACGAAGGCGACGTGTACCCGGCGTGGTCGCAGAAGGGGGAGAAGAAGATCCGCGCCAAGGCCTTCCAGAAGTGCCCGATCTGCGAGAAGGTGATCCAGGGCGCCGGCAAGCTGCCGCGGCACATCCGCACGCACACGGGCGAGAAGCCCTACGAGTGTAACATCTGCAAGGTCCGATTCACCAGGTGAGCCGGTGGGCGGGCGGGCGGGCGGGCGGGCCAGCTGCCGGCCTTCTACACCTAGCCCGACCCTCTTGCTTATCTGCCCGGGCCAGTATGATTTCCCTGCTCTTGGGGGCAGACAGCCTAGCTAGCAAGGGACAGCTGAGGCCTGAGGCCAGGTGGCCCCAGCAGACAGCCTGAACCGCCCCCCCCCCCCCAGGCCAGAGTCGCTCTTCCTTTTGCTGGGCAGGTTTTTTTGTGTGTGGGGCAGGTTTTCTGTTTTGCGGCAGGAGAAGGGGCAGCCTCGCAGCGCGAGCTCGGTGTTGGGAACTGGCAGTGTTTGTTATGCACCTGCTGTCCGCTGAGCCCTGGTCTAGGCCCCAGCAGTGGGGCAGAGCAGGCCACCTCGGCTCGCTGGGGCTGGGGCTGGGGCTGCTGCCGCCTCAGCGGAGGTGGGAGGGGCCAGGAGAGGTGCTGGAGGCTGACACGCCCCGCGGAGGCCCTGGTGCGGGCACTTTCGGGGTGAGGGTTCGTTCTGCAGGGCCCGTGGACATGAAGAGGCCTGGGTGGCGGTCCTGGGGCGCTGTCCCGGAGTGGGAAGAGTTCGAGGCCAGTCTGTGATAGTTTTGTGATTGAGTCTTAGGAGTCCAGAGGTGGCCGGCCTGGCCGTGGACCCAGGGCAGGCCAGGCCCGTGTGTGTGGGGGTGGGCACAGGCAGGCAGGGACCCTGCCAGGCTGGGTGACTCAGCGTCACCCCTACCCCCCTGCCAGCCCGCCCTGGGGTTCCCCTGGCCACGCCCACCGAGGCTGAAGAAAGAAGCCATTGTCCCAGCTTCCTGGTCCCACCCTGCGGAGCGGGACCTGAGGCTGCCCCCTCCCCAGCACGCCAGACCCCTCCCCACCCACGGGCTGGAGAGCAGGGCGCGGCCTGAACTCCAGTGCCTGGGAGTGCCAGGTGGGGGCAAAGAGCACGAGCGGGGGGCGGAGCCTGCGGTGAAAGGCGCAGGTGCTGCCGTCTGCAGGAAGAGCCGGGGCGGGGCTGGGGGGCGGGGGCGGGGCAGCCCCGTGGCCGCCTGAGCCGCTGCTGACCTGTCCCTGGGGCTGCAGCCGCCCCAGCCCTGGGCCCGGCTTGGTTTCATTCTGAGTTGGTGTGTGTTCTGCCACCCCCCCACTGGTCCTTGGCCAGTCTGTCTCCTTAGTAGTCAGGGAAACTGAGGCATAGGGAAATTTCATTCAGAGAAGCCCCTGCTCTTTGGCACACCCACGTCCCGTTGGTGCCCCCAGCCCAGGGCCCCAGCGCCCCCCCCCCCGCCCCCTCTAGGCCTGCAGCCCAGAGGCCCCTCTGAGTCATGGCGGCGTGTTGAGTAAGTGGGGCCTGTGCAGCCTGGGCTATAATTACCCAGGCCGGGGCTGCCTCCCACCCCCACTCTGCCTCTGTGCCCAGCCCCTGGCTGCTGTGCAACATCAGGAGACTCACTTCCTCTCTCTGAGCCTCTAGTCCCAGCGGGGACTACATGCTAGCACTACATGCTAGAACACGTTAGTCCAAGCTGTGCCCTCCAGGCCGGGGAGCTGGGACACTGAGCCAGCTTCTGAGCAGGAGCCTCTGCGAGTGCTCAAGAGTGGGCCTCAGTCCCGGACAGCCCGGAGTGAGCAGTACTGCAGCCCAGTGGGACAACAGAGCTGGGCAGGGTGGAGACTTTAAGACCCAAGTGCCAGGCATGGCAGGATTAGAGGAAGTGGGGCTATCAGCCCTGCACTGTGCCCTTTGGGAAAGGCCTGGGACTGAAGGTGCCAGGCCTTCAGGGGCTGGGAAGGCAGAGGGGCATTCAAGGTGGGCTTTTGAGGGATGCGTAGGAGTTTGTCAGCAAGTCAGAGATTAGTCACTAGGGCTCCTGAGACCCAGGATCTGCTCCAGCCCTGTAGATTTCCAGAAGGACTCCACCCCCATCTTAGTGAGGGTGTCAGGAACCTACCAGGTGCCTGTGGGCATGTGGGCGGGGCTGGGTATCCGGGTAGCGAATTTATGAAGTGCAGCCTCTCGTGCCTCAGCGGCCCTGGCCACGTTGCAGGGGCTTAGGAGCCGCCTTAGGGTTCAAGTACGCCTGGTCCAAAGACAGCAGGCTGAGCAGGTACGATGGGCAGGGAGAGGCCTTGGGGCTCATAGGAGAGACTGTGAGAAATAACGGCACGGGTTGCATGGCTCAGGTGGTAGAGCGCCAGCCAAAGAGCAAAAGTGTCAAATAGTAAGGAGCCCTAGTCTCAGATCAAAAGCAGAAAAGAAAAACAAAAGGAAAGCAGTGAGCAGCACAGGGCAAGATGGGGGCATCGTGGGCCACGAGAGGTGGTGGCATTTGAGCCTGTGTTTGGTGATAGGGCTCGGGGAAGAAGTGTGTCCATTGGCCAGCATAGCACGTGCAAAGGTCCTGGGGCAACCAGAGGGGAAGAAGAGGGGACTGGTGGGGCCTGGGCGCCATGAGGGGCTGTGGTGAGCTCAGCTCCCCCGTGACTGACACTGGGGCTGGCCATCTGCCTTGCCTTGTTTTCCCCTCGTCCCAAGAGCAGGGCCCAGGCGTCCAGCGCCCCGCCCACGGGCCCTGTGGCCGAGCCCCCCCTCTGACCCAGCCCCGCGTGCCCACCCCGCAGGCAGGACAAGCTGAAGGTGCACATGAGGAAGCACACGGGCGAGAAGCCGTACCTGTGCCAGCAGTGCGGGGCGGCCTTCGCCCACAACTACGACCTGAAGAACCACATGCGCGTGCACACGGGCCTGCGGCCCTACCAGTGCGACAGTTGCTGCAAGACCTTCGTGCGCTCCGACCACCTGCACAGACACCTCAAGAAGGACGGCTGCAACGGGGTGCCCTCACGCCGGGGCCGCAAGCCGCGTGCACGCGCCC
>NW_012267280.1:1652843-1681158 GCF_000151885.1 Dipodomys ordii | reverse complement strand
GCCAGGAGAAGCACTTTAAGGACGACGAGGAGGAGGACGATGAGGCCACCAGCCCCGACGGCCCGGGCCGCCTGAATGTAGCTGGAGCCGGCGGAGACGACGCTGCGGGGGGCCCCGGGGCGGCCGCCGCCCAGGCCCCCTTCACAGCCAGGCTCGCCTGAAACCAAAAAGAACAGAAACTCCGAGACCGAGAGGAGCCACCCCACCCCAGACACAAAGAAACCTATCTACGTACAGATATCTATCTATCTATCTATCTATCTATATATATATATACAGATATATATATATGACGTCACAGAACTAGGATACTGCTTCTCAGATTTGTCGCCTTCATGAAGCCCCCTCCACAGGGCCCCTCCTGCCCCCATGTCCCCCGCCCTGTCCGCTGGGGGGGTCTGGGCTTGGCATGGGGTCTTGTGGGGCGCCCACTATGGGCAGGGGGCCTGATCCGAGCCTGGTTCTCCAGCCCTGGGCTCCAGGCTGGATTGGGGTGACTGGGGGGGGGCGGGGCCAGGGCCAGCTCTCGTGCCCCTCCCCTCTGGGTTTCTGTGAGTCTTCAGACAAGACCTTAAATGATCTCTGTCTGCTCTGAGCGGACGCTAAATGGTCCCTGGCCCCCCACCCTCCTTCCTCAGGGCACTTACTAAAGGGGGGGGTCTTCCCCTCAGTCCTCCCCACTGGCCTCCCGCCTCCCGCCCCGCCTGTGACCTCGCACCTCTGCACCCCTCGGCCGCCGAGACACAAACCTATTTATTCCCAGGCCTGGGGACGGGGGCAGGCTTGGGGGCTGCAGGGGGTTCCAGGGTGGCCCGGGCTCCCGCCACCTTCCTCCATGGCACTTAAACCTGGCGGGAGCCTGGGACCACCACTCAGGGCTCCCCTACCCCCAGCCACCCGAGACCCCACATTTGGAGATTGCAAATGTCTGTCTTGACCCCGTCCCCCCAAGCCCCTCCCCACTTTTTCAAGCACTTTTTAGATTTTTTTTTCCTCCTGAAAAACAAAATTTATATATAGATATAATATATATATATATACACATGCACACGTATATATGGATGTCTGTCTGTCCACGTGTGTGTATATGTGTGTGTGTATATATATATATATATGATATACTTAGAAGTGGCGGCAGGATGGGGTGAAGACAGCCAAGATCGGGGGGACCAGGGTCTCAGAGGGCGGGGGGGGGCAGCGAGGGGCGAGGGAGCTAGAGGGTCCGAAGTTCAATGTCACAAAAGCAATAAAAACCAAGATTTTACAAAATGGAAAGGAAGAATGAGAAAACCAACCACAGGCAAGCAACCACATTAGAAGTCTTGGCACTTTGTAACAGAACGGGTACTTTATCTTAATTCTTAATTTAAAAACATGTTTACAAGTTGTATCCAACTTCTATGAAAAATTGAAAAGACAAAAAAAAAGCGAGAGAAAGAGAGAGAGAGAAAGCAGAAGAGAATTCCTAAAAGTCAATTTATTTTTGTACAAAACAATAAAAAAAAAAAACCCCACCGCAAACATAGAATCCAGTTTTGTTCCCCAAGGCTGACGGGGGCGGCCAGGCGGCCAGGTAGCCATTGAGGGGCCTGCGGACCGTCCTGGGTGGGGAGGGCCTGCACTGAGGGCAGCCATGGGGTCCCCCAGTCTGTGCCAGCCTCCCCCCCCCGCCCCCGATTCTCCTGCATTTGGTCTTGGCTCGGGGTGGCCGCCCCTGGGGCTCCCTCCTTCCTTGCCCCCCCAGCTCAGGGATGGGCCCGAGAAGGCTGGCCTTCCAACCAGCCGGACCACCCAGCCTCCCTCCCCCTCCCCCTCCCCCCCACCTGCCCTCCAACATGGCTGTCCTCCTGGGTCACCATCTTGGACGTGCTCCCCCCATTTTTAATCAAAGGCACTGACTGTAACTGGCTCGCACCTGTCTTCCCCCCAATCTCTGGCTCCCCAAAGGCCCGGTGTTGACCGAGCCGCAGGCCACGGACAGGGACCAGAGGCCAGAGGCGGAGGACAGCGCTGCCGGCTCCAGGAAGCCCCTCCTGGCTGCATCGCAGAGCCTCGCGCGGGACCTTCCTGTTGGTGCCTGGCCAGGGGGGGGGTCCCTGCGTTCCCCCACTTTTGTCCTTTTGTTTTTAAAGGGAAGCTTTTGAAGAAGGTGATAATTTTTTTTCTCTCAGTTTCTACTGGATAGTTTTTGTCCCCTCCCCAGCCTTTCAGCACCCCGAAATGTCTCAGGTTTCCCCCTGCGGGCCAGCAGAAGGGGCAGGCCCCAGCCCCCCCCCCAAGTGTCACTGTCACCAGGCGAGCTGTTTTGGAGAACAAGCTATCAAGGCTGAGCTGGGAATTCGAGCACCCCAGGCCAGGGGCCACCCCCTACTCCCCAAGAGGCCCCCCCCGGGGGGGACAAGTTCTTCCCCCCCCCCCGCAATAAAACCAACTCTCAAATCACATGTCCTGCTAGGGGTGGGGGCCTCTAGACATAGGGGGCTGGCTCTGTGGGGACCCTGGTAGGAGTAGGGGTCCACAGCCTGCCAGTGGCAGTTTTGAACACAGACCTCCTCTGGAATTGCACTAGACCCTTGCCCCCCAGCTCCGCGCTCAGCTTCCGCCAGCCCTGCCCCCCAACTCTGCCTTAACCGCTAGCCCGTCCTGGGGGCCGCAGCGTCTGCATGGGCCCAGAGCCGGGACCCCCGCCCCCCGCCCCGTCCCCCAGCCCAACCCGGCCCTGCCCCAACTCTGCGCAATCACATACTGTATATAGACGTGGATCGATTTTATTTTTATTCTTTAAATTAAGGTCGTGATAAAGGTGTTGCCAAAGATACTGCTGAATTTACGTGTTTCAGGAACCATTTGAGGAGGCTGTTTGTCTTGGAGGATGTTACAGAGAGGTTTTTGTTTGGTTGTTTGGGGTTTTTTTTGTGTTTTTTTTTTTGGTGTTTTTTTTTTTAACTGCCTGGTACAAACAAAAAAAAAAAAAGGAAAAAAAAAGACAAAACCAAGTGAAATTGTTCTTTTCATCATCACCTGGTGAAGAGTGGGTGCTGTGTGCGGGTGTGTGCAGGAGAGTGAGGGCCAGGCCTGGGGGGGGCGTAGTTCCAGGCAGGGGTACCGCCTGCCACTGTCCCCAAATCTGCAGGGCCCTAGAGAGAGGAATGGCCCTGTGTAGTAGCTGCTCCTTGCCTTGCCCCCCTCCACCTTTTGAGATTAAAAAAGAAAAAAAAAACAAGAAATAAAAAAAAATAATAAAACCAACTACATGGAAACTAGTGAATGTAAAGCAGAGCCTGGACTCAGCGGGTCATACCAAAGTCCACCCAGCCAGAGACACCCCTGCACCGCAGCCAGAGACTTACCACCCTAATGTATACAGCTAACCGTGGCTTCCTCCTGAGGGGGTCCTCTGGGCCATGTCAGGCACAGTCAAGGTAGCATGTGGTAAACTGAGGCAGGGATCAGCTGCATTCCCCAGGATGGAGACAGTCCAGGTAGCCAGAATTGTAGATGACACAGGGACACAGGCTAAGAGGAATACCAGAAAGGGGGCCCGGGGGGGGGGTAAAGGAAAAAAGAAAAGCCAACAAAAAAAAAAAAGCAAAAATCCTATTTTTTGAGAGAGAAAGATATTTATATTTGCAGTTTTATTTTAAAGAGTTATTTAAGCTGAGGAAGCAGCCTTTCCAGACGGGGCCTGGCTGGCGCAGGACAGGTCAGGGCCTTGTGTGGGCTCAGTGCTAAGGGGTCGCAAATCTCAGAGGTCAGACGAGCTAGATTGACATGGGGTGGGGGTGGGAGGCTAGGAAATGGAGAGGCCAGGGGACCCCAGCCTGTGGCTAGGGCTGCCTAGAGCTATGGATGGGTGGTCTCCTGCCACTCCAGGTCTGGATATGAGGTGCCTTGGATTTGGGGGGCCAGGCCTGGCAAGTCGGGGGGTGGGCAAGGGGTGGTGCCCAGGGGTTACAGAGCACAGACAAGACATTCCATGGACTGTATTCGAGAGTCTTTATAAAGTGGGGAGATTTAACAAAAAAAAATCAATGGATAAAAATGCACTTTTTGGGGGTGGGGGGAGAAGCTTTAAAAGTAATAAAAAAACAAAAAACATAAAAGATGATTAAAAAAACAAAAAAATTTCATTTTTCTTGTACATAAAAAAGAAAAAAACCACTAAATGCAGCCTGTTACGACCGCGGCCGCCTCCTTGCCTGATTTCTATGTCGTGTGTCTTGCTGGGGGGGTGCCGGTGGGGGGGGTGGGAGGTGGGATTCCCCCCACTCAGACCCTCCTGTCCATCTTGGGCAGGGTCCCGGATGTGTGGCTGGGTGTCAGGATGCGCCCCGGGAAGGAAGGTGACCACAGCTCTGGGTGGCCAGGCAGGGGGTAGTGGCCCATGGGTGCTGGAAAGGGGCCGAGGGCAGCAAGGACACTGGCCGGGCCTGGGTGCTCATCCCAAGTCAGCCCCAAGGTCTACAAGATCATGGGTGTGGCCTGAGGCCATCGAGGTCCCATCCCCAGCTGTCCCCACAGACAGCATCCTTCCTGAGGCTGTGGGGCCTTCTCTCTGACAGAGTGGCAGTAAGTCGTTGCAGGCCCTGAGCGAGGAGTCTCCCTCCCCGGGCTCCCACTGTTGCAGCCAGCCATGGTTCAGCCAGCAGGGCTGGCTGGGGCGGGGGGCAGCACCTGATCTACTCGGAACTCCTTCCTGGAATTGGGCACAGGGGACTGGCAAGGCCTGGCCTCGCTCCTGTCTGGCAACATGCTCAGAGGCACAGAGCTGTGTGAGATCACCCGGGGAGCTGGCTGCCAGCTAGTGGGTGTACATGGGCTGGGGTCCCTGGGCTACTCAGGCAGCCCTGAGCCGCCATGACACCCCGGGGCCTGCTGAAGCCCAGGCTGTAGCCACACATTAGGACGAGATGGGCAGGAGACCCCACTTGACGTTTCATCAAGGTACAATCTCCACACCAAACAGCTCACCTTTTTTTTGGGGGGGGGTCTGTCGTGGGGCTTGAACTCTGGGCCTGGGCGCTGTCCCTCAGCTCTTCAGCTCAAGGCGAGCGCTCTACCACTTGAGCTACAGCGCCACTTCCAGTTTTCTGGTGGTTCATTGGATATAAGAGTCTCGGAGTTTCCTGCCCAGGCTGGCTTTGAACCGTGATCCTCAGATCTCAGCTTCCTGAGTAGCTAGGATTACAGGCGTGAGCCACCAGTGCCTGGTTCCTGGTTTTTAATACACTGTCCAGTTCCGGAACATTCCATCCTACCAAGAAGTTGCATCTGCATGAGCAGTTACCTTGTCCCTCCACAGTCCCTGCCCCCCTGGAAGACATCTCTGAACCCACCTGTTGTTCACATTTCCTACCAATGGGGATCTTGTGTGTGTGTCCTGGGGCTTGAATTCAGGGCCTGGGCAATGAGCTATTCTTGCTCAAGGCTGGTACTCTAGCACTTGAACCACAGCTCAACTTCCAACTTTTTTTTTGGGGGGGGGGCCTGGGCGCTGTCCCTCAGCTCTTCAGCTCAAGGCTAGCGCTCTACCACGAGCCACAGCACCACTTCAGTTTTCTAGTGGTTTATTGGAAACGAGTCACACAGACTTCTGCCTGGGCTGGCTTTGAATCACGATCCTCAGATCTCAGCCTCCTGAGTAGCCAGGATGACAGGTGTGAGCCACCGGTAGCTGGCTACTTCCAACTTTTGGAGGTTCACTGGAGATGTCTCACAGCCCGGGCTGGCTTTGAATCACGATCCTCAGATCTCAGCCTCCCAAGTCACTGGGATGGCAGGTGTGAGCCACCAGCGCCTGGCAGTGTGCGGCCCTTTTATGTGCCAGGGCCTTGCCCTGCTCCTGGCAGTGTGATGGTCCTGCCGACAGGTAGTGACCATCCCATGGCCGTCTGTCCCGGTTCATCACCTTTAGCACTTGGTGGGGGCAGCTTGAGGCCAGCACTGGCATTTCCCCCCGCCCAGTGACTTGGGCCATGTCCCCCAAGGACAGCCTTGGGCTGAGGATGGAGCATCCCCGCAGGGACAGGACAGTGGCCGGGACCCCAGCAGCACACAACACCTCAGGATTCCTCAGTGGCTTCACCGTGACCTTTTTATTTGCATTTTTAAAAAACAATTAAATTAGAATACAAATATTAGAAAACAGCGCCCGGGCTGCCAGTGGGGCGTGGCCGGCGGAGTTCCTCGCGAGGCTGCCGGCCGTCCTCTAGACCTGAAGGTATTGCTTCCTGACTCGGAGAGTTCTGTGTAGAATCGGTGGCTGCCCGGCGCCGGGCCTGGAGGTCTGGAGGCCCCCCCTTGCCCTCTGAGACCCCCCCCCAGCAGAGGGGGTTCCGGACTGGTGTGGTGCAGGCCAGGCCCTGTTGGAAGAGAGGCTCCCAGGGAGGGGCCGGGAAACCCAAGAGCAAGACGAAAAGGAGGAGCCAGCGGGAGCCCCGCGCCCACCCGCCGGGCGGCGGCATCTGTGCTGCTCCATAGGGAAGTTAACCTGAATTGGAGTTACCGAGGTAGCTGGCTAGAAAACTGAGACCCCCCCCACCCCACGCCACACGGTGCCGCGCCTCTGGGGCCCACCTCCCTGGGGAGGCCTGGCCCGGAGCCCAGCCTTCTGAATACCAAGTTATTGCACTTTCAAAAAAATACAACACATCTGTGGCGCACACCCTCCCCAACCCCCCCCCAAGCCCCCCGCCCCCCCCACCCCTCCATGGCTTCTTAGCTAGGATGCTCGCAGCACAGCAAGGCTGCCAGGGCTCCAGCCTGTGCATTTTGCGGAGAAAGCAAGGGAACAGACACAGCCAAGGGCGAGGGTCACCAGCCAGGTCTGGCCCGTGCCCACCCCATGGGTCCCCTGCACCAGCTGGAAGGGTCCCGGGCATTGCAGGCAATGGCGGGGCGGGGGGGGGGAGTTTGTGGGGCGTCCTGGGTCCCAGCTGCTCACCACTTGTGGACCCCGCTTGGGCTCGGGCCTGGGCTCCAGCTGGGGAGGTGGCTGTGTGGTGGCTTTTGCCTTATTCTTCAAAGTCGGGGTTTTTTTTTTTTTCTGTTTTTTGTTTTTGTACTTTTTTTTTTTTGTCATTTTACTTTTTTTAATCCCCCAGAGGAGTCCAGAGGTACAGGTGCCGGGAGCCAGGGGCGGAGCGGAGAAAACAAAGTGACCCACGAAAGGAAAGCAAAGGCCTCCTCCTCCCCGCGCACCCCGCGCCTGCGCGCCCGCCCTCGATGGTGAGCACCAGTGAGTGTCCAGCGGCCCGCGGTCAGCAGGCTGGCACCAGGCCCTTCTGGAAGAGGCATCGGCGCTTGGGCCGAGGACCCTCCTCGTCCTCGTCATCCTCCTCCTCCTCTTCCTCCTCGTCCTCTGAGGAAGATGAGCTGTCCAGCGTAAGGTCCACCACATCGGCTCCCGGCTTCCCATTCTCCACACCCGGGGCACCCGGCCCGCCGCCCGCACTGCCCAGCGGGCCGCTGCCACCGCCACTGTTCACGCTGGGGGGCGGCAGGAGACCGCTGGCATCGGAGGCGCCTGCGGGTGACAGGGATGGGGCACGGGCACTCGGGATGCTGCGCTCCGCAGAGCGGTGTCCAGGGGCCGGGGGGTGTGGGGGGGGGGGGGGGGGACTCACCAAGCACCAGGATGGGGCCCTGGGGGCTGCAGCTCCGCTCCTTCTCGGCACGGATTGGGCACCACGAGCCGTCCACCAGGTACTCGATCTCATCCGCATCCTCACACTCGCTCAGGATCTTGGACAAGAGCCTGGGGTGGGCAGGTGGGTGAGGGTGGGTGGCCAGGCACCCCTTGGCCCGCTCCCGGCTCCCGGCCAGAAGCCAGGGCTGAGGGCTATGGAGGCCAGGAGGGGGCGGGGTCTCCAGGCAGCTCCGCCTCCTCCTCCATCCCAATACCCCCCCCTTTTTTCCAATACTCTATTTTTAGAGAAGACAAACAGAGGCCTAAAAGGCGGGGCTCGATGCCATAGGCAGGGAAACCCCATATAGCGAGTGGGGGACAGGCCCAAAGCGGGGGTACTGGTTGGTCCACAGAGCCTTGGGGGAGTCACCAGGGGCTATGTGCCGTCCCGGCCAGTCGGAGAGACAGAGGTCTGGTAGGGGCGGATGGTGCCCAGACCCCCTTCCCTCCCCCCTGCGCCCCCCCCCCAGCCCAGCCCCGCCATGCCGCCTGGGGCCAAAGCTGCACCCACTTCCAGGTGGCCTGGACCATGCAGCTCAGGGCCGCTCTCAGGGGCCGTGGAGGCTGCCCCGGCCCCATGGTCTCCCACACCCGTTCACGTGTGTGTGGATGGCGCTCTGCGTGGCCCAGGGTCCTGCCTGTAAACTCTCACTGTCCTGACAAGATGGAGACGGGCCCTGGCGTCTGCACCTGCCCAGCCAGAGGCCCTGGAGCGGTCAGAGGCGCGGGGGGAGGGCACAGGCCACAGCTGCTGGCCTGAAAACAGAGCAGCCATTCAAGCCAGGTCCTCCGTGGTCCCAGGGGCCGGCTCCCTGCACCCAGGCGGGGATAGCGCCCTGGGCCTTCCGGGAGGACCTGGCCTCGGAGCCGGTGGACCTGAGTGCAAGTCACTGGCCTGGCCATCTGGGAGCTGGGGGAGCCTCCTTATCTGAAAAGGAGGGTGTCTGGCCAGTGACCAGGGGAAGGACGTGCGCTGAAAAAGGGGTCTGCTGGGGAAGACAGGGCAGAGGCCTCTCCCTCCATTACCGTCGGGCTCCATGCTGGTTGAGTGACTTGGGGACCAGAGGGGTGTAGCTGGAGGCGGCATGAGCATCAAGCCAGACAATGGGGCTCAGGTTCTAGAAACTCAAGACCTGAGCAGTCTCTCTCGAGGGGAGAAGGGTGCATGCCTAGTCGCCCTGTGGTGCAAGTCTACACTGTGGGTCAATGCCAGGCTGGTGCCACCTGGGAGTGGGTGTGGCCAGAACTTGGGGGAGGAGCCAGCAGAGGTCACCACATGGGGACAGTCGCTCCCAGAGCCCCTCAGCCGTGGAGAGCTTGGCTGGTGTGAGGAGGAACAAAGAAAAGTCACAGTGAGCCAGGCACCAGACGCTCACACCTGTCATCCTTCCTCAGGAGGCTGCGATCTGAAGATCACAGTTCAAAGCCAGCCTGGGCAGGAAAGGCATGAGACTCTTTATCTCCAATGAAACACTAGAAAACTGCAAGGGGCCCCACGGCTCAGAGAGGTAGAGCGCTCGCCTTGAGTGATAAATGCTCAGAGACCGTGTTCAAACCCCATGATTGACAGAAGGTCACCATGGCCGATGGCGGGACCCCTGTGCCGCCCTGCAGCCTCGCACGCGGCCAGGAGTCGGCCTTTTGCTGACCATGTCTCCCAAGGGTTTGGCTCCACTCTTTCAGGCACACCAGGGCCCCAGGGGGCATGCTCCTTGGGCCCCGAGGCTCACCCGTCGATGATGAGCTGGTCGTAGGGGGCAGGCTTGTCGCACACCGGGCACATCCATGTGGGCTTCTTCTCGTTCATCTGCAGGTAGAAGACGGCGTCGAAGCACTGCAGGTGGGCGCAGGTCTCTGCCCGGCAGGGCACCGACAGCCGCATCTTTACCAGCTGTGGGAGGGCGGGGTGAGTGGGCTGTGCCACCCCAGCCTCTCATGGGCCCGTATGACTGGGGAGACAGCGCTGGGCAGAGGAGAGGCTGTGCGGGACCCCCACCCTGCACCCACCCGGCACCGGACTCACCGGGCAGATGAGGGAGACCCGCACGCCCGTGGTGGCGATCTCGCTGTCGGGGTCCAGGCGCAGCTTCTCCTTCACTGTGGCGGGCAGAGGGGCAGAGGTGGTGTCAGGGGGGGCAGGGTGCTGCGCTGGGCCCCTAACACGCAGATGGGGAGACCCACGCCACAGCACCAGCGTCATTCGTCTCTGACCACAACTGGACGAAAGCACGCATGCCCGGATACTGGTGCTGGCGGCCCCGCAGGCTCCCACCCTCTACAGAGCTGCTATGGACTCCAAGACTTTTCTAGAACAATCTGGACAGCACAGACCCACAGACAGCACAGACAAGCACTGTGATCCTCACTCTGCCGCAGAAAGGCCACTCGGGGAGGGGACCGAGCCGCCCCTGCAGCCTCGCCTCCAGGACAAACGGACAGCTGGCTCTTGCCGCGGGAAGAGCCTCGTAATGGGGGGCGGCCTTGCCCCACTGGGGGCGATGCTCCCCAAGGTCAGCCCTGGGGGCATCTGGTGTGTGCCCAGCCCCCCAGACAAAGGGCAGATGGCCTCTCCCTCCTTGGCTGCCAGGATGCTGCACCCCGCCCTCCTCAAGAATCAGCACAGCTTCCTCTTGCTCCCCATCCCTGACCTGAGTGTCCCCCACCTGCCCATGACCTGTGTCCTCTCTCTCCCAGGGGGCCAGGTGAGGACCTGGCTGCTGCTGGTGCTGAGCATGGCCACGGCCGTCACACTCCAGTATGAACTTCTACCCAACACTCCCACTCTACCAGAGCCCCAGGCTGAGCGGGGCTAGGGGCACTGCTACCCACCCCCCCATGTCAAGACAGTGCACGAAGCAGGAGGGGCCTGAGGCATCAGCCAGGCTCCTAGCCCACGGCCAGGCCTGCCCAGCACACACCAGCCCCATCCCCGGGGCAGTGAGCAACGTGGCTGCTTCCCTCCCTGCTCCCCCCGCCCCCTCACCCCGGGCCAGGGACCAGGCAGTAGGAGGTTTCAGCAGCCTGGGGCTGGGAGGAGCCCACAGGCTGGGAGGCCCAAGTAGCAGCCACAAGTCAGGCCCAGGTCTGGGGACAAATGAGACCCTCCCCACTGCTGATCAGAGTGGCCCAACCCCTCAGGCCCCGAACACCGGGCAGCACCCTGCTCTGAGGGACATGGCCGGGCCTGATCTCACCGCGCGCCTCTGCTGGGTAGGCGGGCTGAGGCGGCGGCTGTGCTCCAGCCAGGTGGGGTCCAGGCAGCCCGCACTGTCCCTCAAGGAGCACAGATGGGTTTTTGTTGAGAAAGTGACCACCAATGACTTGCCCAGCCACACAGCTGCTTGGTGGCGCTCGATGAGGACCACAGCATCTGCTCTTGCCAGTCTAGGTACAGCTGTCTTTCTCAAACTCTTAAGTATTGGGTGTTGTGTGTGAATGTGTGCATGTGTGCGTGCGTGCGTGCACGCGCACACATGCGCACGCACACACATACACATGCTAGTCCTGGGGGGTTGAACTCAGGGTGTGGACGCTGTCCCTGAGCTTTTAGGGCTAGCACTCTACCACTTAAACCACAGCTCCTCTTGTGGCTTTTGGTAGTTAATTGAAAATAAGAGTCTCATGCACCGGGTGCTAGCGGCTCATGTCTGTAATCCTAGTTACTCAAGAGACTGAGATCTGAGGATCGTGACTCAAAGCCAGCCTAGGCAGGAAATGCTCTGTGAGGAGACTCTTATCTCTTCACCACCTAAAAACCAGGAGTAGCACTGAGGCTCAAGTGGTAGAGCACTAGCCTTGAGCAAAAAAGCTCAGGGACAGTGCCCAAGCCCTGAGTTCAAGCCCAGACTGATTAAAAACAAACAAAAAAGTTCCATAGACTTTCCTGCCCAGGTTGCCCGCAAAGATGCTCAGATCTCAGCCTCCTGAGTAGCTAGGATTATGGGCGTGAGCCACAAGTGCTTGGCTCTAGCTGTTGTTTTTAAAAGCTTCTTGGGGAATCTGGTACCACTGGTTCAGGCCTGCAGAAGGTTCATTGGACTCTTCATAGGAGTATTAATCATCACCAAAAAGCTGGAAGTGGAGCTGTGGCTCAAGTGGTAGAGTGCTAGTCTTCAGAAAAAAAAAAAAAAGCTCAAGGATAGCACTCAGGCCTTGAGTTCAAGCTCCAAACTGGCATAAAACAAACAAACAAACAAACAAGAGGCAGAGATTAGAGGATCATGGTTTGAGGCTACCCCAGGCAGGTCAGCAAGATGCCATTTCAACCAACAAGCCGTTTGTGGGGCTACAAGCCTTTCATATTAGCTATGCGGGAGGTCATGGGTATGAGGATAGCAGTCTGAGGCTGAACTCGGGCAAAAACTTGTGAGACTCCAGCCCCCAAAGATAATTAAATCAGCCGGGTGCCAGGGGCTCACGCCTGTCATCCTAGCTACTCAGGAGGCTGAGATCTGAGGATCGCGGTTCAAAGCCAGCCAGGGCAGCAAAGTCCAGGAGACTCTTGTCTCCAATGAATCACCAGAAAACTAGAAATGGTGCTGTGGCTCAAGTGTTAGAGCGCTCGCCTTGAGCTGAAGAGCTCAGTCAGGGATAGCGCCCAGGCCCAGAGTTCAAGCCCCACGACCAACAAAAGCAAAACAAAACAAAAGTTAAATCCCAAAGGGCTGGTGGTGTGGCTCAGCTCTAGGTACCTGCTGAGCAAGGGAAGACACTGAGTTCAAACCAAGTTCAAACTCCAGTACTGCCAAAATGAAAAACAAAATAACCCTTTTGTTACAAGCACCGCTCACCTGAGTGTCTACCCCGGGGCAGCGGCCCTCCTGAGGCTCTGAGCTGCTCTCAGAACAAGACCCAACTGTCTGGCCCCTCTCCCCCCAGGGTGGCCCTTGCGCCACCACCTCGGTCACCACCCCACCCCAACACCTCCCTGGCCACGCCGGTGCTTCACAGCGGGGAGGGTGGGCAGGCCGGGGCGGCCCAGGGCCCCAGTCTCTGGCTCTGGCCACAGGCCAAGCGTGTGCTCACCCAGTGCCTTGCACAGCTCGGGGTGCTTCACCCCGATCGTCTTCAACCTCTGCAGCAGCTCCGACGACGTCAGCTGCCGGACCAGGTAGAGCGCCACGGAGTAGCTCTGCACGGGGCACAGGTGTGGGGCGGGTCAGGGTGCTGCGACGGGGGGGGGGGGGGGTGAGGGCGGGCGGGCAAGCGGCTCACCTTGCCGTAGTTTCCCCACGTGACAGTGATGCGGTTGGTGGCCGAGGACAGGTACATGAGGTGGGTGAGGTTGATGGGCCGGCAAGGCCGCTTGGGCTCCACGCCAGGCTTGTTGGAAGGGTAGTAGCCCTGGGGGGACGCGGCTGCTCAGGCCCCTGCAGCGGTCCCCCTCTCCCCACACCTCACCCCGCCGCCCCTGTGAGGGCGCTCACCGGGACGGAGCAGTAGCTGTGGTTGACCTTCACGGCGATGTTCGGGGGGTACTGGTCCTCCTGAGGGCAGCTGGTGTCTGAGTAGCAGATTCTGTAACACGGGGCGACCCAGGGGCTGCAGGGGCCACACTGGGTCCAGTGAGGGTGACAGGGGTTGCGGGTATCTGGGCTTCAGGGTGAGCCCCAAGAAGGCAGTGGAGAAGGGGGTGCGGATGGGGGGGGCGGTACAGGGCAGGGGGCGTACCTGAGGACCACCTGCACGGCTTTCACTCCAGGTTGAAGCTCTCTATGGATGCACAACAGGACCCAAGGGAGGAAGAGGGGGTCAGGGAGGCAGCGTCACGCCACGCCACGCCACACTGACCAGCCCTTTACCACCCCAAGCAGCCAGAGGCTGGCAGGTGGCATCAGCAACACCTGTCCCATGCTGCCCAAGTCCCGCCCTGAATCCCCTGGAGAAAAGAATAGCTCCTGGCCTCGCTGGGGGAGCGGGCATCGCTCAGGGCCTTGGGGGCCAAGGTGGGTCATGCAGGGACACCCAAGGACACGGTGTGTCTGCTCAATGGCCAGCGTGGTTCTGCTGCAGCTGGAGCAGGCGCGCGGCCGGCTCGCGGCCTCACCGGGGACCCAGGGCTGTGCCTGGGGACACCTAGCTGTCGTGATCAGGCGCTCTTGGCATGGAGAGGGCGCAGGGCCCAGAATACCACCCCAGAGAATTACCAGCAGTGTCCGCGGTGTTGGGGGTGGGGGGAGGAGGAAGCTTGTTAAAAGGGGGCGTCTGGGCTGGGAAGGTGGCTCAGTGGTAGAGTGCTTGCCTAGCATGCATGAAGCCCTGGGTTCCATTCCTCAGTACCACATAAGCAGAAAACACTGGAAGTGGCGCTGTGGCTCAAGTGCTAGCCTTGAGCAAAAGAAACTCAGGGACAGTACCCAGGCCCTGAGTTCAAGCCTCAGGACTGGCAAAGAAAAAGGTGGGGAGGGGGCTGGGAAGGTGGCTCAGTGGTAGAGCGCTTGCCTTGCATGCCTGAGGCCCTGGGTTCGATTCCTCAGCACCACATAAGCAAAAAGAAAAAACCCGGAGTGGCGCTGTGACTCAAGTGGTAGAGTGCTAGCCTTGAGCTGAAGAGCTGAGGGACAGCGCCCAGGCCCAGAGTTCAGGCCCCACGACCCAAAAAAAAAAAAAAAAAGAAAGAAAGAAAAAGGTGGAGAGGGGAAAAATCTACCTCTGGAGGGATAAAGGGTCAAAGTACATGTCACTCTAGGGTCAAAGGTCAAAGTACATGCCATCCCCAAGCAGGAGAGGTATGGGGCCTAGGTCAGCCGGGGGTGACCACTGAGGCGGAGGGCGGGGCCGCACACCTGGAGCTCCGGATGAGGTCCACCTGTCTGGGTGTCAGGGCGAAGATGCAGGGACTTTCCTGAAGCTTCTCGGCGTTCTGTGGGACTGAAGGCAGACAGGGTCAGGGTCATGGCCACGGCCAGCCCTCTTCAGACCAGGAACAGGAAACAGGAAGCTGCTGACAGCTGGGGACTAAGGCAAAGCCATCCAGGGCGGAGTGTGAGGGGGGACGCTGGGCAGGAAACAACAGTGCTACCTGGCTGTGGTCCTGATTTAGGGGCCCTCGTGGAGCTCAGGCCATGCAGGTAAGAGATGGTGGCGCCCCCTGGTGAGCCCTGCCTGCCCGCCCTTGCTGGCAATGTGCCCTTCAGCGGTAGCCATGGCGGCGCTGGGGCCCCCGGCGCGGGGCCTGCAGGGGCGAGGCACCGGGCCTCCCAGGGCCTCCCAGGGCACAGGAGCAGAAGGCACAGAACTGGCTGCCGGCAGGGACAGAGGGCCGTGGGGCCTTACTCACAGTCACACCACCACTGGAGCAGAGGGCCGGGAAAGTTCTGAGGGCAGTGGGGCTCTTCCCTCTCATAACTGACAGAGCCATGGGGGCTCAAAGAGAATGCTTTCAGTAAGCGAGGGATGCAGTACTCCTACATCAGGGGGACACCGGCAAAGCCATACCTGGGGACCGGTGGGGGCAAGTAATTGCTAATTAAAAAAAAAAAAAAGCAGAAGCTGGGCACTGGTGGCTCACGCCTGTCATCCTAGCTATGCAGGAGGCTGAGATCTGAGAATTGCAGTCCAAAGCCAGCCCAGGCAGGAATGTCCATGAGACTCTTACCTCCAATGAACCACCAGAAAACCGGAAATGGTGCTATGGCTCAAGTGGTAGAGCGCTAGCCTTGAGTTGAAGAGCTCAGAGACAGCCTGCAGGCCCAGAGTTCAAGACCCACAACCGACCAAAAAAATAAAAAGTGGGATAAGCCAGGCTCCAGGAGTTCATGCCCTAAAACACCTGAGATCCAGAGGACTGTGGTTCAAAGTCAACCTGGGCAGAAAAGCTGCCGCAAGACTCCATCTCTAAAATAAACAGTAGCCGGGCACTGGTGGCTCACGCCTGTAATCCTAGCTACTCAGGAGGCTGAGATCTGAGGATCTAGGTTCAAAGCCAGCCTGGGCAAGGAAGTCCGAGAAACTCTTATCTCTAATAAACCAAAAAACCAGAAGTGGCACTGTAGCTCAAATGGTAGAGTGCTAGCCTTGAGCTGAGGGACAGCGCTCAGACCCAGAGTTCAAGCCCCATGATCGACAATAGAATAAAATAAAATAAACAGTAGCGGGGCGCTGGTGGCTCACGCCTATATATCCTAGCTACTTAGGAATTTGAGATCTGCGGACTGCATTACAGTATCATCCAGGAGACTTTTTTTTGGCCAGTCCTAGGCCTTGAACTCAGGGCCTGGGCACTGTCCCTCTTTTGCTCAAGGCTAGCATTCTATCACTTGAGCCACAGCACCACTTCCGGCTTTTCCTGTTTACGTGGCGCTGAGGAATTGAACTCAGGGCTTCCTGCATGCTAGGCAAGCATTCTACCACTAAGCCGCCTTCCCAGCCCCTACGAGACTCTTATCTCCAATTAATCACAGAAAAAGCCAGAAGTGGATCTATGGCTCAAGTGGTAGAGTGCTAGCTTTAGCTAAAAAAGGAGCTCAGAGACAGTGCCTAGGACCAGAGTTCAAGCCCCAGGACTGGCGAAAAATAAAGTATAATCAGTAAAAACTCTGGCCGGAGGCATGGCCCAAGTAGTAGTGTCAGTGGAACAAGCAACCGTAGCAAGCAGGGGTCCTGAGGTCAAACCCCATTACTGGCATGACTGGTAAGTAGGCAGACAGGTCGATGGGCAGACACCCTGGAAGTTTGGATAAGGAGCTCTCTCCTGAGGTTTTTGTTTGTTTTCGGTCTCGAACATGTACCCTTCAGCTCCAGGCGAGCACTCTACCACTTGAGCCACAGCACCACGTCCTCCTGAGTACTTTTGTTGGGTGCTGAGTGTACACTGCACTACACAATAACACTCGGGAGGAGGGGACAGGGAGCAGTCCCAGCACGCTCATGTGTTCCCAAGCCTTCAGATGTCCCATCCCTTGCAGGGAAGGCTGCCCTGTTTCCAGAGACCCCAGTGTCCTCTCTGGGTGACTTGTATCTGTCATCTGTCAGCACCCTGTGTGCTAAGGTCTTATTTGGAGACAGGATTTTACTACTATGCATCCAGGCTGGCCTGCAACTTGAGATCTTCCTGCCTCAGCCTCTACAGTGCTGGGATTTACAGGTGTGGACCAAAATACCTTGCTAGACACAGTTTTTAAAAATCCAATGGAAGCCCTGGCTAGGGGAGTCCCTGAAGAGGGGATACGAGGCCTGGGCCCCTGGGCTTGGGACACTGGAGGGACATGCCTAGTTTCACCCTGCAAACTACTTAGAGCAGGGACAGCCAATGCTCCCATAAATTATGGCCCCAAAAGCCCTTCCAGGGGCATGCTCAGGCCAGTGGTGCCTTCTGTGACCTCTCCCAGTGAAGGGCTGGGGCAATCACAGGGCTGACTAGCAAGGATAAGGTCCTGAGTTCAAACTCCAGTTGCCACCAAGAGTAAAAGTCTTTTTTTTTTTTTTTAAAGGGCCCTGGCCAGGCGCTGGTGGCTCATGCAGGTAATCCTTGCTACTCAGGAGGCTGAGATCTGAGAATCACAGTTTGCGGCCAGCCAGAGCAGGAAAGTCCATGAATCTCTCATCTCCAATATACCACTAAGAAAAAGCTGGAAGCGGCACAGAGGCTCAAGTGGTAGAGCACTAGGCCTTGAACATAGAGAAACTCAGGGACAGAGCTGAGGCCGCGTTGAAGCCCTAGGACCAGCACTAAAAACAAAACAAAACAAAGGGAACCAGGTGCCAGTGGCTCACGCCTGTCATCCTAGCTACTCAGGAGGCTGAGATCTGAGGATCACGGTTCAAAGCCAGACCATGCAGGAAAGTCTGTGAGATTCTTATCTCCAGAAAACCAGAACTGGCACTGTGGCTCGTGGTAGAGCATTTGCCTTGAGCTGAAGAACTGAAGGACAGCGCCCAGGCCCAGAGTTCAAGCCCCACGACTGAAAAAACCAAACAAGCCAAAACAAAACAAAAAAACAAAGGGTTCTGTGGACAAGGCCAGGTGCCTATGACAACCGCCTATGACTGCCCCCTGACCCCAGCAGGCCAAGTGCCAGAACCTTCTGAATCCCAACCTGGAGACCAGGTGATGCAGAGGCCAGACCTAGGACTCTTAGAAGCCGGCGGCTGGGGTTCAGATCCAGCCCTGGAGGGCCTCCCCCCCCCCCACAGGCTGCTTTCTCTGGGTGCCCAGGAAGAGGCGGCTGCGGCCGGCTTGAGTTTGTTTGTTAAGCACTCGCTGGTCCCTGGGCGATAGCAGACTGTGGAGCCAGGGCTAGGGCCCAGAAGGAAGGCGTCTAATTGGGGAGCAGACGCGCCCAGATCTGCCCAGGTGTGTGGGGAGCAATTACTCCAGGGCAGGGTGCAGGGAAGGCCTCACAGGGCTGACATCTGAGCAGGCGTGGGGGGGGGGGAGAAGGACGCTGGACGCTGGACACTGGCTAGGAAAGTCAACACGCCATGCCCCCCTGGCCTGCAAGGTCTCGGTGTCCAGGGCTGGTCCCTAGCTCGGAAGGCCACGCCAGTTTCTCTTTGACCAAGAATCAGGAGTACTTCCTAAGGGCTCCTGTGTGTAGGTGAGGTTGGGCCGTGCCATTGTCCCCAAACCTGCTTCTACCAGGCTGGCCAGGGGCAAGCCAGCCACTCCCTCATCTCCCAGCTCCCTCCAATCACCCGCTCTCCCAGGCCTTCCTGGATTACATCCCCAGCACCCACAGCACTTCTACTCCTCATTGGAGGTGAGTTCAAACCCCAGGGCATCACAGACCCTCTCCCTCAGCCCATCTCTTGGCTCCGGGATGACGGGTCCAGCGGAACCCTGTCCACAGTGAGTGTGGGACGGGTCCCACCCCCCAGGCCTGGACTCCACAGGGGCTGCCACCACCTCCCCCTCGCCTGCCAGGGCCTTGGCACTCTTGCTGAGTCTTTTTCTTTTGGTTTCCCTGCAGTGTTTGAGACCAGTGTCTTTTTTTCCTTTCTTGTTTCTCTTTGTGCCAGTCCTAGGGCTTGAACTTAAGAGCTTAGGTACTGCCGCTGAGATTTTTTGCTCAAGAATGGCACTCTATCACTTGAGCCACAGCTCCACTTCTGGCGTTTTGCTGGTTAATTGGAGAGAAGAATTTCACAGGCTTTCACAGACTGAGCTGGCTTCAAATCATGATCCTCAGACCTCAGCTTCCTGAGTAGCTAGGATATCAGGCTTGAGCCACCTAGCACTAGAACCTGGCTCCCGTGCCTGCCAGGAAAATGGTTACTACTAAAGTCACACCTCAACCCTGTCTTGCTATGTGGACCAGCTGGCCTGGAACTCACCACGCTCCCGCCTCATCCTGCCAAACAGCTGGAATGACAGGCATGACCACCTATATTCCTCTTCTGGAACACTCCTATCCGTCCCTGTGCTTTATAAACTGTAGCCTGCCCTCTTTGCCTGACTTCCTGCAAGACCTGCCTCCCACCTCTACCCCTTTGCTCTGTGGGCCAGCACAGCATTAGGTCCAGGAGAAGGGGTGGTTCTGTGCGAAGATCATATCTGTGATCTTGGGATCCTAGCTATGGAAGTCACAGACAAGAAGATTGGAGACTGAGTACATCCCTCGGCAAAAACAAGAGACTACCTGAAAAATAAGGTAAAAAGGACTAGAGGTTAACAGGGTGCTGGTGGTACACGTCTGTAATCCTAGCTACTCTTACTCAAGAGGCTGAAATCTGAGGATCAGAGGCTGAAATGTGAGGATCATGGTTCAAAGCCAGCCCAGTCAGGAAAGTCTGTGAGGCTCCTACCTCCAATAAACTGCGCGCGCGCGCGCACACACACGCACGCACGCACACACACACACACACACAGAACTGGAGCTGTGGTAGAATGCTAGCAAAGCTTAGGAACAGGCCCCATATTCAAGCTCTGGGACTGGTATTCCTTATTCCCCCCCCCCCCGAAAAAGTCGGAGCTGGAGTGGCAGGGTGTCAACTGCTATGGGTAGGCACATGGAGTTTGAGGCCAGCCTGGGCTACATTATCTAGTCCCTGTCCCAACAAACCAGAAGAGAAAGAAAAGCTCCTTCTGGCTGCTGACCACCAGCCCGAGGGGGTGGAGCTAGGAGGAGGCCGGTCAGCTGGACAGGTGGACATTGGCTGCCAGGACTGGAAGACTAGAGGTAAAGTGAGCAGAATGGCAGGGGGGGAGAGGGGGAGAGGGAGCAGAATGGTTCCAGCCCACCCCAACAGCCTGCGGGGGGGGGGGAATTCTGACTCCCCCACTCTGGGATGAATGTGACTACCCAGGCTCCAGAGCACAGGATAGAACCCAGACAGTTCCAAAGGACACCATACCCTCAGCCTCTTTAGTGACTCTAAAGGGTCCAGTTTTGTTTTTTTTTTTGCTTATGTGGTGCTGAGGAATGGAACCCAGGGCCTCATGCATGCAAGGCAAGCGCTCTACCACTGAGCCAACTTCCCAGCCCTAAAGGGTCCAGTTTTAAGCATAAGACACACCAGCAATGCTGGACACTAGTGGCTCACGCCTATAATCTTTACCACTCAGGAGGCTGAGATCTGAGGACTGAGGTCTGACACTAGCTAGGGCAGGAAAAGTCTGTAAGACTCTTAACCACCAATTAACCACCAAAAAGCTGGGTGGAGCTGTGGCTCAAGTGGTAGAGCGCCGGCTTTGAGTGACAATGCTAAGGGATAGCACTTAGGCCCTAAGTTCAAGCTCCAATACTGACAGCCATACAAAGAAGACACACCAGCAAGCTGGACGAGAAGCCGCAGTGATCCCCACAGCCCTCCGTCGGCTGTGTCCCTGCCCCAGCACCCCATACTCGCCCACACAATGGGCCATTCAGTGGCATGAGCGAGCCCCCTCTGCCTGGCACTTTCCGTCCCATGCCCCCATGCCAGGAGCACACGCCCCACCCTCCTGGGCCCTCGAGGCCACCATCCTCACAAATGCACAGTAATGGCTCCTGACACTCCGAGCCCAGGCTTAGGAGGAAGGTGAGGGGCGTGTGCGTGCTGCGCCAGGCTCCTCAGCCAGCATCAGTGCCACCCAGCTCTGGGCGCAAGAGCAGCTTGGGGTTCGCCTCCCCAACTCCCATACCCACTCCCACGATGGCCTCTTTTCTCGCCTGCACCCCTTGGTCAGGTTCCAGCTGCTAATCCTCAAGCAACACAGGGGCCGTGTGTTCCTGGGCCCTGGATCAGGCAATGGCCTTCTGCCTTGGCCTGCCTGGCTCCTGGCTGGAAAGCCACCCAGAGACCCCTGTGCTAAGGCCGCGCAGGTGCTGTCTGTGGGGAAAGGGGTCGTGCTGGGAGGACAGATGAGCCTGCTGTGGCAGCCTGGGCAAGGCTCCTAACCTCTCTGAGCATGGGCCCTCCCTCAGAAGTGGCTCCTGTGTCTCTATAACGGCCAGCCATGCTCTCCTGGGCTCGGGGTCCAGCTCCTGGTCTGCGGCTGCTCTGCCTCCCCTCCCCCACCCAGCACACCACCGGGGTGATTTATGGTTCCTGTCTGCCTGGCGCAGGCTCTAGCCCAGAGCTCAGAGCCAGCATGGTTCTTCCGGGGAATCGGATCGGAGCCTGTGGGCCTCGCTCCGGTTAGTGGGTCGTGGCCAGGGCAAGGAGGAAGGGGCAGCAGACAGAACTGGCCCCTGGTCAGGCCTCAGGCGATGCCAGCACTCCATGGTGGGGAGAGCCATGCCCAGGGTGAGGTGCTTTGAACCACCATGGGTTCCGGAACATGAGGCCAACTGCCTCCAGCCTAGAGTCTGTGCTCTTCCTAAGCCCCAGGAAGCCCCTCAGGACCCCCAGAGCATGAGGGCCCATGGTAGGTGGTGCCCTGGTGGGATGGGGGGTTTGCTCTCAGGCCTCCCCGCTATGGGGAGGGGAAGGAAGGGAGGGCGTGCGGCCTCTTTGTTCTAAGTGCAGCAGAGGCTGCTGGTGCAAACAGGGGAGCAGGCTCTCCCGGAGATCAGGTGACCAGGGTCCCAGGGGGGGCCCAGGGCAGTGATGCATTGTGGGGCGGAGCAGTGGAGCAAGCGGGAGGCCAGCCCACCCTGCAGGGAGGAGGCCCGTCATGCCCTACAGGGAGATCCAGTCACCTCCGGCCCAGACCCACCAGCACCCAGCCTGGCTCACACTTCCCTGTGACTTCGGTCATTCTCCAGACTCCTAGAGTCCAAACTGATCTTCAGAATCGCCCGCCATTCCCGAGGTCCCCATACTCTTCCGGGGAGAGCCCAGAGAAGGGAGGAACTGAAAGAGCACTCAGGCTGGGGAAGCCAGCCAGGAAGAACCGGGGATGAGCTCTGATCCCCAGTCAACTATTAGGCCAACCTGCTCAAAGAGGTTCTGGTGCCAGTCTCCTGCACCATGCAAGGTCTCAGCAGAGCACACCAGAGGGTGGAGCTTTAGATCAGAGTGCAATGGCTCACACCAGAGGAAAGCCAGCATCAGGCAGAAGGTGGAGGCTCTGGGGGCTGCAGGATGGAACCCATGCCAGTCCTTCTGCCCTCCCTCTCCTGCAGCCCCGCCAGAAACCACAGCCCTTCTCCCAACCTCCTGCAGCCCAGAGGCAGCAGGCAGGAGGGCAGATCAACCATCAACCACTCCTCATTCTCCCCCTCCACCAGAGCAGGGGAGGGGAGCGGAGGGGGCTGGCTGGCACTAGTCTGTGCTGAATGGCGGCGCATGCCAGAGAGGCCCCAGGGCCAGGCAGGAAGCTGGGTCAGCAGTGGGGGAGGCATGGAGGTTCTGAACCACTGGGCCCAGTGGGGGTGGAGAGGGTTGGGGAGTTAAGACCCACCCACTCTGCCACAACAGTGAAGGTACCAAGGAAGGCGGTGTACACTGCAGTTCCAAGTGGGGTGCCGCAGGAGGCCACCCACGGGAGGGCAGAGGGCTCTACCTGTCTGTCCGTGCTGCAAGCCCAGCTCCTGGCACTGTGAGGCACCTGCAGATGCCCATAAATACTGGCTGTGAGAGCACGTGGATGGGAGGGTAACCAGGCAGCCGGACACAATGGGCCAGGTCTCCAGCTGATGGTGCCAGTTGAGTACCTAGTAAAAGCTGGGTGCTGGGTAGGAGCCCACCAAGGTCAGGAACGGCTGTCTGGCTCTGGCTGAGGGGCTAGGGGGACCTGCCACTGCGAGTCCGGGCTGGTAAGGCCTCCTCTGGCCTGAACTAGGGGCAGCATCTGAGGCTGAGACCAGGCGCCCAGCCTCCCTGCAGCCTAGGTGACAGACACTGCCAGGGAGAGGGCCTGGCCTGTCCACACTGCTCCTACAGCCAAGTTCTAGTTCCCAGCTCCATCAACACTGCGACAAAGAAGCAGAGACAGGAAGGACAGTGGAGCTTGGATCTGTCATCTCCACCCTGTGGCCCCCAGCCTGAGCTGGCTGTCAGGTTACCTGAGGCCTCCTTGCTGGGAATGTCCTCCCTCCAGATAGGTCAGAGGGTCACACACCATTTTTCAGCCCCTTTCTACAAGGACTAAGCACAGGTCACAGTGAGTGGAAGGCCTCTGTGTGAGTGATGGGAAAAGTAACGGAACAGGGCAAAAGGGAAGGGGTGGTGTGGCCACACCTGTAAGCCCAGCACCGGGGAGGCTGAGGTAAGGAGATGGGAATTCCAGCCCCATTGGGCTCCTAACAAAGGACTGTGGCTTCCAGCTGGGCCGTGTGTGTGCTCACAGAAGCTGGCTCTCTACCTCCCTCTCAGGACACTCACTCTGGGACACCAGAGCCACCAGGCTAAGGACATTCAGATAACTTATGCATGCAGCCTCCACAGTCTGAGGAAGGGCTCTTCTAGCCTCAGCCAACCCTTCAGATGAGTGGCCCAGTAGGTGGCCCACATTCTACAACCTCAGAGGTATGAACCAGATGCTCCCAGTTTACTGCAAATCTGTCCACAAACCCACAGCTTATTCTGTGTGTGTGTGTGTGTGTGTGTGTGTGTGTGTGTGCGTGTGTGTGTGTGTGTCTGTCTGTCTGTCTTGGTCTTGGGGCTTGAACTCAGGGCCTGGGCACTGTTCCTGAACTTTTGTGCTCAAGGCTGGGGCTCTACTATTTGAGCCACAGCCCCACTTTTGGATTTTCAGTAGTTCATTGGAGATAAGAATCTCAGGAACTTTCCCAGCTGGCTGGAACTCTGATCCTCAGATCTGTCTTTTCAGTAGCTAGGAGCCATGGGTGCCCGGCTTCCACAGCTGCTGTGTTAAGCAGCTGGGTTGGGGGCAATTTGTTTCGCAGGTACAGTAACCCACAGTAGACCCAGTGGCTTTGCTGCCAGGAAAGACGAACCCCAGGGTCCCTCGGGACAGGCGGCGCAAGGCAGCGGCTACTCACCTAACTCGGTGGGCTTCAGCAGCTCGTCCAGCATGTTGAAGAAGGGCAGCTTCACCAGGCGGACTTCTGGCTTGAGGGTCTTGGCAGGCAATCGTCCAAGTCCATTTAGATACTTTCCGTAGAGCACAGGGTAGTCAATATTGGGGCCCGACAGCGGAGTCCTGGGTACCGTGCCAGCCCGGTCGTAGGTGGAGTGCACGGTAAGAGGGTCCAGGGGCCGGTGGGGCTGTGGGCCAGGCTCCACGTTCTTCTTGGCATAGCGTGTCTCGTAGAGTTCCTTGATCTTCTTGAACAGCTCCGGGCTGCAGTCGAACTGCACCAGCTGCAGGGCCCTGGTGACCAGCTCGTGCTTCAGGCCACTCTTGCTGCGGCCCACGAATCCCAGCAACATCTGGAGGTCGGACACGCGGAAGCTCATCACCATGTTCTGAGGGAAGCAAGCACACACAGCGCTCAGGGAATTGCATAGCACTCGGGCACACGGAAGCTCATCACCATGTTCTGAGGGAAGCAAGCACGCACATGAGTGCGCACGCACACACACACAGCACTCAGGGAAATGCATAGCACTTGGGCACATGGGAGCTCATCACCATGTTCTGAGGGAAGCAAGCACGCATATGCGTGCGCACGCACACACACACACGCACACACACAGCACTCAGGGAAATGCATAGCACTCGGACACACGAAAGCTCAACACCATGTTCTGAGGGAAGCAAGCACGCACATGAGTGCGCACGCACACACACACAGCACTCAGGGAAATGCATAGCACTTGGGCACATGGAAGCTCAACACCATGTTCTGAGGGAAGTGCACGCACGCACACGCACACGCACACACACACACACACACACACACACACAGCATTCAGGGAAATGCATAACACTGGGACATGCGGAAGCTCATCACCATGTTCTGAGGGAAGCAAGCACACGCAGCGCTCCGATGGCCTGTTGGGGGGTGTCTGGCTGACCCAGGGTGTCCGAGAGAGAGCTGTTCCAAACCATCCTGTCCACCACCAGGAAGCCTGCCCCCCTCCAACTTTCCATGCGGCAGGAGCTCCTCCCACTGCCCCGCCCCCCACATCTATTTTAGGTTCTTCTTTTTTTTTTTCATCATCTTTGCACCTGAAAGCATCACCAGGGCAGGAACTGGCAATCTTCCCCATAAACTGGCTCTTCCCTGGGCTGGGAAGGTGGCTCAGTGGTAGAGCGCTTGCCTTGCATGAGGCCCTGGGTTCGATTCCTCAGCACCACATAAGCAAAAAGAAAAAAGCTGGAAGTGGCGCTGTGGCTCAAATGGTAGAGCACTCGCCTTGAGCTGAAGAGCTGAGGGACAGCGCCCAGGCCCAGAATTCAAGCCCACAACTGGACCCCCCAAAAAAACCCAAAAAACAAAAAACTGGCTCTTCCCAATAAATACCGGTGTGGGCTGACAGCTTCCCTGATCCCCATCCTTTCCTCAGAGCGGGAAGCTGGGGGGGCCCTGGCAAAGCCATTGCTCTAGCCACAAACACACGTAACCACGGCCATGCTGGACCTTACACTAGTCACCTGCTGGAAACTGAGTCTGAAACTTCACTCTCCAGACGACTCCCAATACACCCCATTCCCATAGGCATCTGCTCAGATGGGCACCATCTGGCTCAGGCAGGGGCTTGCCCCTGGGCACCCTGGACATGGCTGGCTTGCCTCTGGGGACATTCTGAGCACTTCCGGGTTCCTAGCAGCATCCCTGGCCTCCACCTTATTCCATCCTGGAGCTTCCCCAGTGGTGACAGACATGTCCCCAGATACAGCCCAGTGTCCCCAGGGGCAGCATGGATCACAGTTGAGAAGAGCTGGTCTCACAGGCTAATTAATCGCTGAGCTAGTGGCAAAGTGACGGGTGACACTCAGCAGGACCTGCCAGCTACGCCAAGGCAAACCAGAGCTCAGCAGACACTCATGTGCGACCTGGGCTCTGCGGTAGGAGCTGCACGTCCGTGTAAAGGTGGGCCTGTACTCCATCAGGCAGGCAGGTGAGGAAACTGAGGATGGGAGGGAGAAGAGGCAGGGCTGGGGTCTGGGCCTGTGGCCAGCCACTGCACTCCTAAAGAATTTATTTAGGGGCTGGGAAGGTGGCTCAGTGGTAGAGCGCTTGCCTTGCATGCTTGAGGCCCTTGGTTCGATTTCTCAGCACCACATCAGCAAAAATAAAAAAGCCGGAAGTGGCGCTGTGGCTCAAGTGGTAGAGCGCTAGCCTTGAACTGAAAAGCTGAGGGACAGCGCCTAGTCCCAGAGTTCAAGCCCCACAACCAGACCAAAAAAAAAAAAAGAATTTATTTTTTTATTTTTATTTTTGCCAGTCCTGGGCCTTGAGTCAGGGCCTGGGCACTGTCCCTAAGCTTCTTTTGCTCAAGGCTAGCACTCTACCACTTGCACCAACGCACCACTTTTAGCTTTTTCTGTGTATGTGGTACTGAAGAATAGAACCCAGGGCTTCATGCATGCTAGGCAAGCACTCTACCAATAAGCCCACTAAGCCATATTCCCAGCCCAGAAATTTTCTTACACACACACTGCACAGGGAAGAGCAGATTGGCGGGGGGCGGGGTGGGGGAGCACTGGGTCACCACACCTGCTGAGGAGCTTACCAATGGCTCTCAGAGAGCCAGCCATGCTTTAAACACAAAGATGCTCTGCTCCCTTGGCCTGACTTCCTACCTTGTACAGAAAGAAACAGCTTGTGGACAAGATGTTCCTTCTGGAAGTGGCTCAAGCCTTTTAGGAGGGATAGGTGTGTGGTCAGCTGGGAGCTGACCAGGATGCACCAGCAAGAGCAGGGAATTCACAGCCCTTCCAACATCCTCAGCTCCAGATCCCCTGCTAGTTAGCCCAGGGCCTGAAAGCCAGCCACTCCAACATCAGACTGGGCACCACAGAGCATAGCCCTCTTGCCTGACCATATGTTCCCGACTCACATTTCCCCACAGCTGCCACTCCTGAGCCCGTCCTGGACACTGGGGCATGAGGGGTAACAGACAGACATCCAAGAAGCCTCAGATGCAGTGAAGAGCACTTCCTGTTCTGTCCATCCAGACCTGCCTGCCTTTGGGCTGTTTGTAAACAGGGCGGGGGGGGGGGAGCAGCAGGAGGCTGACACAGCTCCTCCACCATCCCGGATGACTGCACCCTCAAACCTGCCTCAGCATCGGTTTCGTATGCCTGTGTACCAATCCTACATGTTCTCCATCAGGACCCTGTGCACACTGAAAGGCAAACTCTTGGGCATTTATCCCACAGGGCAGGGAGAGCTACTGAAGAAAGAGGGGACATTTCAACTACAGTTAAGGCAGAGACCAGAGCAAGAGACTCCAGGGGATAGAAGGTCCCTATTCTTCGCAGTTCAGAAAACTTGAAAGGTCAACGTGACTTAATGGGGGTGGGGGGATTGCCACCATAGGTCATGCAGAGGACATCAGATCAAATTTCAAGGCAGCCCCTACCCTCTGCAGGGAGGGTCCAGAGGTGCAGCCCCACATGCTACAGGAGGCCACCTTTCAAGGCTCCAGGGGACTCCAAGCAGAGGCTAAGCCTCTGGGATGCAGAGTGCAGATGTCTGCCTCTCCATAATCCTGGGGAGGGGCAGATGTGTATGTGGTGCAGGTTTTGGGGAAGAGTTCTGGGGAAAGGTGGGTCTACCCTATAATCACATCCTAGAAGCTGTCTTCTAGATTGCAGGGGGGAGAAGAGTGAAGTAAGGGGAGAGGAAGGAGTGAGGAGCAAACACCAGCAGGTGAGGAACTGGGGAGGGGAGAGCAGAAAGAGGTCGAGGTCCCCCAGCTCTTAGGAGTAGCTGTCTGGGGGAGGGGTACTTCTGAAAGGAGGTCAGCTGTAAGAACACTGGACCCTCACCTGGGAAACAGACAAGCTTTCAGCAAGAGGGTTAATGGGGCCAAATCCTGGAGAGGGAAAAAAGTCTTGAAACCAAGACCCAGGAACAGAATAGGGGAGCAGCAGTGGAGGCCCACCTTAAACAGAGCCTATTAGGGACCCTCCAAGGATCAATATGGAAGACAAGGCAGAAAAAGAGGGGGACTAGAAGCCAGAAGTGGGTGCATAGGGTCCTGGGGGCTCAGTAGAAAGGAAGCCGACCCCACACGTAGACTCATCAGGAAGCAGTTTGGAGATTAAGGAGTAGAGAGAATCCCGTTTAAGAGTGGTGTGGAGAGCTCCCCCCCCCCAAAGTGAGAGATGGGACACGGAAAACGGGGAGGGAGGGGAGGCAGGAGGGAGGTGAAAGGTGGAGGGCCAACATCCAAAACTGAACG
>NW_012267280.1:1648295-1651273 GCF_000151885.1 Dipodomys ordii | reverse complement strand
TGCGCGCTGGCTGGGCCGGCTGGAGGAGGGCTTGACGCCGCGCCACGGCCACCACCGCCCGCAAACTCCCGAGCGTCTGGAGGGCCTTAACGACTTTCCGGAGGAACGGATCCCCGGCAGGTCCCGAGTTCTCACCCACGGGAGAACCGTGGACATCTCCCCGCACCTGCTCCCGCTCAGAAGCTTCCTTTGGTGCTGGTGGCTCACGCCTGTCATCCTAGCTACTCAGGAGGCTGAGATCTGAGGATCGCGGTTCGAAGCCAGCCCGGGCAGGAAAGTCTGTGATAAACCACTCACAAAACCGGAAGTGGCGCTGTGGCTCAAGTGGTAGAGCGCTCGCCTTGAGCTGAAGAGCTGAGGGACAGCGCCCAGGCCGCGAGTTCAAGCCCCACGACCGACCAAAAAAAAACAACCCAAAGTGGGGCTGACTCAAGTGGGAGAGCACCAGCCTTGAGCACAAAAAAAGCTCTAGGCGCATTCAGGCGGATTTCAGCCCCAGGATGGAGAACACTCATAAACACACAAAATGGGTTGGACGCAGTGGTGTCCTCCTTTAATTTC
Organism: Dipodomys ordii; assembly: GCF_000151885.1. Classification (NCBI taxonomy): domain Eukaryota; kingdom Metazoa; phylum Chordata; class Mammalia; order Rodentia; family Heteromyidae; genus Dipodomys; species Dipodomys ordii. Next base: position 1,650,712 of record NW_012267280.1, on the reverse strand, counting down.
AGCTTTTGAAAGGCAAAGGGATTAGGAAAACCTTGAATTCAGAGTCAGGTTACACTACATATCGCAACCCTATCTCAATTTTTTTGTTGTTGTTTTGTGCTTTTCCTGGGACTTGAACTCAGGGCCTGGGCACTGGGATTGTATGTGCAAGGCTGGCACTCTACTTCTTTAGCCACAGCTCCGCCTCTGGCTTTTTGGTGGTTAATTGGAGGTAAAAGTCTTACAAGACTTTCCTGCCTGGGTTGGCTTTAGACGACAGTCCTCAGATCTCAGCCTCCTGAGTAGCTAGGATTACAGGTGTAAGCCATTTATCAGGACTATATTTTAAATTTGCAAATGAAGACAATCATGTTGTTTGTGTTCTCTCAAAATCTACTGGTTGAAGGTGATTAGATTAGGGTTAGATGGCTTATAAAGGTGTCCTCCCTGTATTGGTATTAGCCACTGTTTTTGTTGTTGTTATTTGTTGTTTTTGTTTTTTTTCTGCCAGTCACGGGGCCTGAACTCTGGGCCTGAGCACTGTCCCTCAGCTCTTCAGCTCAAGGCTAACACTCTACCACCTAAGTGAGCTACAGCACCACTTCTGGCTTTTTCTGCTTATGTGGTCTGAGGAATGGAATTTGGCTTTATGCATACAAAGCAAGCGCTCTACCACGGAGCCACCTTCCCACACCTGCTAAGTGTTTTTTTTTGTGTGTGTGTGTTTTTGTTTTGTTTTTTATTTTGGGTCTGGTCGTGGGCCTGAACTCTGAGCCTGGGCGCTGCCCCTCAGCTCTTCAGCTCAAGGCTAGCGCTCTACCACTTGAGCCACAGCACCACTTCCGGCTTTTTTTTTTTTGCTTATGGGTGCTGAGGAATTGAACCCAGGGCCTCAAGCATGCAAGGCAAGTGCTCTACCACTGAGCCACCTTCCCAGCCCCTTTGTGTGTGTGTGTGTGTGTGTGTGTGTGTGTGTGTTTTATTAGTGGTTTGATAAGAACTAGAAAAGATGTTGGGCTGGTGACTCACACCTGTAATTCTAGCTACTTAGGAGACTAAGATCTGAGGATTGTGGTTCGAAGTCAGCAGGCCAGAAAAGTCCCCATGAGACTCTTACCTCCAATTAACCACTCAAAAATCAGAAGTCTGGCTGGGAATGTGCCTTAGTGGAGAGAGTTTGCCTAGCATGCACGAAGCCTTGGGTTTCGTTAGCATTATCCCCACCTCCAGTCCTCAGCTCCATCAAAACCTGAGCTCCTCCCTGTGTTAGAGTTCCTGCCATATAGCTGGCCACTCCCTCTCTTCTCCCACACCTATCCATGCACCGACCTTGCTACTAGCCCCAGAGCTACCCACCTGGATGGGACAAATGCCATATGCTCCCTCTCCCTGGGAGATATGGCCCCTCTAATAAACCTTATAATAATCTTTCTCCTGTGCCTGCCTGCCTCTGCGTGGTCCCCTGGGATGGTCATGATGGAGCCTAACACTTGGTGCCAAAAACCCGGGATAGGGTCCCCAGTGGATTTGCCTCCCCTGCCCACTTCAGTTGGGGGGGTCCAACCAGCTGCCCTGGGATCTAGCCCATGGTCCTTCATTGCCGATGCCAGAGGACCACCAAAGCTCCTGCCTGCCATCTCATGGTCCCCTCGGATGGCCAGGAGGACCACCAAGGTAACTTTCTCCTGACTGAGTACTCTACTTCCATCCACCACAATTTACATCTCCAATCAGGGTGAGTAAACCAGTTAGCTGGGACTGGGATCTGCTTTTCTGATTATCTGTAAGGCTACTGGGCCACTCCTAGAGAAATCTCAGCCTGCTGAATTCCCAGCTCCACCCAGGGACCTTAAGCCACAGAGCTTGAAAGGTCAAGGAAATCAGCAAGTGCCTGTGACAACTCCTTGTCCTGTTTTTTTTTTCTTCCTTATTAGCTGATGATATGGCCACTGAGGATGCTCTTTGGTTGCTTATCAGCTCCGCTGGTTTACTCTCCAACGGTAGGAAAACAATAAAATTCTTCATAAAATCTGCTCACCTTTGAGCCCAATCTTAAACTTAATGCAGTCAAATTTGGGCCCAGGGGCTGGGAAGGTGGCTCAGTGGTAGAGCGCTTGCCTTGCATGCCTGAGGCCCTGGCTTTGATTCCTCAGCACCACATAAGCAAAATGAAAAAAGCCGGAAGTGGCGCTATGGCTCAAGTGGTAGAGCGCTAGCCTTGAGCTGAAGAGCTGAGGGACAGTGCCCAGGCCTGGAGTTCAGACCCCACGACCGGACCCCAAAAAAAAAAATTGGGGCCCAAATTTGGAACTCCACTTCTGTGAGTGCAAGTGAAACTGTCTCCACGTTGTAAGGTATATTAAATAGGTAAGCTTAATTAGCTAGCTGATGAAGAGAACAACTCGTGGTATTCAGGCAGGAAATGAAGTTTATTTATC
>NW_012267280.1:1645196-1648225 GCF_000151885.1 Dipodomys ordii | reverse complement strand
CGGGCGGGGAAGCACATGGCTAAAGGGGCAGCCTATCCCTGGGCCAGGACTTATCTAAGCCTGACTCTGGAGGAGGTAGGGCCAGGTGGGGAAAACGTGTGGTCACACTGGATCAGAAAGTGACCTCAGACCTGGGACCCTCCTACAGTCAGATGGGAGGCAGGACCAGGAGCAGCCCAGGATGTGACCTAGCAAGAGGGTGAGGTGACTGCTTCCAGGGGTGCCAGTTACCTAGGTAACACAGGAACTGGACAGAAACTTAGCCAAGAGGTAGGGAGATGTCTGCACAGGGCCTGCATGGAAGGGGCGGGCCTTACACCCCTCTCTCTCCCTTTCTCTCTCACACTCTGCCTCCCTAAACTCTGCTTGCCTGCCTAAAACTACTATCAACGGGGCTGGAAGGTGGCTCAGTGGTAGAGCTCTGGCCTAGCATGCATGAAGCCCGGGATTTGATTCCTCAGTCCCACATACACAGAAAAAGCCAGAAATGGCGCTGTGGCTCAAGTGGTAGAATGCTAGCCTTGAACAAAAGAAGCTCAGGGACAGTGCCCAAGCCCTGAATTCAAGCCCTAGGATTGAAAAAAAAATCTGGGGCTGGGAAGGTGGCTCAGTGGTAGAGCGCTTGCCTTGCATGCCTGAGGCCCTGGGTTCAATTCCTCAGCACCACATAAGCAAAAAGAAAAAACGCCAGAAGTGGCACTGTGGCTCAAGTGGTAGAACGCTAGCCTTGAGCTGAAGAGCTGAGGGACAGCGGCCAGGCCCAGAGTTCAGGCCCCAGACCGGACCCAAAAAAAAGAAAAGAAAAAAGAATGTCTTTGTAGGCAAGAAAATATATGCATATATGTAAACTTGTTAAGACAAAAACTGTTATCATGTTGTAACGTTCAAACTCCAAGGAAGACCATGAGGTTTGGACTTCACCAAAAGTCTCGAAGAAATATTGCATTGTTTTAAAGAGGAACTTTAAAAGGTTTTCTGTTCTTGTTGTTTAAGTGTGGAGCTTCTGTTAAATTCTGTTTGTTGGCTAAATTTTGAGTTCTCTCTAGCACTGACCACACTGACAGATAAGAAAATCAGGATTAACAGGTGCCATCTTTGCATCAAGGTAAATCTCAGAAAAAGCTCTTGGAGGTGGAATCACACCTTTGGGTAATGGGTATGCCTGAATTCCAAGAGGCAGGGTCCGGGATATGACATCTCAAGCTCCCTGGGACCCTGCCCCCCTGAACTTGAGCTGCTCAGCACAGCTGCTGTCCGTGCCTGCTCAACTCGTTTCCCACGGACTTGACTCATAATTCTGTGACCCTCCCTGTCCTGAGCCTGTCTCCCTGTCCAGCCCAGGTACTATTATGGCATAGCACGTGTCTCTGTGTGTCTCTGTGTTGGTGTCCTGTCTCTTGTCTTCTGAAAAGTTTGTTGTTGACAAAGTTTTTTTTTTTTATATAATGTACCATGTGGTTCCATCATAATTAGACAAAATAGGGCTGGGAAGGTGGCTCAGTGGTAGAGCGCTTGCCTTGCATGCCTGAGGCCCTGGGTTCGATTCCCCAGCACCACATAAGCAAAAAAGAAAAAAAGCCGGAAGTGATGCTGTGGCTCAAAGTGGTAGAGCACTCGCCTTGAGCTGAAGAGCTGAGGGACAGCGCCCAGGCCCAGAGTTCAGGCCCCATAACTGGACCAAAAAAATAATAATAATAATTAGACAAAATAGTATCTTTTTGCCACAAAAATACCAGAAAGCCTATATAAAAATGTAAGGGCAGGGCTGGGAAGGTGGCTCAATGGTAGAGCGCTTGCCTTGCATGCCTGAGGCCCTGGGTTCGATTACCCAGCACCACATAAACACAAAGAAAAAAAAAGCCAGAAGTGGTGCTGTGGCTCAAGTGGTAGAGTGCTCGCCTTGAGCTGAAGAGCTGAGGGACAGCACCCAGGCCCAGAGTTCAGGCCCCCCGACCGGACCCCAAAAAAAAAAATGTAAGGGCACCCTATGATTTGTACACAAACATGTCTATTTGTCTATATGTAAAATAGGTAAAACTGTCATGGTTTCAAAGTTACATGCTTTGACTACAATTGTAACTAATGTAAACCTTGTAACTACGAAGCATTCTGCTTGTTAAAAGATCTTTGTCAGTGGACTCTGATTTAATCTGAGTTTCCTTGAAAATTCTGAGATCACCTGACTGTAAAGTTCTGCCCTGGGCCATACAGGCACTGGCCTCCCCACTTCTTGGTTAAGTCTCTAGCCAGTACCTGTGTCACCTAGGCAACTGGAACGCCTGGAGGCAGCCACTGCCCCGCCCCCCTCTGAGGTCACATTTTGGGCTGCCCCTGGTCACTGGACCTAGGGAGGGTCCCAGTGCCTGAGGTCACATCTACATCCAGTGTGGCCACACCATCCCTCACCTAGGCCTGGCTATACCTTCTCCCTTCCCCTTCCCTATTTAAACCCAAGGGGGGACATTGGCCTGCCCCCCTTTGGTCATGTAGTCACCATGCATAGCAGTTCGGAATAAACTCTTTCTGGGCTGGGCTAGTGGCTCAGTGGCAGAGCGCTTGCCTTGCATGCATGAGGCCCTGGCTGGGTTTGATTTCTCAGTACCACATAAGCAGAAAAAGCTGGAAGTGGCACTGTGAGCCACAGCGCCACTTCCGGCTTTTTGTATGCCACAGCGCCACTTCCCAAAAAAGCCGGAAGTGGTGCTGTGGCTCACAGTGTCACTTCCAGCTTTTTCTGCTTATGTGGTACTGAGAAATCGAACCCAGGGCCTCATGCATGCAAGGCAAGCGCTCTACCACTGAGCCACCTTCCCAGCCCCTATGAGACTCTTATCTCCAGTAAACCACCAGAAAACTAGAAATGGTACTGTGGCTTAGGTGGTAGAGCGCTAGCCTTGAGCTAAAGAGCTGAGGGACAGCGCCCAAGCCCAGAGTTCAAGCCCACTGCCACGCCGACTCCAGTGGAGTCTGCTTAGCATGGGAAACCATCTATCAGACCATGATAGGGGCTTCAGAGACCTATCTCTGAG
>NW_012267280.1:1629369-1644531 GCF_000151885.1 Dipodomys ordii | reverse complement strand
CGCACTCAGCGCTCAGCACTCAACATCCACTCCTAATGTGTGTGAGTTGTCTGTTTGCCATCTCCCCATCCTATTCCAGGTTCCTCCCCTAGGTATCCGTCGTCCCGACAGAACCCGGTCCGCGGCAGCTCACGACTGACAAAAATAAAACATAAAACATAAAAAGGCCTTAGGAAAGGGGTGGAGGAAATAAAATAAATTCTTTCTTTTGGAAAGTAAAAGGTTCAAGTATGAATGAAGTTAGTAATTAAGTTGGCCATGATTTAGGTTATTCCTTATGTCCATCTATGCTAAGAGTTAAATGTACATCTGATCATGGCTGGTAAAATAAGGCTAAGGTTTTGTTTCTCCGTTTTCCCTCCTGTGCTCAGATCAATTCTCGTAAAGATCCAGGGACCAGAGCCCTCATGGAATAAGTAAGACCTGTGGAAATGTGGGTGCTGCGGCTCACGGAGTCCTCATGGAATAAGTAAGACCTGTGGAAATGTGGGTGCTGCGGCTCACGGAGTCCGGCCACCTCCAAACATTTTCCATGCTAGTATTGATCCAGGATGCAGTTTGCTCACATGCATCAGAAAATGTCCAGGGAACAAAACAAAGTTGTCACCCTGCCTAAACCAGTGGGCACCAGCCTGCAAAAGCCAATGCACTCAGAGTAAACAAAATACGGGGAGATGTCTTTAACCATCTGCAGGGAAAACAGCAGGAGTTGTGACAATCCATGCATGCTGGGAGGTGTTACTGCAACCTGGCCCCCACTCCTTGACCATCAATGTTAGAATTAGCGCCACCTCCAGTCCTCAGCTCCATCCAGACCCAAGCTCAAGAGTTCCTGCCATATAGCCGGCCACTACTCTCTGCCCAGACCTACCTGCACATGGACCTCACCACTAGCCCCAGAGCTAAGATAGGGGCAGATGCCATATGCTCCCTCTCCCTGGAGAGATATGGCCCCTCTAATAAGCCTTATAATAATCTTTCTCCTGTGCCTGCCTGCTTGCCTCCACGTGGTCCCCTGGGATGGTTGAGGTGGATCCTGACAGGTTCAATTCCTCAGTACTACATAAACAGAAAAAGCCAGAAGTAGCGCTGTGGCTCAAAGTGGTAGAGCGCTAGCCTTGAGCAAAAGAATGCTCAGGGACAGTGCCCAGGCCCTGAGATCAAGCCCCAGGTCCGGCTCAGGGACAGCACCTGGGCCCTGAGTTTAAGCCCCACAATTGGATATATATATATATATATATATATATATATATATATATATATATGAGCTGGGTATAGTTCAACAAACCTGTATTCCCAGCACTGGAGAGGCTGAGGCAGAAGGACTAAATTCCAAACTAGCCTGAGATACATAATAAATTGCTCTCCAAAGCAAAACAAACCTGTAGCCAGTAGCTCAAAACTAATCCTACCTACTTGGGAGGCTAACTAAGATCTGAGGATTGAAGTTCAAAGCCAGCCCAAGCAGGAAAGTCTCTGTGACTGTTATCTCCATTTTACCTTTTTAGGTCCAAGACCTGTACTCAAACTTGGTATCTGATGCTTTCACTTATTGGCTAGCCCTCTGCCAACTTAGCCACACCTCCAACCCCTCTTTATCTCCAACTAACTACCAAAAAAAAAATAACAACAACAACAAAAGCTGGAAATGGAGCTGTGGCTTCAAGTGGTAGAGCACTACTAGTCTTGAGTAAAAAGGTCTTAGGGACAGTGCCCAGACCCTGAGTTCAAGCTTCAGGACCAGCACCAAAAAGCAACAACTACTGTAATCCTAGTGACTCAGGAGACTGAGATTTTAGGATTGCAGTTCAAAGAAAGCCCAAACAGGAAAGTCAGTGAGATTTTTATTTCCAGTAAAACAGCAAAAATCCATAAGTGGAGTTGTGGCTCCTGTGGTAGAGCACCACTAGCCTTAAGCAAAAATGTTAAGGGAAAATACCAGGTTCAAGTGCCAGTACTGGCAGACGCACACAAAGTAAGTCTTTTGGGAGGGTAAAGAGAGGCATAGAAATGGAGGAACAAAGGGTAAACAAATGCAACAGTGGCACTCAGTAGACACTATATTGAAAGTGAACTATACAACTTGTGGGTGGGTATGGGAGGGGAAAACTGGGAGACAGAGAAGAGGTGACACTGTCCAAGAAGCAATATACTGTTTACCTGACATGTAACTGTAACCCCTTGTACATCACATTTTTTTTTTTTTTTGTCGGTCGTGGGGCTTGAACTCTGGGCCTGGGCGCTGTCCCTCAGCTCTTCAGCTCAAGGCACGCGCTCTACCACTTGAGCTACAGCACCACTTCTGGTTTTCTGGTGGTTTATTGGAGGTAGGAGTCTCATGGTCTCTCCTGCCCGGGCTGGCTTTGAACTGCGATCCTCAGATCTCAGCCTCCTCAGTAACTAGGATGACAGGCGTGAGCCACCAGCGCCCGGCTTGTACATCACATTTATAATAACAATATTACTTATTTTTTGTCAGTTGTGGGGCCTGAACTCTGGGCCTGGGTGCTGTCCCTCAGCTCTTCAGCTCAAGGCTAGTGCTCTACCACTTGAGCCACAGTGCCACTTCCAGCTTTTTCTGCCTATGTGGTGCTGAGGAATCAAAGCCAGGGCCTCATGCTTGCAAGGCAAGCACTCTACCCCTGAGCCACCTTCCCAGCCCAATAACAATATTTTTTTAAAACTAAAAAAAATGAGTCTTTTGGAATTATCTACCTGGGCTTGCTTCAAATCTCCATCCTCATATCTCAGCCTCCTGAGTAGTTAGGCAATTATAGGTACGAGCCACTGGCACCCAGCAAATTTTTCAATTTCATGAAGATTCACAATGAGGTGTAAGGGGTTGGGAAGGTAGCTCAGTGGTAGAGTGCTTGCCTCGCAAGCATAAGGCCCTGGGTTCAATCCCTCAGCACCACATAAGCAGAAAAAGCCGGAAGTGGCGCTGTGGCTCAAGTGGTAGAACGCTAGCCTTGAGCTGAAGAGCTGAGGGACAGCACCTAGGCCTAGAGAGTTCAGCCCCCACAACTGGCAAAAAAAAAAAAAAAAACACACAATGAGGTATAAAAGTAATACAGGGATTTGTGTGCCTTTCATGTAGCATCCCTCAATAATGAAACAGAGGGACCCAGCTCTCACAGGGCACTAGGGTAGAGCTGAGGTGATGTTGAATACTGTTAAATATGATGCAGTTTTCTTTTCTTTTTCTTTTTTTTGCAAGGCAAGCACTCTACCACTTTAGCCACCTTCCCAGCCCGTTTTTGTTTGTTTGTTTTGTTTTTTCTTTTTCTGTGTTTTTGGCTGTGGGGCCTGAACACTGTCCCTCAGCTCTTCAGCTCAAGGCTAGTGATCTACCACTTGAGCCATAGTGCCACTTCTGGCTTTTTCTACTTACGTGGTGCTGAGGAATCAAACCCAGGGCCTCAGGCATACAAGGGAAGCACTCTACCACTAAGCCACCTTCCCAGTTCCATGATGCAGTTTTCTTTCTGTAGTGAATGAGCAAAATGAAGCTCTTGAATGACAGCAGAAAGACCCCTCCATTATTTTTTGGGGGGGGTCTGGTCATGGGACTTGAACCCTGGGCCTGGGCACTGTCCCTTAGCTCTTCAGCTCAAGGCTAGCGCTCTACCACTTGAGCCACAGCACCACTTCCAGCTTTTTGCTTATGTGGTGCTGAAGAATCAAACCCAGGGCCTCAGGCATGCAAGGCAAGCGCTCTACCACTGAGCCACCTTCCCAGCCCTGCTCCAGACAATGTGTACAAAACTGTGGAAAGCAGCATTCCAAATCATAGAAGTCTCAGAGAACTTTCTGAGAACCTGCAGTTATTCTTACTCAAGATGGGAAGGGAAGCACCTCTTCAGTAACTCAGCAAGAAGCTGGTAAGTGGTGTAAGGCAGCATTTGTGTCTGGTCCTTAATGCAAAGCCTATGATTGGTGCCTATGTGGGACATGTGACTAATGGAACTGGAAACTGTGCTGTGATTGGTGCAGTTATAATCCTTCATTTGCATCCCATCACCCTCTCTTGATCTACTCTGTTCTGCCCCCTGGTGGTGAATCACTAGGAAGTGCTCTTGCCTACTTTTGATTTTTATCGTAAGTAGAACAGGTTGAACTGGTCATATGAAGAGGATTGGCAGCAGAGAACAGGAAAGACTGGAACATAGAGCAGGGAAGAGAGAAAGTGGAAGACAAAGCATGCAGAGTCGAAGGCTTAGTGGGAAGGAGATTGCAGAGTTGGGGTCCTGCTAGGGCTCCTGGAAGGGTGAGGGGTACCCACATTGGAAACTTGAGAAATGCCACATAAGATGGTACTGCAGCTATTGCTTGGAGCTGAGGATATCACAGCTGTTGAGAATTGAGCTACTGGCAATCAAAATCCAGAGAGTACTAGGCTTCAGCACCAAAGTCATGTTTGGATTCGTTTTTCTTTTCCTTTTTTGTCATCGTAGGGCTTGAACCCAGGGACTGGGTGCAGTCCCTGAGTTATTCTCTCTATTCTGTTCAAGGCTAGCACTCTACCACTTTGAGCCACAGCTCCACTCCTTGTTTTCTGGTGGCTAATTGGTGATGTCTGTTGGGCTTTCCTGACTCGACTGGCTTTGAACTGTGATCCTCAGATCTCAGCCTCCTGAGTAGCTAGGATTAGAGGCAAGAACCACCAGCCCCCAGCTTTAAAGGTTTGGATTCTGGGCTGGGAAGTTGGCTCAGTGGTAGATCGCTTGCCTTGCATGCCTGAGGCCCTGGGTTCGATTCCTCAGCACCACATAAGCAAAAAGAAAAAAGCCGGAAGTGGCACTGTGGCTCAAGTGGTAGAGTGCTAGCCTTGAGCTGAAGAGCTGAGGGACAGCACCCAGGCCCAGAGTTCAGGCCCCACGACTGGACCCCCCCCAAAAAAAAGGTTTGGATTCTGAAGTCTGGCAACCCATCCATATACCTTTGGCAGTCAAGGGCCTGGGACTCCCAATACTAAGAAGAGCAGATCTTCTCATCATCTCTATCCAAGTACAGCAAGTTGACCAAGGCTAGATCATCAATAATAAAAACACATAAGTATAGTGTCCACACCTATATGCCTGAATCATGCCTATAATCTAGCTACTCAGGAGGCTGAGACCTGAGGATCATGGTTCAAAGCTAGCTCAGGCAGGAAAGCCCATGAGACTCTTATCTCCAATTAACTACCAAAAAACTGGAAGTGATGCTATGGCTCAAAGTGGTAGAGTGCTAGCCTTGAGCACAAAAACCTTAGGGACAGTGCCCAGGCCCTGTATTCAAGCCCTATGCTCAACAATAATGAAAAGAGTGTGATGTCTAAGCTGAAATACTGATGTAAGTACAATATGATCAGTACAGTACCATTCAGTAATGCCATTCACTGGTTTTTTTTTTGCCAGTCTTGGGGCTTGAACTCAGGACCTAAACATTGTCCCTGAGCTTCTTTTGCTCAAAGCTATCACTCTATCATTGAGCCACAGTGCCCTTTATGGTTTTTTCTTTTTTTTTGTTTTTTTTTTGTTTTTGTCGGTCGTGGGGCTTGAACTCTGGGCCTGGGTGCTGTCCCTCAGCTCTTCAGCTCAAGGAAAGTGCTCTACCACTTGAGCTACAGCGCCACTTCCGGTTTTCTGGTGGTTTATTGGAGATAGGAGTCTCACGGTCTCTCTTGCCCGGGCTGGCTTTGAACCGTGATCCTCAGATCTCAGCTTCCTGAGTAGCTAGTATTACAGGCGTGAGCCACCAGCGCCCAGCCTATGGTTTTTTCTGTGTAGGTGGTACTGAGGAATTGAACCCAGGGCTTCATGCATGCTAGGCAAGCACTCTACCACTAAGCCACATTCCTAGTCCTCACTAATTTTTATGTGTATATTGTGGTTTGTATGAAATTTTATCATGTGTGGTATCATGTCTGAGAGAGTTTTTATTTATTTATTTTTGTCAGTCGTGGGCTTGAACTCTGGGCCTGGGTGCTATCCCTGAGCTCTTCACCTCAAGGTGAGCACTCTACCTCTTGAGCCACAGCACCACTTCAAGTTTTCTGGTGATTAATTGGAGCTAAGAGTCTCATGGACTTTCCTGCCTGGTCTGGCTTTGAACCATGATCCGCAGATTTCAGCTTCTTGAGTAGCTAGGATTACAGGTGTGAGCTACTGGCACCCGGCGTTTATTTTGTTTGTTTGGTTGAGTTAGGATCCATATATATTTGACTGGTCTAACACTCATAATCCTCCTATCTAAGCCTTCCAGGTGCTGGGATCACATGCATTTGTAACTGTGCCCTGTTATGGGATTTTTTTTTAATTGGTTGTGAGGCTTGAACTCGGCCTGACCGCTGTCCCTGAGCTCTTCAGCTCAAGGCAAGCGTTCTATCACTAGAGCCACAGCACTACTTCCAGTTTTCAGGTGGTTTATTGGAGAAAGAGTCTCATGGACTTTCCTGCCCAGGCTGGCTTTGAACCATGTTCCTCAGATCTCAGACTCCTGAGAAGCTAGAATGACAGGCGTGAGCCACTCGCACCTGACAGATTAATAAGATATTGAATAAAATATTATTGAATAAAAAATTATTGAATAAAATATTAGTGGCTTGTGCCTGTAATCCTAGCTACTCAAGAGGCTAAATTTTGAGAATCCTTCGAAGCCAGCCTGGGCAGGAAAGTCTGTGAGACTCTTTTATCTCCAATTAACCACCTGAAAACTGTTAGTAACACTGTTGTTCAAAGTGGTAGAGCACTAGCCTTGAGCAAAAGAGCTCAGGAACAGCACATAGGCCCTGAGTTCAAGCCTCATGACTGACCAAAAAAAAGGGGGGGGCGGGTGCCAGTGGCTGACCAAAAATAAAGGTGGGGGACTGGCTCCAGTGGCCCCTGCCTGTAATCCTAGCTGCTCCTGAGGCTGAGAGCTGAGGATCACAGTTCAAAGATAGCCCAGGCAGGAAAGTCCATTAGACTCATCTGCAATAAACTACTAGAAAACCAGAAGTTGCTCAAGAGGTAGAGAGCTCTTCTTGAGCTGAAGAGCTCAGGGAAGTACCCAGGCACAGAGTTCAAACCCCATGACCTACAAAAAAAAAAAAAAGTTCCTGGATACTAGTGGTTCCTACCTATAACCTATAACCTTAGCTAACCAGGAGATCTGAGCTCTGAGGATTGCATTCAAAACCAACCCATGTAGGAAAGTCCAGGAGATTCTTACCTCCAATTATCCACCAATAAACTGGGAAGTGGAACTGTGGCTCAAGTGGTAGAACACTAGCCTCAAGTAAAACTGCTCAGAGACAACACCCAGGCTCTGATTTCTAGGCCCAGGCCCAACCTAGAAAAAAAGAAAGGAAAAAAAGGAGTAAAATAAAAGACACTCATACTACGCAAGTACTCTACCACTGAATTACATCTCTAGACCCATAAAATCGTACTTTTGAAGAATTCTAGTAAATTTCAATATAGAGTTCAACCCTCCAGTCAGGCAAACACACATACACACAGAAAACTTCTCTCCCCTCCTCCACAACAAAAAACTAGTTTCTAAACCAAAAATGGTTCTAAACACTTCTAGTCCCAGACATTATCACTCAGGAAACTGAAGGAAATAGACCAAGAGTTTGAAGCTAGCCTGGATTACAAAAACAAGACAAAATAATAACCAGGCACAGATGTTCACATTGGTAACCCAGCTACTTGGGAGATTAAGATTTGAGGGTCTCAGTCTGAAGACAGCCCTAGCAGGAAAGTCCATGAATTTCTTATCTCCAATTAACTCCTAACCCTCCATTCCCCACGTAAACCAACAGTGGAGCTGTGGTTCAAGCCTTGAGTAAAAACATTCAGAAACAGTGCCCAGGCCCTGAGTTGAAGCCTGAAAACCAGCACCCGTGCGCACACGGATCTACGAACATGGTTCAGTTATAGAGCACTTAAGGCCTTAAGTTCAATCCCTGATCCAAACAAAAAAGAAAAGAAATACAAAGCAACTAGACAGTGAAGAAAAGGAGCCGGTGGTTCTTTCAACTGGTGGAGTGTCCATTTAATAGGTGCAAGGACCTGGGATCCATGTACTGCATTGCAAACAAACAAACAAACCCTAGCCGGTGAGACAATTCAGACGACAGACTGCATTCGGTGTAACTTAATCCATAATGGTAGTGGTGACACCTGCCTTGGGAATGTAGTCCACAGCTTAGGAGCTAGCCGCAGATGCCTAATCTCAGGGGAATGAATTACACTTAAATCTTTTGACAAACTTCATAATAAAATGCTGAGCAACTTACAAACAGTAATCTGTCACCCCAGCCTTTCCACTGCAGGCATTTCCATAACAGAACTTCCCATTTTAAGTTGCACGCAAGGCCTGTCCTGTGGAACAAAAACTACATTTCCCAGAATCCTCATGAAGGAAGACTATACTTCCCAGTGCCCCTTGAATGAAAACTACATCTCCCAGAATGCTTTGCATCTCAAGCACACATTCTGTCCAATGTAACACATAGATGGCCCCCCTTTCACTTTTTTCCTTTTTCTTACTGGCCAGGGTGAAAATCTGATGTGTGTTCTCTTTGTCCATGAGGACCAGGATAATGTTTTAAAAAAAAAACAAAAGGGTAAGTCAGGCTCTCCTGGCTCACACCTATAATCCTAGCTATTCAGGAGGCTGAGATCTGAGGATCCTGGTTTGAAGTCAGTCTGGGCAGAAAAGTCCATGAGATTCTTATCTAATTATCCACAGGAAAAGCCAGACGTGGTGCTGTGGCTCAAGTGATAGGGCACTACCCTTGAAGACGCTCAGGGATAGTTCCCAGGCCAAGTTGGAGCCCTAGGACTGACAAAAAAGAAAAGGGTAAAAAGATCCTGGACACCTTACATTTTGGGGGGCAAGTCAGATCAGTACCTCAGCTAGGACATTTGTAAACTTAATAATTTTGCATGGGCTGGGAATGTGGCTTAGTGGTAGAGTGCTTGCCTAGCATGCATGAAGCCCTGAGTTCGATTCTTCAGTACCACATACACAGGAAAAGCCAAAAGTGGTGCTGTGGCTCAAGTGGTAGAGTGCTAGCCTTGAGCAAAAGAAGCTCAGGGACAGTGCCCAGGCCCTGAGTTCCAGACCCAGGACTGGTAAAAAAAAAAACAAACCAAAAAAACAAAAATAATTTTGCAACAAGGCCTGTCTACATAGCTCAGCATAGCTTAGGAGCTCAAAATCCTGCCTCAGCCTCCTTGATGGCTGGGATTATAGACATTATCATGCCTTCTTTCATATGGGACTATTCCTTGAGACAGCTATTATTCTGGTTACCTATTGCTATTGTAAGGTAATTCAGTTGGCAAGAAACAGAGAAGCCACCTTTTGAGAGGTCAGATTGGGAATCTTTATTGGAAAGCTGGCCTCTGCAGGTGGACTCCTGTCTCAAATCCCTACATCCTGGAACAGAGCCCAAACCAAACCAAACATTTAAAGACAAAAACCACACGCTTGGGGTAGAGAACAAGCCTTAACAAAAGCAGACTTTATCAGGAAGTTGCTCAGATACAAGCTCAAGGGTCAGCTAAGCCTTCCCTATAGGGAATACGCCCCAAACTTTCCCTATACAGACACTCAGAGGCAAGCAAATCAAACCACTTAGGGGAATTCAAAGGCCAGTATTCTAGCAAAGCTTTCCTGAGCCTATGATGTCTGCATTTCTCAGAAACAGAACTCTGGCTGGGAAGGTGGCTTAGTGGTAGAGTGCTTGCCTAGCATACATGAAGCCCTGGGTTCGATTCTTCAGTACCTCATACACAGAAAAAGCCAAAAGTGGTACTGTGGCTCAAGTGGTAGAGGGTTAGCCTTGAGCACAAAGCAGCTCAGGGACAGTGCCCAAAAGTCAAGCCCAGGACTGGCAGGGGGAAAAAAAAAAAAAAGCTGGGCACTGGTGGCTCACACCTGTAATCCTAGCTACTCAGGAGGCTGAGATCTGAGGATCAAGGTTCAAAGCCAGCCTGGGCAGAAAACCTATGAGACTCTTATCTCCAATTAGCCACCAGAAAACCAGAAGTGATGCTGTGGTTCAAGTGGTAGAGCGCTTGCCTTGAGCTGAAGAACTGAGGGACAGCGCCCATGCCTAGAGTTCAAGCCCCACAACTGACGAAGAAGAAGGAGGAGAGGGAAGAGAAGGAGGAGGAGGAGATCAAGGGGAGGGGAGGCAGCGGAGGGAAGGGGGAGGGGGAGGGGAGGCAGGAAGGGGGAGGGCTCCCTTAGCTCACCTGGCACTACAATTCAATGAATAGCCTGTCTCACCTCTAGGCTTTTCAGGCTGGGTGGAGAGCTCTTATCACCAGCAGGGCACCAAGATGTCCATGAGAGTAGTTACTTAGACCTTGTCTCCCTACTTCATTCCTTCCTGAGAAACATCTGGTGGAGACATTAAGAGTTATTCTGCTCCTGGATATATATCCCAGAAAATGAAAACGTGGACCCACCCACATTCCAATGACCCAAGCACATTCCTACATGTCTACCAACGGAGGACACAACTTCGTTCATCCCTAGTCTGAAGTACAAGGCAGGCAGGAATGGGACATCAGTGTGACCGCACTCAGTCCTGAAGGGACTCTGAGGCCGCCGCGTTGAGTGAGAGACATGGACACAGAAGGGCCCATGATGTGTGGCTCCTCGGGTGGGAAATGTCTAATACAAGGCCAACCTGAGACCGGAAGTCAACTTGTGGTTGTCAGGAAGCAGGGTGAATAGCTGTGGAGTTTCATTTTTAGGGTCCTGAAAAATAGGTGGGGTGTAAAGAGAGGTGAGTTTTATGGCACTCTAAATGAGTGTGAGCAAAGGAGGTATGAACTCGACAGAAGCTTGCAGCTGATGGGTGTGTGTGTTATCCTGTGCAGCCAGGCTGGGGAAGGGTCATCACAACCAGCAACAGGTAGCAAACAGCCGGGTGCCGGTGGCTGATGCCGGTAATCCCAGCTACTCAAGAGGCTGAGATCTGAGGTTCGAGGTTGGAAGCCAGCCTGGGCAGGAAAGTCCGTGAGACTCTTATCTCCAATGAACCACCAGAAAACTGGAAGTGGCGCTGTGGCTCAAGTAGTAGAGTGCTGGCCTTGAGATTTGAAGCTAACTTGGACAGGAAAGTGCAATCAAATCTTATCTCCAAAAAGCTGGAAGTGGAGTTGTGGCTCAAGTGGTAAAGCCCTCCAGCCATGAGTAAAATAAGCTAAGCCTAGATTCTGAGTTCAAGCACCAGTATCAAGGGCTTGTGCACACACATTTATACACACAAGGTAGGAAAGACAATCTGGGGACGCAGTTCACTGATCTAGAGCTTGCTTAATGTCCAAAAAGCTCTAGTCTCCATCCCCAGCAATGGAGGAAAAACAGACGAAGCATCCATATCACCCGATGTATTGCAACCTATACTGAGATTTTGTTTTTCTTATGAAATTTTTTTTCTTTTTTTGCTCAGTGGGCCACTCTTCAGCCCTTTTTGCTCTGGTGTGTGTGTGTGTGTGTGTGTGTGTGTGTGTGTGTGTGTGTGTGTGTGTACCAATACTGGGATTTGAACACTTCTTCCGAGCCTGATTACTGTCTCAGTTTTATTGTACTCTACCACTTGAGCCATGCCTCTATTTCTGGCTTTTTGCTAGTTAATTGGAGAGAAGAGTCTCACAGACTTTCCTGCCCAGGTTGGCTTTGAAATGTGGTCCTCAGATCTCAGCCCCCTGAGTAGCTGGGATTACTGGTGTTAGCCAACAGATCCCAGATTTCTCTTTCTTTTCTTTTTTCTTTTTCTTTCAATTGTGGGGCTTGAACTCTGGGCTTGGGCGCTGCCCCTACGCTCGTCAGCTCAAGGTGAATGCTCTGTCACTTGAGCCACAGCACCACTCTGGCTCTTTCTGCTTATGTGATGCTAGGAATCCAACCCAGGGCCTCATGCATGCAAGGCAAGTGCTCTACCACTGAGCCACTTTCCCAGCCCAGACTTCTCTTTCTTTATAGATGTCTGCTACCTAGCTAGGTGCTGGTGGCTCACACCTATAATCCCATTAAGCCACATTCCAAGCCCGAGACAATTTTTTTTTTGATGAACAATCCTTTTGGTCATATAAGTTAAGCACAGCTTTTAACATCTAATACATGAAAATCTTTGGGAAACATGACCCTGTCTACCACAGCTGGAAATGAGAATAAAGATAGATCAAGAGCTGGGAGTGTGGCTTAGTGGTAGAGTGCTTGCCTAGCATGCATGAAGCCCTGGATTTGATTCCTTTATACCACATAAACAGAAAAAGCTTGAAGTGGTTCAATTTGATAGAGTGCTAGCCTTGAGCAAAAGAAGCTCAGAGATAGCCCCCAAGCCCTGAGTTCAAGCCCCAGGACTAGCAAATCAAGAAAAAAAGACAGATCAAATAGATTGTGCAAGTGCCCTGGGGCCAGCTGTGTTTAAGTTCAAAGGAGAAACTAAGTACAGCAGATAGACAACAACAGAGGAAACAGCCAGGCCTGATGACTGATAGGCCTTATGGGAATTTATAAAGGTTAGTTTTGTTTTTTTTTTGTGCCAGTTAGCCACACAGCCAGCTGCAAATGTAAGAGGCTCACTGTGTCCTCCGTATAACAAGGAGGTGTTTCCTGTGTGTGTGCCTGTTCTGGGTCTTGAATTCAGAGCACGGATGCTGTCTCTGAGCTTTTTTGCTCAAAGCTCGTGCTCTACCACTTGAACCACAGCTGCACTTCCGGTGATTTATTGTAGACAAAAGTCTCAGGGACTTTCCAGTCTTGGCTGCATTGGGACTTTGATCCTCAGATCTCAGCCTCTTGAGTAGGTAGGATTACAGGCATGAGTCTCATGGTCCAATTATCCACCAAAAGCTTCAACTGGTAGAACGCTAGTCTTGAGCAAACAAAGGGACCAGTGCTCAGGCCCTGAGTTCAAGCCTCAGGACTTGGTCACCACACAGAAAAACATTGCCCAGCAGGTCGGGAGGCGTGCAGGGGCGCTGACGGCCAGCAGGGGCCGCTGCTGCGTTCTTTGAAGTACCGCCCCCCCCCTCCGCGGCCGTTCTGCAGTGTGCGCGTGCGCAGTGGAGCCTCCCTGCAGAGGCCCAAGGCCAGGGTGGTTTTTTGGTTTTGTTGCTTTTGTTGTTGTTTTCCTTGGTTTCCCTGCCTGTTACTCCCAGCCTAAATCTTCTTGTTTGTGCCGCCTTTGACTACAGGTTCTGCTAGCCCTGTGTCTGGGGATGAAGATGGGATGAGTTCTTTTCCCTGCCATCCTCTGGCTCCTGTGTCTCCAGGTTGAAAAACCTTTCTCAGAACTTGCATTTCCTCCGTTCCTCATTGTTTCATCTGATGTTAGAATTTTCCCAGCAATGGAGAAGAAGTTGGAGCCCCTACCCCCAGCCTTTGACACAACCTCGCTGGAAAGACCCCTTTGGGGGAGAAGGGCTGCTGATCAAGTGAACCTAACACGCAGTTGGACCTCAGAGCATTTATAGATTGTTCAGATTGAAAAACCCAAAATACCCAGCTGCCAAAAACGCGTGACCTCTCCTTCCATGGGCGCATGCGCTTGCCTTTGTGCGCATATATATCTCCCAGAAAATCGTGTCACGAACACAGTGTGGGTGTCTTAAGATCCTGTCTCCCTCCCTCTTTCTGACGCTCTGAGCACCTCAGTCATTCCATATGTATAAATGATCTCTTCCCTGCCTCAGTTTCCCTCTGTGGGTTAAAGAGTGACAGCCAGGGGAGTTACTGTTTGCTTGCAAAGTTAAGGGCTTTACAAAGTAAAATGAGCCAAGCATTTAGGCAGGAGGGGTGTGGTGCCGGTTAATTTTAGAATGCAGACAGAAAACTGCATGACTTTTTCTTTTCTTTTTTTTTTTGCAGATGCAACCCCTCCCTCCACCTCTCAGTCCAGGGAAAGAGCTGTACAATATGCCTCTCCTCCTCCTCCTCCCTCCTCTGGCCTCCCCCCCCCACTCTTCTCTCCTCCCCCGCTTCTCCCCCTCTTCTTCTTTTAACCAAGTGATTTTAGGCAAAGAGTTTAGGGTCAGTCTTTGATCATTTCCTCCCGTCCCCCCACCCCCCACCCCAGCTAAAGATCTGACACCCCAATGTTTCTTGGGGTCAGATCAGGACACCGCCGAGACCCAGAAGTCTAACTGCGCCTCCCCCTGGAGGTCAGGAAACGAAATGGAAATGAAGGTTTGTGCCTCGGGAGCGGGTGAGGTTAAGCCTGCCCGCGACGTGGCAATCCGGCCAGTCAGTCCCTGAATATAAATAACTTTCACGAAAAGCCATGGGGGGCGGGAGATTAAAGTTAGGGTTCTGGGTCGCCCGGCGCTGTATTCCTTTGACATACATTTAATTCATTCCTAACTTCTGCCAACAGTCCTGACCTCGTAGTCTAGACGGGAGGCAGCGGAGAGGTGTAGGAAGGAAGCGTAAGAACGCGCAGGACGGCGAAGCCCGGCGTTAGCCAGCTCTGCACACACAGCAGCTGCCCACCGCGCGATTGTGCTTAAAAAGAGGTATTTCACGAAGCTTTTCATCTTGAGCAGTAGAGAGTGCCCAACTCAGTACGAAGACATCCGGAGTGTCCGCCCCCCCTTTACACTCAGGGTGTCAGGTTACATAACACCGTCCCCAGCCGGGAACGGGCAGGGATGCACACCCCGATCCTCATCCACCTTGCACGCTTCATACCTGCGCTCTGCACTTTGCAGTGACTCGCTGATGGTTATGGTTATTATTATCATTATTATTTGTGCGGATATGATGACTTATCCCAGCTCTCCGTTTCGTGTTGGTGAACTTTGCAAACGGGGAGGGCCGAGACGCAGACACCGGCACCTCCATCCGCCGAGGGGACGCCGAGGCCGGGCGCTCGCGCAGGGATTGGTTAGGCGCCTAAAGGGTTAACGAGACGAGCGGCCCGGCGCATGCGCAGGAGCGCCGGCGTAGCCACGCCTCCCGCAGCGCAGTCATGTGACCGCCTCAACCGGCGTCGACGTATAAAAGAGCGAGTGTTGACGTCAGCGTTCTCTTCCGCCGCTGTCGCCGCCATCCTTGGCGCGACTCGCCTCGTTTGGTTCTACCTGGGAGAATCCACCGCCATCCGCCACCATGGTGAGCGACTCGGTGCCGCTGGGGCCTCGGCGGTTCGTCGGGGCCTCGGCGGGG